>NC_064048.1:501839-854339 GCF_932526225.1 Nematostella vectensis
CGGGAAAAAATACCCACAGGAAATCGGATGCTCTTGATTACTTACCCCAGCTTCGAGTTCAAGTCTGAGTTTCTCGAACTGTCCTGAGAATGTGTTGCCAAGGTTACCGTCCCACGGCGTGCTGATCAGCTTTAAGGTAACGTTATATGTGGAGCCTAGAACAATAAGGTTACGTTATATGTGGAGCCTAGAACAATAAGGTAACGTTATATCTGGAGCCTAGAACAATAAGGTAACGATATATGTGGAGCTTAGAACAATAAGGTTACGTTATATGTGGAGCCTAGAACAATAAGGTTACGTTATATGTGGATCCTTGAACATAAGGTTACGTTATATGTGGAGTCTAGAACAATAAGGTAACGTTATATCTGGAGCCTAGAACAATAAGGTTACGATATATGTGGAGCTTAGAACAATAAGGTTACGTTATATGTGGTGCTTAGAACAATAAGGTAACGTTATATGTGGAGCCTAGAACAATAAGGTAACGATATATGTGGAGCCTAGAACAATAAGGTAACGATATATGTGGAGCCTAGAACAATAATGTAACGTTATATCTCGAGCCTAGAACAATAAAGTTACGTAATAATATTCAAGTTTAAGTGGAAAATATTAAACAAATGAGTTTTCAGTTTTCAGGCGTTGACTTGGTACCTTCCCCGCAGGAACTATATGTTTGTTAAGTAACATCTGCTCCTCACCGAGACGATAAGTATACTTCGCCGGGTGTTGTACTCACATTGTAGTGTGCTTGGGTTTGGTGGAGGTGTGGGCTTTTTTGTTGGTTTAACAGTAGCTGCTAGGAAAAGATAAGCGATTAACGAATAGACGTAGTAGAGCAATCCCACCAAAAGAGGACATAGACAAAGTAAAATGTAGGTGATTAAAGAGGAAAAGGGGTGTGCACAGGAATAAATATCAAATCTTTAATAAGAAATGACCATTTTGTTGTCCACTGAGGGGGATGGGGGCGTCCTATCTGATTCTTTGCATGCACCGCTGCGCTCGGTTGAACAAAAGACAAAGGCGATGTTGCGGAGCCGGGCGGTCCAGTGTGTGTTAGCGCGTCAGCGTATCCTAACCTCTGCTGAAACTGGTTCGATTCCCGGTTGAGACATGGATAGTATCTTTTTGTTTCTCGGCCCTGAATTTGACCCAAACTAAAATCTGAAGGGGTGTTGCAGTTCCCCACCCCCCACAAAACAACTGCTGCCCAGATTTTCTAACAGTCAGTTGCTCACGAGGAGCAGTAAGCTTTTATGATATAGAGTCTAGTAGGGCAGTCTGTTGGAGAGGACGGAAAGATGACGGTAGTTATCCCGTGAGACTTCTCGTCAACACGTGATAGTTCTTGCACTTACTTGCAGCAAATGTCACGCATACACAGACCGCTAGGATAACGAGGACGGACTGCAGGCTCATCTTGGACAACTAGGAGAAAACATATCGTATGGAATAATTGTCACTAGCTAGTCCCAGGATCTCGTACACAATAAGCAGACAAACAGAGCAGCTGGGAAACCACGTGACGTACTTGCTTTTATACCATATTGACAGGCCCGTAGCCTGGGGTGAGGTGGGGGGGGGTGCTAAACTTGAAGGTCCGCTTTGATGAAGAAAAATCCGCTAGCTATCCTACCCCCGCTAAAAATCCTGGCTACGGGCCTGTATTGGACACTTTCTCTGATGGATCAATCACAAATGCTTACTCGTCTGATCATTTCAGCGTTTTCCTACATTACAAACTATAGTTGAATCTAACTACATTATTACGCTACATTATCGATAACCCTAAAAATCAGTTCTTCAGAAACATTATGGAAAGGGTGTAACTTAATGATTTATGATTAATAAATTATCAATCAAATGTCAATTATCAAATATTGCCAGCCACACATTTGTTATCCATAATTAGAAGACAAATTTATATTTGAAAAAACTCGAGATATTCCATCTAAAATAATGTTTAATGCGTTGTTATTCACCAATTTTGATAGTAGATGATTTCTCCCACTAAAACTTTGGTGTTTTAGAATAAAACAATGACGGCCGACAAAGATTTTCTAACAAATACTTTCTAGTCTTTTGACATGCAAGTGTGTAACATGTTATAGATAAGGTAATCACTAATATAATCCTATCGAAAAAGGGATATTATTTCACTAGCATTTTTATCCACACTATATCTTCCTGTTATATAATAAGACAAGGTTAATGAGTCTTCAAAAAGAACCCGTGAAAACACTATTTACCAGTTTAGCAGACTTATCAATAAAATATGAAGACAAACACTTAGGTTTGACATGTTCGATTTGTACCCGTACCAACTGGACAGGTCGGTCGTTGAACCAGAAGGTAACCGAGATAAAATTAATGCGACGCAAAACCCCTTAACAACTTTATGGCAACGACTTTTTTTTTACATGAAGCCAGATCATTGCATCGATAGAAGATTACATCAAGGCATTTTTAGATTTTGGATCAGACGTCACGTGCTTGCAGGCACCAGCAGTAGAGAATTGTTGATAAACAACAACAAAGAACAATCACCCCAAATCGGGGGGGGAGGGGAGGTGGCGGGCATATACACGTGACTGTTCATGTTTTCATGTTTTCAAATATTTTATTACAGATGTGTGTATTACAGATGTGTGTATTAATCTTAGAAGGCGCTTTCATTTTCCAGATAAGGTCATTTGCTTCAACGATGTCTTAGATAATTCAATAGCTTTCAACAAGAATTTGAAAGTCATTTATTGTTTTTAATTTTTAATTTGTCGTTTTCTTTTTTATCAAATTTAGCTGCTTGCTGCTACCGAAATATGTAGCAATCGCTTACACTTCCTCAGATTTACTATTTATTTGCTCAAATCTTGTGAAGTTGTTAAGTAATTTTTTCGTCCAGATATTTTGATCGGAGACTGCAAAATGATAAGAGGGTGTCCATTATATAACTATTATTGTTACAATCGCTGATTTATTCAATCAAAACAAATACAATGAACATTCTAAAACGGCTATGTTTTTGTCTTCTTTTTGTCTCTTTTTGTCTGTTTTTCTCTTTCGCAGAAATTCATTGATCGTTTCAACAGCGAGTTACGCAACGCATGGTAACTAAGTTACGAGCTTTCAATTATTTAAGTGATGTGGTTTTCACTCTAAAATTCACGACATCTCAACATGAAAGCCACTTAGAAACCTAGTACATTGCAAGGAAATAGTTTCCACCAGATGCGATCACATGATTTATATATTTTTTTCTCCTTGTTCTTTCTCTAAATTTCTTGCAAATGTTTTTTTTTTGTCTCACAAGAAATTGGTTAATGATCATTGATCTGGCTGAACCCATAAAAACCTTCCTCCATCTTTGCTATACTTACATAGCACATACATTAATGCAGTTTTAATCTTAAACAACATCAAAACTACTTACGTTTTATTAAAGGCTTGTCCGAGGATTCACTAAAAGTCCCGTACTTTTCTCCTTGTCTTTTCACTTCAGCGGTCTTTAACCGGTGACACAAGTCATGATCTCATTCCACATGAATGCGCGGTCAATCGGGCCAGAAACACGCGTCGTACTACGCATGCGCGTAGGGAAATCGACCGAGAAAACCGCGCGAGTGTCACGACCCCTGGTGGCCTGGGGCGGGGTGTGATCTTGCCTTGTGGTTGTTTTTGTAAACATTAGAAGTAACCTGTTGTGTTGCTAGGATACGTGATCCAGGGTCTGAATATCCCCTCACTCAGACAATTCGGGAATTATTTTCATAACTCTCCAGGGAGCCAGTAATAATTGAGTACAGATTCCACAACACAAGGCCCAGCATTAACCTTGCTGCGACTTTAGTCACAGCACCCGCAATCAAATCGATTTTATTGGCTGATGGTTTTTATAGAATGTAATCCCTAGGCACCGGCCATTTAATATCTTACGTAACAAAAATCCCTTATGAAATATCAAGCAAGCGAAAATCTGGTACCAAATTAATCCCTCATGAATTTGAATTTCGAGTGAACGTAGCAAAGGCAGATTAGAATAACTTATAAAATTTGAATTCTTCATTGGTCAGCCTCTTGCAGAGAGCTGGCGCGATTGGATGCTCTGGCGTGATTGGATGCTCTTTCAGCGAAAGCCAATGAAAACTCTTCAAGGATTTTGAATGACAAAAGCAAGAAGGCAATCTAGCCGTTGGAGATCGTCAGCTTGTGTGTCTTTTTACTGGGATACCTGTGGTAGCCCAGTCATAGAATGCAACTGTTTTTTTTTTCTACGACAAATTTGCGCAATATTGCACAGGAAGCCCAAACGCCGATTCTTGATAAGACTACCCTAGGCTGTTACAGTCCGCCATATTGGAATTTGAAATCTTAACGGAGAATCGCTTGTATTTGTGAAGTTGAAAAAGCAAGATTGACAATTCTATTATGCAATCAAAGCTACTTTGCATCTATAATGTGATTGTGTAAAGTCGTACTCAAATTAGATTTTTAACCCCGTATTTCGTTGAGGGAGAATTTGCGATTTTACACGATCCGTGGAGGCTCGAATACTCCAGACTACTGAAGCCATATGGGTAGTAACATATGAAGACTGTTTCAAGACCTAAGAAAGGTCTTCAAGACCCTAAAATGATCTGTGCACTCAGGAATGAACTAGATGTAATTTTAATTGCCAATATTACTTTGTGTAGACCAAGACCTAAGGTTTAAATCAATTCTTGATTAACAGTGTCCTCCCCAAACCTGATGAAACTCGAAATACCAATCGATGTTGTCCTTTGTTGCTAATAATTACACACGCCTTCTTTTAATTTGTTTATTGTTTTCATTTTCTTCCTAAAAAAAAACCTTAATCTCTTTTCGAATTTATATTTTTTTTAAACATTTTGCAATAAGAACTAAGATGATACTTGTTGTGTTAAATAATTATCTTACAGCCTATCCATTTGACTTGGTACAGTAGATCTTACTGCTTACTCAAAACTAATTGCCATACTGTTTTCACAATATGGCTCATTTTGGGTGTAAACAGCAAATTCACCATAATATGATACGTTTCTTAAAGGAACACTGCATGCTAAATATGATTGGGTCTTCAATTATGATATGTCTGACTATAAAAATAAGTTTTCAGGTGTTTTCGCGCGGTAATTCGCGGTAATGAGAAAAACAAGAAAAGTGCCTAAAAACGCCGCTTGGTACGTCGGCGCAGAAACTACCAGCGGTGTACCCCAGTGGTAGGGATGTTGCCAAGGTAACAAATTATCTACTGCGCATGTCATTCCAAGATGGCCGTCACTAAGGAAAATGTTTGGATCTCTAAATAGGGAGACAAGTTGTATCTGACGAAAAGGTTGAGATTCTCGTGGTATTTTTGTCTGCGTGTTATCTGTATTTTCGTGCAATTATTGCACGCTGCAAGGAGTGTCTCGGTAAAAATGTCGTGTTGATACCACACAAAAAGCTCGTCTTCGGTCATCTGAAGAAAAGTAAGGGATTGTTTCACAAGATATTGAATGTTAAAACTAGTTTGAAAAACTGCTCTAATTAAAAATCATTTTGACTAGAAGTACATTTATTTGCTCCAGTGCGAAATGCACCTTTCGAATATACTCTCTTGTCAATGATTTTACCCGTTATGTATTGAGAATGTACTTATGTAATCTCGTGTTTGGTTTGTCAATTACATTTTAGGAGGTTGTTGTGTTATTTTTGGTGCCAATCGATTATTGTTTCCACTGTCACACAGCTATAAAGGAAGTTAAAAACTAGTTATTAACCGTGACAGTAAGATCACTAAAATTTTTCTCTTGAATGAAAAAACTTTATGCAGGTAAATTCTCGTGTGGTTCGCCTTTATTCCCCGTATAAAGAGACGATTTGCTACCTTTTTTTTATCGCAAATAAAATTGCAGCAAACTTGAAATTGTCACGCGCGTTGCAATCATTATGGCGGGAAATTTTTATAACACAGGGAGTTTGAACACAATTTTCCGTAAAGAAAACAATTCGCCGCTTAATGTAATGCAATTCGCCGCTTAATGTAACACAATTCGCCGCTTAATGTAATACAATTCGCCGCCTAATGTATTATAATTCGACGCATAATGTAAAACAATTCGCCGCCTAATGAATACAAATCGCCGCATAATGAAATACAATTCTCTGCTTAATGTAATACAATTCGCAACCTAATGTAATGCAATTCGCCGCCTAATGTAATACATTTCGCCGCCTAATGTATTACAATTCGCCACCTAATGTAATACAATTCGCCGCATAATGTAATACAATTCGCTGCCTTATGTAATACAATTCGCCGCTAAATGTAATACAATTCGCCGCTTAATGTAATACAATTCGCCGCCTAATGTAATACAATTCGCCGCCTAATGTAATACAATTCGCCGCCTAATGTATTACAATTCGCCGCTTATTGTAATTCAATTCGCCGCCTAATGTATTACAATTCGCCGCCTAATGTAATACAATTCGCCGCCTAATGTAATACAATTCGCCACCTAATGTAATACAATTCGCCGCCTAATGTAATACAATTCGCCGCCTAATGTAATACAATTCGCCGCCTAATGTAATACAATTCGCCGCCTAATGTAATACAATTCGCCGCCTAATGTAATACAATTCGCCGCCTAATGTAATAGAATTCGCCGCCTAATGTAATACAATTCGCCGCCTAATGTAATACAATTCGCCGCCTTATGTAATACAATTCGCCGCCTTATGTAATACAATTCGCCGCCAAATGTATCTAACGCCACTTGGCCTCTTTGCCGCATACCCCTTAACCCTAAGACGGCTTGAGGTACTGTAATACGAGCATCAAAATTGTACAACTTTTGTGGCAGCATTGCGGCAAAAACGTTCGTGAAGTTGCACGTTTTACTACCGGCGAACCAACTTTTGCTGCAGCAAATTTTTTGTTGCAAGTTGAAAAAGTTTGCTTTAAAAAGTAGATGGTGTAGAGCCTACAAATGTAAAAACTACTCACAGATGTAATAAACCCACAAATGTAATAATAATTACCCACAAATGTAATATTGTCATGTAGAGATTTAGACACTGCAAAAAAGGGGTTTTTGCTTCGAATACACGGCTGTTGTCGATGACGTCATAACAGTATCTATCAAATCTAATTTGCTGTTTATGACATCAATTTCATATCGGCAATCTTGTTTCCTAGCCCTTTTAGCATGTAGTTCACTGCTGTCAACTAGTTATTTAGCGATTTTTGTTCTTAATTAGTGAAATCACGTTTTGATGACGTAAGCATGCTGCTAGAGTTTATTTCATTTTTCTCTTTGTCGGCTCTTCGAGAATTTATATAAAGTGAAAAAAGGGTTTATCTTGGTATGTCATGCGTTGCTATGGTTACGTTTATCGTCGTAAGCTAAGTTACTCTTGACTGCAAACTCGTCGCAATTAATTTATCGAATACTTAGAGTGAACGATTAATCTAGAAGAAAATAATCCCGTTTCCAAAATAGCTTTTCTGTTCCGCCAGTCAGACCGCCATTCTGCGCCAATTCTCCTTCGAACTTGCTCCGGTCATATGCGACCTTTACAACAGCTCGCTAACTGATGCCTTCTTCCCATCTCCTCTAAAGTCTGCTATCGCACGTCCTCTCCCTAAGTCCAAGCATGCCAAGACCGTGGAAAACGATGCGAGACTTATCTCCCTAACGTCACAAGTCGCCAAGATCATGGAAGGACTAACACTTTCGAGAATGCTCCTCGCTGTCTTAGATAAAATAGATAGTAAGCAGTTTGCAGTTGCATCTAAGTCTACCGAACAGGCTATTGTCTATATTTTACACGTTATGCTTGAGGCCCTTGAACTCGGCAATTGCTCGGTTAGACTCTTTTTTCGCGGATTTCAGAAAAGCATTCGATTTAATTGACCATCACATCTTACTAGATAAGTTAAGATCACTTTATGTTGAAACGGCACTTTTGCGCTGGGTTGCAGCCTTTCTACAAGGGCGTTCGCAGTCTGTTTGCCTCGATGGTAAAACATCTTCCTCGCAACTACTTAACGGGGGAATCCCCCAGGGTACCAGGCTTGGGCCCATTCTCTTCTGCGTAATGGTCAATGAATTGGTCAGGACGTGGCCCCCGCGGGCTAAGTTCGTGGACGATTTGACTGTTCTTGAGGTGGTACCTAGGAACTCACCATCCCTCCTAGGACACATTGTTAACGACATTCAAGCATATGCCCTAAAGAATAACATGCGCCTTAATCCATCAAAGTGCTAAGAAATGTCCGTTAGCTTCCTAAACTATGATAGTTGCAGTTGGCAGCCCATGGCCGTAGGCGGCAATACCATCGATCGGGTGCAGTCGTTCAAGCTGCTTGGCGTTCTCATATCGTGTGACTTGACATGGGTTGCGCACTGCGGCTTCATAATTAAGAAGGCTAACAAAAGGCTTTATGCTCTAAGAGTACTTAAGAAATGCGGCCTGGATGCCATAGAGCTGATAACAGTCTACCGGTCACTTATCAGATCGGTCATTGAATATGCGTCTGCAGCCTTTGCGAACCTTCCAAATTATCTGTCTGACGCCCTAGAGAATGTTCAGAGGCGTGCGCTCAAGATCGCTTTCCCAGGTAGTAGTTATGAGGGCTCACTCACGCTTGCAAACCTTCCAACGTTGCACGAGCGAAGAAATATCGCATGCCAGCGATTCGTTTCCAGAATCAAACCAGAGAATCCTCTTTTTCCTATCATTAAAGGGCGTCGCATTACGCATGATCCAGGTTATAATCTCAGATCTACATCTAAATCTTATCAGAGGCCTACTAATAAGAGCCGTTTCAACGAGTTCGTTACTGTTAAATAATGCTAATTACATTTGATTAATTGTACTTTATTGTATTGCTTACTTGTATCTCTGACTCACCTGTAATCCAGTGTATACTGCGAAAGGTTGAATTAAACTCATTAAACTCATTATCAATCAGATGCATGCTCTATTTAGCCTAGTGCGGTCGCCTGGCTTTCTGTCGCGACGTGGTCTGGTTGGAAAGCCAGTTGAGTGCACTAAGCGAGACTGATTGGATCAAAATTATTTCACAAAACTTTTAATGTTTTTTTTTTTGTAACCATCAGCCATGGCAAATAAATATCGAGATTACGAGCTTTTCGTCGACAATAATTTTTATATGGATGGATACTATAAGGTGTTTGTGACCACTTTTTGCAAAAGTGAAAATCACGAAATTCGCGGTTTTACGGTTGGTATTGGAGCAGATTTGTGATTATCTGTTATACTTTTCAACTGCTCTTTTAGGATTTAGTAAGAAAATTACACTGCAATTGGCTTCTCTTGAACTGAATTCAAGAAAACGCCATTTATGGTGAGCATTGTTGTCTGTCACTTATGAAAATAGACCGAACACGAGGGACAAGGTTCGTTGAAAATATATTTTTGGGCTGATGACCTCAGAAAGTAGGTGGTAGACATGTCTTTAACTGCCCCTTCCCAGGTAGAGCCATAAGATCCGTGTTATTACATTTGTGGGTAACTTGTTATTACTTTTGTGGGTAACTTGTTATTACATTTGTGGATTTATTATATCTGTAAATAACTTGTTATTACATGTGTGGGTAGTTATTACATTTGAGGGCTCCACAGATGGTTCTACTTTTTGCAACAAAACTCGGAGATGTAGCCGGTATTACTACACAAACCCAACTCGTCTCGCAGCAAAAAGACGTCAAGCATACGCAAGCAGTTGCAATAAGATTTGGTTTAAGGTAACACCTGTTGTTTAAAAAGTGTCCGGCTTATACTAGGTGGCCACTAATGTCTCATTATTTGGTTGCTATGGTTACCAGTGTATGCATACATGCACTTTGCTTAAACCAAACCGTTCCTTATTTTTCTAGGCCATATAGTTACGAAATAATCACAGTTCATCGTGCCATGCATAATTCATGTACACTTTTCGCCGTTTATCAATATAATATTTTTCTTTATTTTTCAAAAGAACCTTTGAGGTTTTGACATTTTTTGTGATCTATTTACACATTATACTTTGACTCTACTCTGCCAATGTCTATATTAGTTAAAATAGATATATGCATTCCAATATTTTGATAATTTCTTATGAAGAAATAATACTCGGTGTCTGTAAAGATGGCGGCGGCGAGAGAAGATTGACGCGTCGTAAATGACCCACTTTTTCATATCCAGGAATATGGAATTTCCAGGTTAAGTTCTTTCTTTTTCCTTTCCAAGTTAATCAAGCGAAGGCGCCTTCAATTTTCCTATAAAACAATGGAGAAATATATTTTAGACAAAGAAAGGATTGCTAACTGGATTTTGAATGGGTTTGCTTTTTTAGCGATACCAACTTTACAGAATGCCGGCATGAACGTAAAAATGCAGGAAGGCTTCCATAGACCATAGACCCAAATATGTTAAATACGTCCCGTGTCTAACCTAGTTTCTCGTTGTCCGTTGATCTCTATCGTCCGTTGGGACCTGGAGCGAGTTCAAGTATCCTTTGTGAAGAAGCTCCTGCCATCGGTCTCGGTACAAGTCGTCGTCATAGTCATTCTCGAACACGGGAACCCTGTTCTTTTTTTGGAGGCCCCGCCCAAATCGGAAGAACTTTCTGTGGAGCATTTCGACCTCGCTGACGGCTAGACATAGTAGTAAACAGGATACGAACAGAACTGTGTAAACGTGCGACTTCATTATGCTGAGAATAAAAAAAAAATAATCAGTATTTGGCTGTCGTTTTTATGTATTTTGTTTAACTGTTTAAGTCGTTTTTAATGAGCCTGGGACGAACGCGATCTAACATGTGTGGACCTCGTATTTAAAATATTCGTCATACAATCTTAAACACGAACTTCTTCAAGCTGCTTTTAATTCGCGACCTTTCATTTTCATGAATTGGTTTGAGAAACATTGTGATAATTTCGATTGAATTTGTCGAATTATGTATAAACTCTATTCTGAGAGGGTTATTTCAAAATGTTATCAAATAAATTTCTTCCAATGTAAAATTTAAATAAAAAAGGCGTGGCTGACTATAAACATTTAACATCAAGCCCGAGCCCTCTCCGAACCTAACTTCGTATTTAGGTTATAATATATGAAGGGAGTGAAACAGCGCTTGATTCCATCACGGGAATTAGGATACTTTGTCAGCGATTCCTTTATAAAATAAACAAAAATTGAATGCCCGGGCGTGTGTCGGCGGCGAGATAAGTTCAAAGAGTGTCAATCAATCATGTCTCATACCAACATCACAACATTGGCCGTAACTAGGCAGGTTTTGGAACAATGGAATCAAGCGTTGTTTCACTCTCTTCCTATTTAATTATATAGAACCTAAATACGCTGTTAGTTTCGGAGAGGGCTCGGGCTAGTCACGAACACTAAAGAGGCTATGGTTACACAGTACCGTTCAAGTGTTTCGAGAGTTGAAAACAACGATCGCTAGGGTTTTTTAAGACAGGAGGAATAGAAATATAACAAGAGGCAACTAAAAAAGGATTTCGCTTTCTCGGAAGGCAGGAGACATTTCGGATTAAGGTTAGAAATATTTTATTTGCTGAGTTCAATATTCAACACAAATTGGGTATGCATTTTTGTTTATTTTATTGAGAAATCGCTGACAAAGTATCCTAATTCCCGTGATCAGAGCCACGATTGGCAAAACGATATTCTTAGTAAAAAGAAAATAATTCTTTGTCTTGTTGTCTCAACAGTCATGGCTGTTGGAAAATATGAATGTTTTAAAAGCATTCATAATTGTAGTCCGTTTGAGATATCGCCCTGCCTTACAGAATCTGAGCAAAATATATAAATTAAACAATTATTAAATCCCAGACACGTTTTTGCTTTTTGATAGGTGTTAAGTGTACATGTCAAGTTCTAGTCCAATGAATGAGCCTCCTAGCGAGGAAAACCGACTAACTAAGATAAAAATAACATGAATTATGAAAAAAAGAATAACTAGGCTTTTTTCTGTTTTTTTTTTTCCTATTTTCAGAGCTTGTCAAGCCGTACGCGACAGTGATGTCTTTTGGTCTTTCCTTGACAAGCTCTCACAAGAAGCATGAACAAGTTTCCTTGAAAAGCGTCCCGTGAGGGTATTGCGTCGCTTAAAAGACTTAAGGTCTGCAAAATAGAAAACGCAATCAATAACTGAATAAACTTTTATTGAAGGCGCGACCCTGAAATATAATGATGCCTTTAATGAGATTTCAAATGAGATTTCGAAGATTTGTAAAATGATTTTGAACTAAATGAAATTTTGAGAGGCAATTGTTAAGGGTATGAGGATGCGGTGTGATGTAGAGAACGCCGACTCCATGTTTTTTTGTTAAACCACATTTATTTATTTATTTATTTTTCCAATGCCTCTCTTTTACTTTTCTTAGTATCTGAGGTAAGGTGGGGTTTGGTAATAATGCGGATGTAAGAGGATGACCATTCATTCGCTTTACTTTTCTTCATTATTCTTTCTTATAATAAACTAACTTGATCGAGTAAAGGTTAGCAAAAGAAAATAGGTTATAAGCGCTGTGTTACGTGACACCAGGAAGAGCCGACCTTTTATACTGCCGTAACATTTTGAAAGGCACTTCTTTTGTTCAAATTACCTATGTGAAAAAGTTAAAACGCTTTCAAATGGTTCGCTCTTCTTTTTGGTAACAGGATTGATTCAGGAGAACTAGATAGAACAAGGGTTAAAGTACAATAATCAGCCACATAAACAAAGCGACACGACACATTATAAGCACCTTTAAGAAAAGACATGGAAAATGAAGTTTTTGCATGCACATTTCGCATTTCCTGAAAGACATCAGAAATACTGCTGATATGTTCTTGTGTGCTTATTAAAGAAAAATTATTTCCTTTAAAAATTAAAGCGGAGAATTAGATTGCGTAGGTTGGAACTGTACTGAATGAATTTATCTCTCGGTATTTTGAAGTGATCAGTTTAATATCAAAATGGAACAAAAACTAGGACAGGGGATAGAGAGCAGGGGAAAATAAATATTTCGAGTGTCTTTTTTTCCTTGAAAAAAATATTTTATGTACCCACCCGCCTCCTTGTCTAGAAACGTTGTTGCTTCTTTGGTTGGTCGGTTCTTTTTTTGGGTCTAATTTCTAGAATCTTCTGAAAAAATGGTCGAATTTGTTACGGTTGTTCGATGTCGACTTTAATATTTCAGTGTAAATCTAATATTCTCGCGCTTATTTGCCATAAGTTGGGGAAAAGTTATCTAAAAGTTGTTCTGTCTTTCTCTAAAAGTACCTTAAAATTGTTCCTGTTGGTCCGTCCTCGTCTTGTTTCTCTGCTTGGCTGCCGAATCTTCCCCTGTGTGGTCCTCAAGGCGCTTTCACCTTGCTTTTAAAGTTACCGAGGGCACCTGATTGGCCGGATATCAAATGATAAGCACGCAAAACAATGCATACACTTCTCCAACACTTACTCTCCATCAAGCTCTCTTATACCCTGAATCTAATAACAACAGCAGCACAAGGGCTTTGTTCGCAAGGATGCTCCTATAACACATCGTAGGCGTGATAAGAGCTAGAACTTCTTAAAAAAAGTCCTGGAGAGGCTTGGCCGGGTATGGAGTCGCACCTTTGATTGACAGGATCTATCTTTTAGTAATTACACGAGGAGCGAGTATGACAAAGATTCAAGCATGGCCCGTTACACCCACCTTATGACGTCACAAACTGGAAAACTCGCAAAGGCCCGCTAATGCCTCTAAATAGAATGAATCTGTGGCCGATTTTAACGGTATGATCAGTGATGAATGAAATTCCTTTTTAGCAAAGGCGCACTTTGGACAACCCGCTGAGCTTACAAGTGGTGATGTCCTCGGCGCTACTATTTCGTTACTTTGGGCAAAGCAGAGAAGTAGAAATGTTTGGAATAACAACGCGCTTTCCATTGTCCCTAAGTGTCTTTCTCGACGGGGCAGCAATTTCCTTGTGTTATTTTAATATTTGAAAGTAACGGATGTTTTATTTGTGGTTATTTGGGTCTTTTTGCGATAGGAAATAGAAGTTTCACGGCATACATTGTATTTCATTTTCCATGACAAATGAGTTTTCAGACATTTTTCAGACAAATGAGTTTTAGTTTTTTCCGATAGGAATAAGATTTTATCCTTTATCAAAAACGAGATTTTTCATGTTCGTTTTCATTGAAAGAGCGTCTTAAAGTGATAACAGAATCAAGTGCATTGTAGCCACATAGAGAAAAGCTGTTACTTTTGAGTATTCCGGAATTGCGCATTTTCAAAAATAAAAAGAGCATAGCGTTTACGAGAATTTAACACAGTATTTTGATTAAGCATATTTTTATCTACTTTAATATTTACATGTAAAAATTTCACCTTTTATTACTTGAAGTTTATAATATATTCGCAAATCAATCCCTGAGTTTGCTATAGCGAGCCAGCTGGACACTTCGTCCCAATCAGTATTTCAATAAGCGTAAAACTACTAACAAAAAGCCAAGAATCATGTTTGTTGGACTTTCACACTTCTTAAACGGTTGTCAGCAAACTAAACTGACTATATATTTGCACCTTGATCAAACAATAGATGTTCAGCCGATAAATTTGATTATAACTATAGCAAGTGTAGTTTCTTTGACTGTTAAAATTATCATATAAAATGTTTAGTAAATATAACGAACAGGGGAAATGTGTCATTTCTACCGGATTAAATAAAACTTTTCTATATATTTACCTAAAAGTAAGAGTAATATTTAAGATATTTTGTTTGTAGGTTTTCTTTTATAGACACAACTTTGATGCAGTTGAATTAAAGATGAATAAAAGATTGTAGGAAATAAAAAAAATGAACAATTTCCTTTCAAACAGACATCTATGCAAGCATGGAAACGAATTTCGTTCATTTCGATGAAGACAAGAAAGGGGGTGGTTTACGCATTCGTTAGAATGAACATCTTATCAATTGAAAACAATCTTTCAGAAATAATGCATTGCATGAAAGGCGGGCTCTAAGTAAAGGAAATAAACTCTCTTCGCCCTATCAAACAAACCAACATTATTAATTATGCTTTAAGAGAGCAGCAAAACGCCTCTCAGAATCCAATTTGGTTTACCTGCGATTGAAGAAAAACTTTCAATCTTACTATCCCGCGTACAAAACCAGGGAATTGAACTGCATACCATTCGCAAATGAAACTCTTCCACACAATTCTTCATATTCTTTTTCTCTTATCAATTTTTATGCAATATGAATTTCGTTCAATAATCTTTATCGGAAAAACTGTCAACAACCTTTTTTATTTCATTTAAGTTCTGTATAAAATGTATAGATTCTTGATATTTCTCTAGATGAGTCTTAATGAAATAGTAAGTATTAATTACAGAAGTGATTGTTTTGAAGCAAAGCGAACGAAAAAAGAAAATTACTTTCTTATAAACCAGCCTGATTTTTGTAACAGCCATCATCCAAATAGCCTGCTTGCAGGCGGTACTCGGTTTTATCATCGCGGAAAACGCTCTCCGTTCGGTGAACGGGCGCCATCTTGTATTTTGAGCCGCGTGGTTCCTGGGGGTAGGGCGCAAAAACGGACGCAGGGTACTCCGTCCGTTTTTGCGCTCGAACCACGCGGCTCAAAATACTAGATGGCGCCCGTTCACCGAACGTAGAGGGTTTTCCGCGATTATAACACCGAGTCACTTAAAAGCAGGCTATCATCCAAACTGAACGCTCACTCTTGGAGATTCCGCAAGAATACCATGTCGAAGGGACGCACTTAGATAATTTTTGCCTTTTTTATCTGGTGTTTTTTTTTTCACGATCAGAGACCCCAACAACTGAATTATCTGAAAGCCTTCGATAAATACTCGAGTATTTTGCCCATCGCGGCGTTATGAAGACTTTTCAACTTGGATTTTGCAGTTTATTTGTTAATTTGACCATTCCATGACATATAGTCAACTAGAATACAGAAATAAGCATTAGTTACGTTGGGCACTAATCATCAACATGTAAAGGATCGCCACGCTTTGTCTTGGGCGTGTCAGAATAAACAAATGACGTCATTTATTCTCTTGAATCATGCTTACCCTTATGAACTTGAAATTGACACTCTTCAGACTTTGGAAAGACAAAAAGCCATAAATACTTCTATTCCATTTCCATTATTTTACAGAACATGATTTCTAACCATAAAAAGGATTGGAATGCGTGCATTCCTTCTGCACTCTTCTCATAGCCAAATTCGTCGTTGGTCGCGTTGTTGCGCGACCATTTAAAATCGTTTGAGAATAGCGGGTAATCCGCAACCATCTCAATCATTCGATGGCTTACATTTATACACTATCACATCATAAACCATTTGACTGCACACAGTAAGGGAATTGATTGGTCACTGTGGTATGATTGACAGCGTCTCTAACCGAAGAGAAATGAATTTGAATTCTCGCAGTCGAGCAAAAACGAATTCGGCTCTGATTTGCCCCTGATGCTGGTGATGTTTACAATCCCCCTACCACTCAATGTCGTACTCGTCACTTGGCAATATTCATATAGAGAAAAAAATGACGATTAAATCCAAAAGAAAAGACATAAAAACAACCCTCGTCTATTAAGTGCAATAAGGCGAACATTCATATACAGCAACAACAACAAAAAGAACATTATTTTGTTGTGAAAACCGAGCAGTGAAACACTTTTCGCTCCCCTTTTCATTAATCATATTAGAGACATCTCACATATGGAATTCTCATTACTGGGATACCTGTGATAGCTTAGGTACCTGTGGTACCTAGGTTCTCCGACAATTCTGCAAAATTGTGCAATGCACAGAGAGACTTCTCAGGCTGTGATTGCAGTCTGCCATATTGGAATTTAAGTCTTTCATTACTATAACGTCCCCATACGCAAGTATTAGGCCCAAACATCAAAACTTCAGAAATGCAAACTAAACATCACCAGACCCGGATACTCGAGGATTCATCGACCTTCAAAAAGCGCATCTAAGATGTGCATGTAAAAGAATTGACTTCATTGCAAAATATAAACCTTGATTTCTGACCAATTCGTCAACACACAAACAAATGCTAAAACTCAGAATAGTTTCATACCAAAAAAGACACGAAATTCCAAACTTCAAATAGAGACAAGCAAACACAGATCAAGTCACAAATAGATACCTTTATTGCTCTCCGTTAGGTTCCATTTTACAGCCATCAGCCAAGATAATCAATGCGAAAATCTCCATTAGGAGCGAGTCTCCATGTTCAAGCTATTTTGCATGCCTACACTGCATCATGGGAGTCTTGGAAACACTTTCAAAGAGAGGCGAACAAACCCCTCCTCCTCCCCAATTAACAGTTTTTTTCCCCCAAAGCCAAACAAAACAGTTCCAGGTCCAAGGAACCCAGAATAAGCCTGAAAACTATTTTTGAATAAGGCTGGGTAGCAAAGATGTTCTACATTGGAGAGTATGAGGCCATTCACTAGAAAATTTCTTTCTCACTTCGTGAAGCCCAGACAAGGAATTATCCCATTGAATCAACCTCAGCGTGCAAACATCCATAAGCACAGCATTAATTATGCCAAAATAGACTTCATGATGTCCTAAGGCACTCTCCAGATGTGAAAAAAAAAACTGTATTTTATAACAAAATTACAAGAAAAACTGTTGTAAACAACAGGCTGTAACAGTGCCGTCACTAGATTGAAAAGACAACGCAAAGTGCATTGTTGGAAACTTCAAGGCATACCGTCTTGGGTAAGCGGTAGCTTAGCTTAACCCTATTCAGACCGGGGGTGGGGGGGGGGGGGCTTTTGAGGCCCCCAGCACCTTTGATCTGTAATAATTTTTGAACTAGAAGGGCTAGAGCATTGAAATTTGATGACTTTTCCTAAAATTTATCTGGAATCAGTTTGGTGTAAACAAAATTTTGATGTGTGTACCCTTGTTACCATAGTAACCAAGTTTTGAGACATAGGTTTAATGAAAACTAGGCAAAACGCTTTAAGTCGTTAAAATCAACTATTAATACGACGTGCTCAACGTAAATCCAAGTTTTGAAAAAAACACAATAAAAATTTACATCTCTAATTTAGGGGGGAGGGGAGGTGTTTTCTTGTCAATTTTTCACCTTCCCGAAATAGTGCTTGTAGAAATACCAAAAAAAAATTAATATCCACCTGAAATCAATAATACAACTTGAAGCGAAGATTAAATATTGTCAAAAAGCTTCAGACTCTGCAATCCAGTTTTTATTGATTAAATTAAATAACTTTCATTAAATCCAAGATGGCGGATCCAAGATGGAGGATGCTGATGTCACATAATTCGCTAGAATTCGCTGTTTTTTTTTTAAAACTGACATCTAAATTTGACAAAATCCTCTTTATTTTCCTCTATTTCAAATAAAAAATAGAAAAAAATTTTTTGAGAAAGATATTTAAATTATTACTTTAATTAAGAGTCCAGTTGCAAACTTATGCTATATTAAAGGTACCATGCCAATCAATGACGTCACAGGTGTCATATATTGTTGTCATAGAAACAGTGTCACTAATAATATATGTCTACTGCAAGATTATCGAAAAAAGACATACAGAAAAACACATCTAACAAAAACAGAAATATTGCTCGTTTCTGCTCACTTAAGTGACGTCACAAAGGCAATTTTTTTTAAGAATATCGGTCGCTTTTTGAAAACAAACTGATTATGATAACTTATTTGGATTTTGGATGTTCTTTGCAAAGGTTTCGAAAGTTAGGCTATTTATAACTATATGTCCTTAAATGACGTCATAATGACGTCATATTGTGTTGCTATGGCAATATATCATTTTGTTCCTCTTTGACAAATAATGATTCTCTTAAAATTTGGTTCAAATGTTTTGGATGAGAAGCCTCAAAAAGCCCGGTCTGAATAGGGTTAACTGGTAGTGTTGGACTTGAAATAGGCAGGGAGGTTTCCGTTTTCAGTCTGTTTTTCTCACAATTTTGCTCAAAAGTACACAAGAGATCTCACCGGAGACTTGCTTGCATTTGTGAAGGCAAGATTGACAGTTTCATGACTGGAAATGCAATCAAAACTTTTCCATCTATTACGTCGTCGAGGAAAGTTGTCAGGGAGTATATGTCCAAAAAAAGCTCCCATGGAAAATTAGTGAAAAACCACTTGGCTAGGTGTGCTCAGAGGACCTCTCCTCCAGCATGGAAACGAGGCTCTACATTAATAACAGGAAAATCTTTGACGTTTGTTAATTAAATCATTTCAAACTTGCAGGATATGTTGAAAATCACATATGACTACCTAAAAGTCACGTGACTAGCACCGCATGGAAGCGAGGCTGTTTGAATTATTTAAAATATTTTTTATCAATAAATAAATAATTATAGCTAAAGCTTCGTTTTAAGCACTTTTTAAGCTGTAAAAGCTAGATTGGAGTACAAATTTTTATTGTTGCTTTTGTAAGAGAAAAACCACAGGTAGCCCAACTCAGAAATCAATCAATCAAGGATCATGTTTTTCTTTTTTTTTCACTCTATCTTTTGAAAAACTTTCAAGTAATTCATGTTTATGACATGTGTGGTGTAACACTTTCTTATCAAAATGATACTTTCATATCCGTTCAAGGCAAGCCTGTGAACAGTCTCCTCTACTCTTGCAGTGATACCTTATAACCTTGGTGATGCGTGACTCAGCGAATGTTTTAAAATTGGGTATCCCCCCTCTAGGGAAAATGGGATCATGAGACAGCTTGACTAGCTCTTGACCCGTGATACAGGTAAATGGCTGTCTTCCCTCCCCTCCCTTGCTGGGTCACGTGTCATAGCGGAGCTCCCGCGTGATCGGAGCCCCATACCTAAGAAAAATAAAACAAAGTGGTAACAAATATTGGTAACCAATCGACTCGAGTTTTCGTGACGCGATGTCCGTCCGTCCGTCCCCTAAAAGCATCGTATGACAACCAAACTTGGCAGGTGTCATGTATGTGTCAAGGGAGGTGCAAAACTGTGGTCACGTGATTTGTGACGTCACCGATGACGTCACTAGAAACAAAAATATGCTGTCGTCATCAAAAAAAATATTTATATTTCACGAAGGAAAAATCATATGGCAAAAAAACTCGGTAGATGTCATGTAGGTGTCAAAGGGTATGCAACAATATGGTCACGTTTTGTGTGACGTCATCGATGAAGTCAACACCTTGATTAAGAGCAAAACATTCATATCTCTTGAAAGAAACATTGTTTCACAACCAAACTCGGTAGGTGTCGTTCGAGATGTGATCGCGCGTTAAGACTCATGTTGCTAGGAAACGTGAGCGCTAACCAATCAGAGGCGTATCTAAAAATAACTGCTTGTTCTAAAAATAGCGTTCACAAACGACATCATTGGGACATACCCTAATAGGTGGGATTCGTTCTCTTACATCATGGTCTCTTGCCATATCTCATGATCGAAATATCATATAACAACCAATATTGGTATGTGTCATGAAGGTTTCAAGCGGGGTGCACCAATATAGTCACGTGATTGTGACGCTATCAATGACGTCACTAGATGCAAAAGTATGATGAATTCATCATAATAATATTTATGATTTATTAAAGAAATATCGTATGATAACAAAACTCGATAGGTGTGATGTATGTTTCAAGTGGTGTGCAATGAGATGGTCATGTGACGTCAACCATGACGTTAATAAAGTAAAACTACCCTGACGCCGAAACCTAGCTCCACTGTGACTTTGTCCTCTTTGCTAGCCTACGCCCTCTACCCCCAAAGAGATGGCATTTGGCAAATGAGGGATAGGATATTAAATACGCGATGATACTAGGCTGCTACCAAATAAATATCCTGATATACCATCCAGATATTCTATATGACCCTCTAATTTGGCACCAAAATACTTTTGTCTAAACGATATAATAGCATAAAAAGTCTTATTGTTTACTTCGTGCTTACAAGTGAGATAATCAATGCCACAAACAAATGCAGACCATTTATACTGTTCACAATAATGACTCAACATGGTTAACAGCCAATTTGATCCTAACCCTCATTTACTTTAATGGTCCCCCTCCGCCTGCCCCACCTGTAAAGCTGGTGTTTCTTACATTAATTAGCCCAGTTACTGTTAACGTTGCTTTAATAATTAAATGTTTTTTTAATGGTAGAAAAAAATGGAGGTGTGTTATCACAGATGTACAGACAATGGAGGTGTTTTTTGACAGATGTACAGATAAAGAAGGTGTGTTATCACAGATGTACAGATAATGGGGGTGTGTTATTTACACACCAGGCCTAAAGATTGATAGTGTCGCCATATCAGCCAGTATTCTTGGCGTTCCCATAGTAACGAGCACGTCAAGTAGGCGGTCCTAAACTTCCACACGTAACATTTCAGTTTATCTTATGGGATGAAACTGCCTTAGAATTATGGTTGCTAAGGAATTTGTGGTTGCTAAGGCGTCGCTTTTCTATTACGTATAGTGGGTAACAAGGGAAGATGGTCGGACAGACGGCAGGCGGTAGGCATTCTAGAAAATACGAACACAAATGTTATGGAAATCGCATAACTATTGTTTCGTTACTATGGTTGTAGTTCACTCAAAAAAGGACAAACGGACGAAGACAGACACACAAACACACAGAAAGACAGACAGACACACAAACACACAGAAAGACAGACAGACAGACAAACAATCACACAGAGAGACAGGCACACAAACACACAGAGAGACAGACACATGAACATACAGAGAAACATGCAGAATCCCAAACACACAAACAGACAGAAGGATAGATGAACGGAAGGACAAAAAGACACAGTTATCATTTTCTCACCAGGTCGGCATGACACTTTCGCCTTTGCAGGTTGACTTACAGGGTACACCTTAACCGGAGGGCTCGTTATACTGTTCGATGCTCGAGGGTCTTGCTTGACAGTTTTAAAAGCACATTTCGGTTTTGGAAGTGGAGGTAGTTTATTTTTCGTGCAGGGTCTTGATGATATCCCGGATGTTGAGTTCACTGTAGACTTAAGGGATGACGCTGATGTATTTGAATCTGAAATGAGTAATTACAAGCAACATGAATAATATTTAATATTAGAAGTATTGGTGTTTATTTTCGGAACAGATCAAATCGACCTCACGGGTTTTCAATTTGAGTCACCATATCTTTACAAAACATCGCAAGTATCGTAAACGGACACGAACACTCTAGTGTCCCCGATCCCCCTAAACATAGAGTGGTCCCCGCCGACCCCCTCAGAAAGTGAAAGGACAGTCCTGCTTTTATAGTTAGTGAAAGGACAGTCCTGCTTTTATAGTTAGTGAAAGGACAGTCCTGCTTTTATAGTTAGTGAAAGGACAGTCCTGCTTTTATAGTTAAGCTCTCTTCAGCAAAATGTGGCTGTCAGCGGTGGTAACTTGGTAACCCGTTTAAGCTAAAATAAAACCAAGATTGAATTACGCGAGTTATATAGTAATTGCTTCTTATCAACAAAACAATTAACACTAACACATATCTTTTCCGAGGAGGTACACCTTTCCGCTTACGAAACAATTAGCAATACTCTTTCACTCCTTTTATGTACCTTCTTTAAAGTAAGTACATACTACTGCAGTGTATAGTACAAAAATGCAAACAAAGCAAAACATTAACTAACAAAACCGTCAAGCACGTGCTATTCGATAGACGACTAAACATACCGTCAAGCACGTGCTATTCTGTAGACGACTAAACACATTGTTAAGCACGTGCTGTTCGGTAGACGACTAAACACACCGTCAAGCACGTGCTATTCGGCAGACGACTAAACACACCATCCATCACCTGCTATTCAGTAGACGACGAAACACACTGTCAAGCACGTGCTATTTGGTAGACATCTAAACACACCGTCAAGTACCTGCTATTCGGTAGACGAAGTTCGTGTAGTCTCGCCCTACGCATTCCGTGTCCTTCACGCGACAGTAGGACAAGTCACGTGATACACACGCTTTCGATTGGCCCTGGCTTGCGTAATGACGCGATGTGACGTCATCGACTCCGCTCCAGCATTCCCCTGAATGGCACAGGTCACGTGAGTTGCGTGGTTTAAATACGGATTAGAAAGTGTTTCAATGCTAAAAAGCATTGAATGATCAATATATGCCATACCAGTGAATGACGAACAAAGTATACCCCCTTGCCTTTGCCTTACAGTATACCCCCCTTGACTTTGTCTAACAGTACACCCCCTTGTCTTTGCCTTACAGTACACCCCCTTGCCTTTGCCTTAAAGTATACCCCCTTGCCTTTGCCTTACAGCATACCCCCTTGCCTTTGCCTAACAGTATACCCCCTTGCCTTTGCCTTAAAGTATACTACCCCTTCACTTTGCCTTACAGTATACCCCCCTGCCTTTGCCTTACCGTATACCCCCTTGCCTTTGCCTAACAGTACACCCCCTTGCCTTTGCCTTACAGTATACCCCCTTGCCTTTGCCTTACAGTATACCCCCTGCCTTTGCCTTACAGTATACCCCCCTTGCCTTTGCCTTACAGCATACCCCCTTGCCTTTGCCTAACAGTATACCCCCTTGCCTTTGCCTTAAAGTATACTACCCCTTCACTTTGCCTTACAGTATACCCCCCTGCCTTTGCCTTACCGTATACCCCCTTGCCTTTGCCTAACAGTACACCCCCTTGCCTTTGCCTTACAGTATACCCCCTTGCCTTTGCCTTACAGTATACCCCCTGCCTTTGCCTTACAGTATACCCCCCTTGCCTTTGCCTTACAGCATACCCCCTTGCCTTTGCCTAACAGTATACCCCCTTGCCTTTGCCTTAAAGTATACTACCCCTTCACTTTGCCTTACAGTATACCCCCCTGCCTTTGCCTTACCGTATACCCCCTTGCCTTTGCCTAACAGTACACCCCCCTTGCCTTTGCCTTACAGTATACCCCCTTGCCTTTGCCTTACAGTATACCCCCTGCCTTTGCCTTAAAGTATACCCCCTTGCCTTTGCCTTACAGCATACCCCCTTGCCTTTGCCTAACAGTATACCCCCTTGCCTTTGCCTTACAGTACACCCCCTGCCTTTGCCTTACAGTATACCCCCCTTGCCTTTGCCTTACAAAATACCCCCTTGCCTTTGCCTTACAGTACACCCCCTGCCTTTGCCTTACAGTATACCCCCCTTGCCTTTGCCTTACAAAATACCCCCTTGCCTTTGCCTTACAGTATACCCCCCTGCCTTTGCCTTACAGTATACCCCCTTGAATTTGCCTTACAGTATACCCCCTTTGCCTTACAGTATACCCCCTTGAATTTGTCTAACAGTACACCCCCTTGCCTTTGCCTTACAGTACACCCCTTGCCTTTGCCTTACAGTATACCCCCTTGCCTTTGCCTAACAGTATACCCCCTTGCCTTTGCCTTACAGTATACCCCCTTGCCTTTGCCTTACAGTATACCCCCTTGCCTTTGCCTTACAGTATACCCCCTTGCCTTTGCCTAACAGTATACCCCCTTGCCTTTGCCTTAAAGTATACTACCCCTTGACTTTGCCTTACAGTATACCCCCTTGCCTTTTCCTTACAATATGCCCTCCTTGACTTCGCCTTGCAGTATACCTATCGGATCCACAGTTTACCTCATATTTTACCCCCCTTGCCTTAATGCTTATCATACATACCATACCACTGAAGGCCAAACACGTTATACCCCTTTGCCTTTGCTTCTGTAGCACAGCGACATCGAAGCTTTTTCAGATACGAATTCCAGTTAAGTAAATCGACAAACTTGCCCGAGTACTCGGGAGCTGTGGGGTCACGGTCGGTGAACAGGAGGCGGGGAATGGGACGAGATGGCACCACACGATCTCGATAACAACCGAGTCGTACGCTCTGAATACTGCATTTTGCTGTTGAGAAAGTCACGTGATAGCCACGGTACCAGATAGATTATTGTACCTTACAGTTTAGGTTATTTTCCCCAAAAGTCTGTATTTTTATATTCACTTTGTGCAGTAGTATCGATTATATCATGTTTTTATATGTATCGATAATGGGCTATAATGGATAATTGCGCCTGCAAGGATTCTCGTTCAAAAGCTTGTGCAGGTTGATGACATTATACTGCTCGACCAATCAGAAACGTTTGCTCGACAGGAGTAACGCTTATAATAGTATAGATAAGTGATTGCGGTAAAAAAGATTATTTATTCCCTTCAAAGACATTTTAATTCTCCACATTTCCTTACCATCTGATCCTCGCCTTCGACCACAACTTAAACCTCACGAACGCGTCTCACTCAACACTACCCCGCCATGACGACAGCATAGTGTCAACCAAGAGAGCATAAGATAAGATAGGGACACTTTGGTATTACCCGCGCGCCATGTCGATTCCGAATCCGGCTATTTTTAGTAACCACCACCCCACCACTGCGCGTGACCATTTTTACTCACCCTACCCCCGCGTTTTGGCATTTACATCTTGTTGTTTGCTGCTGTTTTGTGACTTGAAACGGAAAAAACCATCGAAAATTTCATTTTAGCACCAATGATACAGGCAGTTGCGGTATATTAAGAGGATGTAGTACTTCGAGGATTGCAAGATTTCGAAAACGTTTAAAAAAAGAGACTTCATTCCAAATCAAGAGCGGAAAACCTCGTGCTTCAAACAACGCTTCGCTCTTACTTGCTGCTTCTTCGTGGTTTTTAACATTTATTATCTTCCTAATGGTCAAACGAAATCTTTAAGTAAGTTAGACATTAGATATGATATTGATTTTTGTGAATATTCCGGTGAATTGAGAAGGAATCCAAGAAAATACATTTCATAAAACTATCCTAACGAGGGAATGCATTTTTGTGATGATCAAAGCCAAGCAAGCTGAAGTATCTGAGCTTTTCTAATAGTGAGAAAATAAAGAGGGAGATATTACTGTACTTGTTTGATGTTGTTTTTAGACATTTCTATAACTATTTTTAATATACTTAAAAGTATATTATACAAGCTGGAGTAGGGATTTGAATCAACCGCTGTATCACAGCCATTTTATCGCTCGTCGACGTTTTCTTTCATCTTGACTTGACTTCGCCGCTCAGGCAAACAGTCAAACTATTCAGGGATTTAGCTTTCTGTGAGTATATTTGCCAATCTTGGTAACTTAAGTTAGACCTGTTTTCTTCTTCCGAGTTATTTTACATGATCTCTTTTCATTCCTATCGAGTTGGCAAAACAACAAGACGCAACCCGCGGGGGAGTAGGACAAAATAAAAGGAGCAAATCCTCACGCAAAGTGGTGCGGATACGACATGGCGCGCGGGTAATACCAAAGTCCCTCTCTTATCTTATGCTCTCTTAGAGGTACCTTAAGGTAATTAAAGCGTATACTTTGCCAATATAAGCCGCCATCTTGGATAACAGTGAGGGGGACTGGGTCTAGCCTTGAACAACAACAACAACAACAACAACATATTTTTATTAGCACCCTCTATTATACAGATATTACTTATTAAATAAGAAAAGGAGAAAAAATAAATATAATTTTTATAATTGGGCACCAGCCGCATTAAGAAATAGCATAGCTAATCGAGCTTAAGCGGCTAGGTCAAGCGGAAAATTGCATGGGTAAACAACATGATACATCAATATAATATCAATACAAACAGAAACGAAAAACAAACGACAATAAATGCACGCACAAGAACAAAACACGCACAAGCAAGGGGAGGTCGATTATAGGGATCATTTATATATAGGAGAGAATCTTAAGTTTGTAAATTACAACAATAATAGAGTTAGCTTTTGTAACGATCTAAAAGAGAGCTGATCATTAGTGTCTTGAAACTGGAGCGAGATTTAGATTTATAATCATCCTGAATATCGTTCCAGATTTTTACACCAAGAAAGCGAATGTTAAATTTGCCATAGTTTGTGCGTATCTTAGGCAGGTAATAAGTCTTCCTACTAGCAAGTCTTGTATTATATTGATGTATCCTGTTAATATTTGTGAAAAATGATTTGAAGACAGATGGCAAATGATCTGAATGGAAGTCATACATAAACAGTGCATTGTTAAGATAGATTATGTCATGAAGTTTGAGGAGACTAAGTTGGTAGAATAATGGATTTGAAGGGGTCCTAAAATCAGAAAAAGTTAATATTCTAATTGCCCTTTTCTGAAGTATAAAAAGGGGCTTAAGAGTAGTTGCATAGGTGTTGCCCCAGGTCACAACTGAGTAAGTTAGAAATGGAAATAGTAATGTATAGTAAAGCATTTTTAGGACTGAAATATTTACATAATGTCTTATTTTTGAGAGAACACCAATGCAACGTTTGATCTTTTTAGCTATATGAAGTATCTGATATTTCCAGCTAAGATGGGAGTCAATAAAGATGCCTAGATATTTGATGTACTTCTCTTTCTTGATGCATTTGCCATTTATCTTAATACTTAGAGTATAATTAGAGATTTTCTGTGGTGGATGAAAAATGATGAAGTTTGTTTTATCGATATTTAGAGAGAGCTTATTGGCAGCAAGCCAGCTAGAAACATGAAGAAGATTTTCGTTGATACAGGATTCCAGAGCAAGCAAACTACTGTTCGAGTAAAATAGGTTAGTGTCATCAGCAAAGATATGAAAATCAAATATACTACTGCATCTATGAAAGTCATTGATATAAATAAGAAATAAGAGGGGGCCAAGTACTGAACCCTGTGGGACTCCATGAGTGAGGACAACTTCATCAGATTCTGAATTATTAACTGACACAAATTGCCTTCTATTTGACAAGTATGATGAAAACCATTCATTTGCAATTCCACGAATTCCGTAGTGAGCAAGTTTGCTAATAAGAATTTTATGATCAACTGTGTCAAATGCTTTTGAGAAGTCGAGGAATATCCCACAGGAATACTGGCCCTCCTCTATAGCCCTTTGAATTTTGTCTACAATTAGAAGTGTTGCATGAAAAGTAGTGTGATGCTCTCGGAATCCAAATTGCTTGTCATAGAGAATATTATATTTGTTAATAAAGGCAATAAGTCTTTTATACATTAGTTTCTCCAAGATTTTGTTAAAAATTGAAAGCAGCGAGATTGGTCTATAATTATCCATGCAGCTAGCTGAATCTTTTTTATGAATTGGAATTGTTTTTGCAATTTTAAACTGATCCGGGACACAGCCATTACTAAATGAGTGATTGTATAATATTTCCAAGGGTACTGATAAATAGGACTTCAAAAATTTTAGAAGGCAAACTGGGATGCTATAAGGACCTGATGCCTTGGAGGGATTTAACCCAGAAATAATATCCTCTATCTCAAATGCTGTGACCGGAGAGAGGACAAAACTGTTTACTAGCGGTGGACCAAGGAAGGATTCAGGACTTCTATCTACATGTGGAATTTTACTAGCAAGCTGACTACCAATTGTAGCAAAAAAGTTATTAAAGGCTATTGCAATAGCTTTGGGGTCTTTGACTGGCTTATTATTAATGATAAGTTTGGAGGGTTGGTTTGAGCAAGTAGGCTTTGTTGTTATCAATTCCTTAATACCTGACCAAATATTTTTTATATTCTTACTATTGGTAGCAAAGTAATTCTGATAGAAGTTCTGTTTGCTAGTTCTAATAAGCTGACTAATCTTATTGCGATAGCATTTGTATTTTGAGAGGTAGTACTCACTTCTAGATACAAGATATTTTTTATAGAATTTGTCCTTCAACTTGATTGATGTTATAATGCCCTTGGTAATCCAAGGCTTGGAAAGTGATTTAATCTCCTTTCTTGTCCGTTTCCTCAGGGGAACATGTTTGTCAATAATAGCAGAAATATTTGAGAAAAAGGATTGAAATATATCGTTAACATTTTTCGATCCATCATTAGATGGTAGGACATCGATCCAGTTGAAGGACTGAATATCTGATAATAATGCTTCTTTATCAAGCTTGGAGAAATCTCGTTTGTACATTTTGTAACTCTGGGGTAAAGGTGCTAATTTATTAATAATTAAGAAATTAGGAAGATGATCTGTAATTCCAGTAAGTATATTTCCACTTAGGGTCTGATGTTCCAGGGAATTGAAAAAAATGTTATCGATTAAAGTTGCCGAGTGTTCAGTGATTCTGGTAGGCTTTAATATATGAGGGTGAAAGTGGTAAGCACCCAGGCTATTTACAAAGTCATTTGTGTCAGAATTAGAGTCATAATTGAGCAAATTCAAATTAAAATCGCCCATTATTAAACAGAACTTGTTTTCTTTGCTTACTTGTTCCACAATATCATACAAAAAATTGAGGGTTGTATCTAGATTACTATTTGGATGTCGATAAATAGTCCCACGTTGCTGCGGGATTTCAATTTCAACCCAAAGTGACTCAAATTCTGGCTTGGAACAACAAAACTCATCCCTTTTTGAGTATACCAGATTATTTTTGATGTAGAATCCAACCCCCCCTACATCTGACAGTGTTGGCTGTGAGAGAAAATTATAACCTGTCATGCAGGTATTTGTAAGAGGGGGAAGCCCATCCAAGATTTTGGTTTCAGACAGACCGATAACAGGAAAAGGATTCTGTAGTTCATCCAGCAGATGGCAAAAACGATCAAAATTTTTGGATAGACTTCTGATATTAAAGTGCAAAGCAGAAAATGCTTTTTCAGCTAGGGAGGATTGGATCTCTACATTTGAATGAAAATCATGTGCAGAAAAATAATCAAAATTTATAGAAAGTGGCAATTGAGAATCAATATCAATGTTGGAAAGGCTGGAAATCTTTTCAAGAGAAGACATTACATCAAAGCATGGCAAAGAATCTAGATTTAAATTAGCAATTTTCCTTGAGCACAAACAAGCCTCATTAGAGTTATAAGCAAGTTCGGCTAGAGCTGTATTGTTGACAGACTGGAAAGGAAAAATAGCATGGCGGCAAAACAAACAGATCCAAAGATCATTTGTTCTAGAAAAATAATTGTACTCTTTAACTGAGAGTACAGTACACTTTAAGTGGAACCATTCGAGACAAATATCACATTGGATTCCTCGAGAATTTTTCTTGACTACCTTAAGGCAGTTACGACATTCAGTAGAAGTCATCTAGATTATAAACGAGAGAAAAAAACTATAAAGGAATCATACTTGGAAAAGCTACACATAATTAATTGGTAGTACTTATCTGTCTCCGTTAGGGGTCCACTAATTAGTAATCTTTTAATTTTGCCAGTCACGATGAAGCTTGGTCAATTGGCCTTGAACTTCTAGATACATCAGCTATTGGTGGCTGGATAGCATGAGACCTTCTTAGCTTAGCTATGTCGGTAGGCGAGTTGATGTATACTGCCCGACTCTTCTTATCCTTTTTAAGATAAACTTTTCCATTTGCAGTCCCAGCATAGGCGAACTTCAGATCCTTCTTCGCTTTTAGGCATGCTTTAAACAATTTCCGCGATGTAAATATGATTCCTGTGATCCGTGCAAGTGAAATCTTCTAGGTCCTGGGTGGTTTTGTCCTTCAAACTAAAACGAGCCTTGTAGATTTCATCTTTGATATCTCTCCTCACAAACTTTGCAATGATAGTAGGGGGCGATGGGGGATGGACGTTGCCTTCATAATCAGACCATTCACTATTATTTGCCGCAGGGAGACGATGACTAATAGAAATATCATCCTCATCCAGTTCGACTCCAGCGAGTTGAGCGACTTGAATAACAAGATCATTAGTATTCTCGTCTTCCAAACTAGGAATCCCTTTAAATTCCAAACACTCCCTCCTCATGTATTGCTCCTGTTCGTCAAGTATAGCCTCTTGGTCTCTTAACTTATCGGTGATTGTAGATATACGTGAGTTCAGGACGTTATTTTCGACTCTTAATGCCTCGTTCTCTCTTTCGAGCGTTGTGACTTTCTTCTTGATCAGTTCAAACTGATTGTTGAAAAAATCCATAGATTTTTCGAGCGAATTAACCCTCTCGAGTAGAGTCTCATCCATCGCCCTTGCTTCTATGACACAGACGTAAATAAACACTTAAATAAACACGTAAATTTAAACAGGATTTAGCCGTTTTTGGGGAGCCGAAAAAATGGCTGCCATCTTGTCCAAGAACCGCTGACCACTGAAAAAATGTTCTCTTAGATTTAGCGTTTTAATGCAGCCGACGACAGTTTTATTTTTAAATATTAACAAATAGCGTTATAGTTCCCTTTCTAGAATAAAACAATCAGATATTTCGCTTTAGTTTTGGAAATACAAGTTCTTTTACATTTCACCACAGGAAGCCCGTGATGGACGCTTTTTTCTAATTGTTATTCCGTTATCACACGAAATCGTCAAGTGGTACCGGTGGGCACCGGTCTCAATATTAAGTAATGCTCCGTGTAAGAACTACGGTGAATCGATAGGTCCTGCGGCAATAGGGGTTCGTTATCTTTTTAACTAATCTAATTAATATTGCTATGCTTATTGGTTCAAGACGCTCTGCCCGCCAAATTTGAACTTTGGAGTCACATTTCTCTGAAATAAGTGCTCTTGCACTCATATTTATTAGGGGGCTTAGGTTCGAAGTAAGAAAGCTTTCAACCTGTGCATTTTTGTTAAAATCGTATGTTCGGAGCATGGAGAAATCCCTTTCGGATATCTGCTAATAACTTTTTATACTTCACTTATTACAATTTTGCGCTTTGTCTCTTGCCAAAGCAAACATTCCGCTGGCTAAACGTGTGAAAATACGGTCTCACATTTCCAAAAGCCTGTTAGTGTGGTAGAATTTAGCTTTCCAAAGAAAGTCACTTTTTCTTTCAAAGATTTTTGACAACGATTTTCATGTTAAGATTGACAACTAAAACGATTCACGCATTTAAATAAAGTTACCAATTTTGCTTTATTTGATCCTCAATACAACTATTATCGCATACAAGCCACAGCAATAAAATTTACTGGAATTCACAGTAGTAGCAGTCCTCTAATTATTATTTTATCGACACAGACAGAACGCACAATATTTTCTTAAAACAAGCCGCAAGCAAGGTTTGTTCCATAAGCTCATTGGTGAATTCGAGAGTGTCCAGCTTATAATCGGGGTCTCCGTCTTCGATACATAGTAGGCCATGAGGACTCACGGAAAATTTCTGCGAAGAAATTGTAATTCTTCTGGCTCCAGACGGGCTGCATTTATATTCACTATTTCTTTCAGCTTTTTGCATCCGCATAAGCATTCCACTGCTCTTACTGACAATTGCGGGTTATTGCTGATGTTTATATTTTACAATTTTCTAAAAAAATATCTCCGCTTCACCAAACGCCGTATCTTCTACTTCAATGCATCGTTTTATGTCCTTTAGTTCTATGTCCCTTAGTTTAGTTGATGCTTTCATGAGTCGTACAGCATCAACTGATGACGGCAAAATTTGCCCTAGTGCAGAGGTTTCCTCAATGTCCTGTAAAAAAAGTACACACAAACTTAAGATTCCTTCTCAACTTCATTTCTTGAATATCAGAACTTATAAAAAATACAAGGCAACTACAGTCAACTTCCTCAGAAGCAGTGTTACAAGGGCTGTCAGCTAATGAAAATGAAGAAAGACATTGTTGCTTACAATTCTTTCACTTAGACGGGAGTTTGCTGTACCTCAATTTCAGGGTGTCAAACCCCAGGATGTTTCGCTACATTCAAGGAATACATTCGGGCTTGTTGGTATTTACATTTCACCCAGCTTATAAATCAGGCTCACATAACTTATATTTACATATTCACATCGTAAACTCAAATGACAACTTCCCGTAATAAAACTCTTTTAGTAAAATAGAACGAGTAAAATATTTCGTTCCCTTCTGAACCAATTATTTGTCTCTCAAGTACCTATTGGCCTATGAAAATTTTACCTGGAATGGTTCTAACGCGGCTTCAGCGGCGGCGCTGGTCTCAGAGGTTTCCGGTTGGAAAAACACGCTGGAACTTGAGGCAGTTTCATCTCTACAGCTCTGCAATTTTGATTTTCGAAATAAATAACAAATTGAAAAGGAGGATCAAGACTGGTCAAGACAGTACAGAAACAGCAGAATCTATACGGCAAGCGACAGAACATTGACTTTGAGAAAGGTCATTTTTTTACCTCGTGTGAAGTTTTCATGCGTTTGTTTCCAAGCTCCAAATCGACTCGCTGTCGACAGTACATACAAATGCTTCTAGACCAGCCCTTTTTGCCTTTGTCATCTAGCTCCAAGAAAACTTTCTCTACTCTGTTCGCCTTTCTCAGGGACCTCTGTTCCACATCTGAAGGCTTACTGCCACACCAAGCCTCGTGGTTTGGGCAGCAACATGCCTGCCTTTTGAACACCATGACAAGCTTTTCTAACTTCTCGGACAAAGTTTGCAAGCAAACAGAACTCAGAAGCGTTTCTTTAAAGTATATACAATAGATTTTCAAACTATTTTCGAAGAGATAATGAATAGCGAGAGACTTGTCTTAATATATCGAGGAGAAAGCATGTAGAATTCAAAATGGCGACGTGAGCGCTAGGTCGGAAATCTAACTTCCGAACATACGATTCGGACAAAACTCGGGGATAAGTTGCAACAATGCAACCTTTGTTTTATTCTTAATTTAAATGTTTGTCAATCAATGGATAAGATACGGAAAACACCCGAAGATGTATTTTAGCCAATCAGAGGGCAGGATTTTACTGAAGTTTTATAGCTACTTCTGCGCATGCGTTGCCGCAGGGTACCGTAGTTCTTACATGAACCATTACTTAATAAGCATCCTCTTGGCTATCTTTATGCCAAGTTTGGTGCTTTTGTCCGCTAAGTTGAAACACTAAGCGGGAACTTAACCGCTGTTTAAGTAATCGCAGGCGCTATTTACTGGGATACCTGTGGTGGCCCAGTCATAAAAATGTAACGGTTTCTTTTCTCGTCCTTAGTTGCGCAACATCATACCCAAGTGTCTTTGCGCACTTCCTAATCTCACAAGCTTTGATTGCCGCCATCTTGAAAATTGAAATCCCACCTGAGAACACAGGTTCCCCAAGCTAATGTTGTATTTTGCTTGTTTCACTCTGTAAATATATGGTGCGTTACAATGAAGATAAATAAAAGGGACGAAAAATATAATAAAATACCTTCAAACTTTTATTACCTCGGGGGTAGGGTGAGTAAAAATGCTCACGCGCAGAGGTGGGGGGTTACTAAAAATAACCAGATTCGGAATCGACATGGCGCGCGGGTAATACCAAAGTCCCTCTCTTATCTTATGCTCTCTTGTGTCAACTGCATAAGCACGAAAACAGTTCATAGAAAAGAAAAACACTGCATACAACAAAATCTTGCTGTTTTCGACTCGATTTCAAACTAGTTATATAGTAGAAGCAGTTCATCAAGCCTTAATAATCAGTATAGCGCCTTAGCAAATCCCCCTTACCACCCCCTCTAAAAAGGAAGTTATATATAAGCGCCAAGAGGCGCATTCTAAAACAAACATATGCTATGACAAAATCCACACTAACCGTGAGAGCTGACAATAGATGCTCCATTCAGGACGTAAACAAACACACACAACCCGGTGAGGGTCTGAACCTTTCTGCTGAACATCCTACGAAAAGCAGTTAGACAAAAAGATTGGTATGTGGCAAGATTGTTCCGTTCTCTTTGTCAGACTATTCAACAAGTTTTGGAATTAGTCTATAAAAAACTTCATAGTTTTTTTTGGGAGCATCATATTTTCATATATCAAGATACAAAAAATCATCGTAGTTTTAAATTTTGCGTGTATCACAATGCTTCTCGAGATTCAGTTTTTTCAGTTTCTTTGTGTAATCGTTTGTCTTTTTTAAAGTTTGTTTTTTTACGAAACTACCTTTACTTGTTTCATCCACAGCTAGCAAAGCGATCAGTTAAAAACGGTGGCCAAAATGTTTTTTTTTTTCTTTTTACGAATCTGCTATTTTGTCTCTATGTTTTGAATAAATATACTGACCTACTTTCTGACAAAAAAAATATTGTCTAGATACCTTTCTTTACACAAATTGGAAAGCGGTTGCATCGGTTTACCCTCCGTGATGGGGAAGATGGATACCCTGTTGTTGGGAGTTTTACCTTATTTTCTGTGCGTATTCCTGATGTGATTCGGCGGTCCCGACTCAGTACAATCATTGATGCCATCACTTCTTAAATTTTTTAGCTCCCACCAGAACGGAGGTGTCGGCGTCCCCCCAGCGTTTTTGAGTAAATAAATATTACGGAAAAGAGATTAGCACAAGCAAGGTAGTGAATACAAATGTATATTATACCAGGGCACTGATTATAGTCACTTAACGCAGCAGGGGCAACCAAATGGATTGTTATGTTTTGAAAGAGCACCATTGTCTTTGCGAGTGTTTTGGTTGGTGGACTGTTTACACATATTTACTGCCACACTGGTGAATTGCTTGATTTGAGGATTCAATTGTTTACCACAAAAGCGATACATGTGTAGGTCTAGAAAAGCCTTCTTGGTCAAAGCAATATGGTCTAATAGGAAGAGGAGAATAAATTGATTACATGCCGCAATAGATTGGATAAAGAAAAGGCGACGACTCCTGTTGCGTCTTCTGTTTTTGTCATCCCAAATCCTAAACGCTACATACGGGCTTTCAGGCTACACACAAGGTCTCAGAAGAGTTATTGTCAATTTGGCGCATGCGCGAAGAACGGGGGAGTAAATAATACTCTGCAAGGGTAGCTCCTTTTTATTTTTGTTCAACCAAAACGATTTGCATTGATTATAAACTAACCTGCATAATGTAATCGTTATGACTGGTGCGACCTGGAGCACCGTTTTGTTCCCTCGCTGTACCATAGTTGCATTACCCGACTAGCCCATCCTCTCCAGAAAGTTGGTGCGACCTCCTCATTAATTCAATTTCGTGCGCAATAAACGGCGCGCTAACGTCGAATTAACTGTCGATTTTTTCTAGAGGCACGATAATGCGACCCTGGCACGCCGCTTAATCTAGGCCTAAGGGAACCTTGCTGAAAATATATTTGATACACATGCACATTTGATGAAACAATAACAGCTAAACGTTTTTTTCCAAGTTACAGGAAGAGCAAGTTGGAGTTCTTAGGATACATATTCTCTGGCCAAAGACTCTCCCCTGACCCCAAGATGGTAGAGGAAGTGGTCAATCTCCAGAAGCCGACTTCTAGAGATCTGAAGTACGCAGTCTTCTTGGCATGACCAACTACTGCTCTAGGTTTATTCCCGACTATGCGACGAAGACAGAACCTCTGCGCAAGTTGACGCACTGGAATTAGGATACTTTGTCTGCGATTTTATTTAAAAATAAACAAAAATGAATCCCCAATTTATGTTAAATATTGAACTCATCGAATAAAATATTTCTAACCTTATAATCCAAAATGCCTCCTGCCTTCTGAGTTAGCGAAATTCTTTTTAGTTGCCTCTTGTTATATTTCTATTTCTCTTGTCTAAAACCCTAGCGATCGTTGTTTTCAAGTCTCGAAATATTTGAACGGTACTGAGTAACCATAGCCTCTTGAGTGTTCGTGACAAGCCGGATCCCTCTCCGAACGAAACTTCGTATTTAGGTTCTATATAAAATAAGAATGGAGTGAAACAACGCTCGATTCCATTGTTCAAAACCTGCCTAGTTACCGCCAATGTTGTGATGTTGGTATGAGACATGATTGATTCACAGCTCACTTTCTCTTTGAACTTATCGCGCCGCCGACATACGCCCGGGCATGCGACAAGTGCAGGGATCGGGGTAAATTTTTTCTACGGACCGTTGCATTCCTTCCACCAAAAAGTTAAATGGCAGCCGATGACCAGATAATAATTGATTTGCTCTATCCCCCTTCTTCAATTCTCCATTAAAAATAAAACACTTTTTCCTCTGTCGATAACTTGCAGAATTTTCCGGGTAAAACATACATGTCCGATACACCAACAAAATACCAGTGGTACGAGTCGTGAAGCAGAAATCTCCAGTGGAACAAGTGGTGTTTTGGGTATCTGGGTATCCTGTGTTGTAAAAGTTGTTTAGTGGTGTTTAGGTATCCTGTGATAAAATACTAGTGGTACGGGTCGTGAAGCAGAAATCTCCAGTGGTACAAGTGGTGTTTTGGGTATCCGAGTATCCTGTGTTGTAAAAGTTGTTTAGTGGTGTTTGGGTATCCTGTGATAAAATACCAGTGGTACGAGTCGTGAAGCAGAAATCTCCAGTGGTACAAGTGGTGTTTTGGGTATCTTATGTTGTAAAAGTTGTTTAGTGGTGTTTGGGTATCCTGTGATAAAATACCAGCGGTACGTGTTTTGCTTATAATTAGGGGCACTTAGAAAATAGACTGGCATTACACCATTGGAGCACCTTGGCTATCCACTGGCACCATTGGTACCTGTAGTGGAACAATGGGCCACCACTCGTACAAGTGGTGTTTTGTATGCCACTAGCGACTGTGTTGTCAGAGGACCGATCAAAATGACTTAACTACCCTTATAACATTGTTCGTCGTTCTCTAAAGTAATGTAAAACGAGCACACAAACATATCCTTAGCAGTTTTTTCGAAAAGCGAATTCGCATGACTTATAATAGTCGAGCCTATTACATTTTTCGTCGTTCTCAAAACTTTTGAAAAACAAGCACACAAACATACCCTTAGCAGTCTTTTCGAAAAGCAAATGAATTCGCAGTACGCATAATACGCATAATACGCATCATAAACGCACAGAACTAATCGAACTGTGAAACATTTGTGCATCTCAAATCGCATATATTACGCACTGGTATTTAGCGATTGTGTTGTCAGAGAGCCCATCGAAACAACCAAACTACCCTTATAAGATTGTTCGTCGTTTCCAAAAGTATTGAAAAACAAGCACACAAACATATCCTTAGCAGTCCAAAGCCAATGAATTCACATAACGCATAATACGCATATACGCACAGAGTTAATCGGACTTCTATTACGCACTGGTATTCAGCAATTTAGCGATTGTGTTGTCAGAGGACCAATCGAAAAACCAAACTACCTTTATAACAACATTCAAATTCAAAGGAGTCGGTTGGATCAGTCTTTGTGAGCTTTATAGCGGGTTTGTGAAAAAGCCAAATAGCCTTTAGCCTACATCTCGATAATGTTATGTGTAAGTTTTTGTAGTATTGGGCTACCTGTAGTAGCAGAGTGGACTAGGGGGACTGGAGGGAGTAAGATGGCGGCCTAGTAGAGCGATCGGACTACGATTGTATGGTAGCACCTTAGAGTATCTTAGACACAATAAACGTCTTACTACATGGTGTCAGAAGATGGCAAGCAGCACGCCATTCGTGAAGCCACCCGAAGTATTGGAAATTTCGAGCGGAAACCCAGCGTTTGCTTGGAAAAAGTGGAAGCAAAAATTCGAAATTTATTTGAAGGCCACTGCCACCTCCACGAAGCCTGACGAAGTCAAGGTGGGTTTACTGCTCAATCATATTGGAGACAAATGCCTAGAAATATATAGTAACTTTGTATTTCGCCCTGATCAACCAAACCCAGATGGTGGAGACCCTATACCGGGCGAAAACCCGGATAATTACAAGACGGTGATAGAGAAGTTTGACCAATATTTTACTAAACGAGACCCACAGTTAATGCTCCGCGAGAAGTTCTGGTTCCAGCTCCAACGAGAACCAAATCAGAGTTTTGACTCCTTGGTAGTTACTGTAAGAGAAAGGGCTGCAGAATGTAAAATCCCACCCGAATTCCTTGAGCAAGCTATAAGGGATAAGCTTACCTTTTCCTGTGTAGATGATAGGTCTAAATTGAAGTTGTACATGAAGGGGCAGGGCTTTCACTCGATAAAACAATAACAATCCTCTCGATGAAAGAAGCATTTAGTCGGGAACTACAAGAATCAAAGACGGCAACAATCGAGAGAGTAGGATTGAGAGCACCTGGAAAAACAGAACCCCAGTATGCACAGCGGTCCGAGACAAAAAGTCAACGGAGACAGCCACCTGATAGATGCGAATACTGTGGCAGAGACCATCCTCGAGGCAAAACCAACTGTCCAGCAGCTAACGTGCGTTGTGATAAATGCACCAAAGTTTGGCACTTCGCTGCTGTATGTAGAAGCAAACCGAATACAAGAGTAAGTCAAGTAGAAGATGCACATGAGGGTGAGGTTTTAGAGCATAACCCGACATTCGTGGGACGGGTTTTAGCAGTCCCTCAAACAGATAATACATTACCTGATCAAGATAAAAACCTCGACATCACGTCTTCCGAAAATCAAGTCAGTGAGGCTGAAGCATTAATGCCTGAGATATCTACCGATTATATTCGCGATCCTGGATGGCATGTGAAGCTGAGAGTAGAGAAACGCGAGCTAACGTGGTGTATTGATACCGGAGCCCAGGTCTCTGTGATGCCGGAAACCGTGTACAGAGGGGTGTATGGGAAACTCTCGCCGTCAGACAGAAAGCTGATAGGCGCAGGAGATACACCACTAGAAATTGTTGGACAAACAATCATGAACCTACAGCTCGGGGAAGCATGCATCGAAGAATGTGTCTACGTAGTGAGAGGTGCAACAAAACTGCTTCTAGGGATCCCAGCTATCCGCAAGCTATGGTTAATACACGAAATCCCCAATACCTACAGTGTCAGGGCTATCGATTGCAGCGCCAACCAGCAAAATGAAGAACCATTCATCAACAAGGAAACCATAGTTCGCAAGAATCCACACCTCTTCAATGGTCTAGGTAAACTAAGCGGAGAGTACACAATCCGTCTTAAGGAAGGAGCAAAGCCATTTTTGTTTGACAACCCCTCGACGAGTACCGCTCCCACTGCAAAAGAAAGTGGAGTAAGAGATAAACCGGATGGTGGAGCTCGGCGTGATAGAACCAGTAGACGAGCCCACGGACTGGTGCGCACCGATAGTAGTGGTACCAAAGCCAAATGGAACCGTGAGAATATGCGTCGACCTCACAAAGCTCAACAAAGAAGTCAGAAGAGAAGTATACCAAATGCCTAAAGTGGAGGAAACATAGCGTCAAGTTTGGAGTAGATCGATCCTTTGGCTAACTCAGGCTTCCACCAAGTTCCCTTAAGCGAGGAAAGCGCTAAGCTTACTACCTTTATCACTCCTTTTGGGCGGTATATGTTTCGCCGTCTGCCATACGGAATCTCCTCTGCACCGGAATACTTTCAGAAGAAAATGGACCAGGAGCTGGCTGGACTAGAAGGCACAATATGTCATATGGACGACATCCTGGTCGTTGGAAAAGACCAAGCGGAGCACGATAAGAGACTGGCTGCCGTCCTTCACCGCATCACGGAAATCGGCATGACACTGAACCCAGACAAGTGTAAGTTCTCAGAGAAGAAGATTGAGTACCTTGGACAGGTGATCGATAACGAGGGGATGAAGAAAGATCCCGACAAGGTGAAAGCTATCGTCGGAATGGGTGTACCTAGGGACATCCCTAGCCTGAGACGATTTCTAGGGATGGTGAACCAACTAATGAAGTTCTGTCCCAATCTAGCAGAGAGGACGCAACCACTTCGCGACCTGCTTAAGAAGAATAGCGCATGGGTTTGGGGCAAGGCGCAAGATGATGCCTCCGATGACTTGAAAGAAGAAATGGCTTCAGAGAGAGTGCTTCCACTGTATAGCCCCGAGAAAGAGACTGTAGTCTCCGCGGATGCAAGCAGCTTTGGATTGGGGGCAGTACTCGTGCAGAAGCAGCCATCCGGAGAAATGCGTCATGTTGCATATGCAAGCAGATCTATGACAAACACCGAGTGCAGATACGCACAGATAGAAAAAGAGGCATTAGCAACCACGTGGGCCCTAGAGCACTGGTCCGATTTATTGGTAGGCATGAAGTTCACTATCGGAACAGACCACAAGCCCCTTGTACCCCTGTTTACCTCCAAGATGATCGATGAGCTGCCGGTACGCATACAGCGTTTCAGAATGAGGCTGATGAGGTACGATTTTGATACTCGGCACGTTCCAGGCAAGGAACTTTATACCGCAGATGCACTATCTAGGTGCCCACTAAACGAAAAGAGGTCTGAGACGTCGTGCCAGTCTGACCACCTGTACGCTAAAGCAGACTGTTATGTGAATACCATACTGCTACACCTGCCAGCATCCGACAAGAGACTAAAGGAAATACGGTCAGAGCTGAAGAGAGACGACGCATTGAAAGTCGTGATGCATTACGTACAGAATGGGTGGCCAGAAACCAAACAGAAGCTCTATGGGCCCGTGAAGAAATGCTGGGGTGAAAGAGGAAGCTTATCCACCCACGAAGGCCTATTGATGAGGGGACGAAGACTTGTAGTTCCGTCGAGTCTTAGGCCAGATATCTTACGGTACCTACATGATGGTCACCAAGGCATATCCAAGACACGGGACAATGCAGCATCGTCCGTTTGGTGGCCCGGAATCTCCAAACAAATTGAAGAGATGGTTCGCAATTGTGCCACCTGCGAAAAATATCGGAAGGAACATATAGAACCGATGAAGGGGACAGATTTCCCAGAGCGACCGTGGTCCAAACTCGGAGCAGACTTCTTCCAACATAAAGGCCGACACTACCTGCACATAATCGACTACTATTCGCGCGATATCGAAATATACTTGGTGAGCAAGAATGTAACAGCCTGTGATACAGTAAACAAGAGAAGAATGCCTTTAGTCGACATGGAATCCCAGATATTTTAGTTACCGACAACGGACCACCGCCTCCGCCTCTGCAGAGTTCAACAAGTTTGCGGCAACATGGGGATTCGATCACATAACTTCATCACCTCGGTACGCCCAGTCAAATGGCGAATCCGAACGAGCCGTCGAGACAATAAAGAACTTTCTGAAGAAGTGCGATGACGAGTACCTCGCTCTTCTAAGCTACAGAAACACACGGCTTCACAACGGATATTCTCCCTCACAGCTAAGTATGGGTCGCAAACTAACAACGAGAGTACCGTGCCACCCTGACGAGTTGAAACCTCAACTCCCAGACAATGATGTAGTGAGAAAGAGAGAAAGAGAGTACAGAAGACTAATGCGGGCATATGCAAGCAGATCTATGACAAACACCGAGTGCAGATATGCACAGATAGAAAAAGAGGCATATTAGCAACCACGTGGGCCCTAGAGCACTGGTCCGATTTATTGGTAGGCATGAAGTTCACTATCGAAACAGACCACAAGCCCCTTGTACCCCTGTTTACCTCCAAGATGATCGATGAGCTGCCGGTACGCATACAGCGTTTCAGAATGAGGCTGATGAGGTACGATTTTGATACTCGGCACGTTCCAGGCAAGGAACTTTATACCGCAGATGCACTATCTAGGTGCCCACTAAACGAAAAGAGGTCTGAGACGTCGTGCCAGTCTGACCACCTGTACGCTAAAGCAGACTGTTATGTGAATACCATACTGCTACACCTGCCAGCATCCGACAAGAGACTAAAGGAAATACGGTCAGAGCTGAAGAGAGACGACGCATTGAAAGTCGTGATGCATTACGTACAGAATGGGTGGCCAGAAACCAAACAGAAGCTCTATGGGCCCGTGAAGAAATACTGGGGTGAAAGAGGAAGCTTATCCACCCACGAAGGCCTATTGATGAGGGGACGAAGACTTGTAGTTCCGTCGAGTCTCAGGCCAGATATCTTACGGTACCTACATGATGGTCACCAAGGCATATCCAAGACACGGGACAATGCAGCATCGTCCGTTTGGTGGCCCGGAATCTCCAAAGAAATTGAAGAGATGGTTCGCAATTGTGCCACCTGCGAAAAATATCGGAAGGAACGTATAGAACCGATGAAGGGAACATATTTCCCAGAGCGACCGTGGTCCAAACTCTGAGCAGACTTCTTCCAACATGAAGGCCGACACTACCTGCACATAATCGACTACTATTCGCGCGATATCGAAATATACTTGGTGAGCAAGAATGTAACAGCCTGTGATACAGTAAACAAGATGAAGAATGCCTTTAGTCGACATGGAATCCCAGATATCTTAGTTACCGACAACGGACCACCGCCTCTGCCTCTGCAGAGTTCAACAAGTTTGCGGCAACATGGGGATTCGATCACATAACTTCATCACCTCGGTACGCCCAGTCAAATGGCGAATCCGAACGAGCCGTCGAGACAATAAAGAACTTTCTGAAGAAGTGCGATGACGAGTACCTCGCTCTTCTAAGCTACAGAAACACACCGCTTCACAACGGATATTCTCCCTCACAGCTAAGTATGGGTCGCAAACTAACAACGAGAGTACCGTGCCACCCTGACGAGTTGAAACCTCAACTCCCAGACAATGATGTAGTGAGAAAGAGAGTACAGAAGACAAATGCGGGAAGACTATGACCGCAGACACAGAGTTGCAGAGGGGGGGGGGAGTTAGCAGAAGGTGACCGAGTATGGATACCAGACCTGAAGACGGAGGGGACGATAATCAGGCCACACGAAACCCCACGATCGGTTGTAATACAAACACCAAAGGGATTGCGGAGACGAAACCGTCGACAGGTGAGAAGAGCCTTAGGAAGCCCTCAGCCAACATACGCTGCTACACAGTACAGGGCCCCTATACTTCCCGAGAGATACACGATTCCGGAAGCAATACAAAGCCAGTCAAGCCCTCTCCCGGTACAACAACCATCAGTCTCCGAGAAAGAGACCTTCAATGAAATGTCTGGACCCACACAAGGAGATGGAAATCGAGTACCACAGCCGTGCCCTACGCCAGAGCAGCCAACCCTGAGGCGATCAGAGAGAGTGCGCCGCAGACCTTGCTGATACATTAAAGAATACTGATTGACAATGACTGCTGTTAGTTACCATTAGAGCAATGTTAGAATATTTACTTGTATAGGTCAATTTAGAAGTAGACCATAAGTTATACGTTTGTATGTTAGGTTACTGTTAAAAGGGGAGATGTAGTATTGGGCTAATTGTAGTAGCAGAGTGGACTAGGGGGACTGGAGGGAGTAAGATGGCGGCCTCCTAGAGCGATCGGACTGCGATTGTATGGTAGCACCTTAGAGTATCTTAGACGCAATAAACGTCTTACTACAGTTTCTTTTCAACTCAAGTTTAAGATTGAGAAAATGCGGACAAAGTGTTTCCTCCTTTGTATGGGTGTTTATTATACCAACCTCTCAAGGCACGCCGATTTGGTAAATTGGCGCCATCAAACTGAAGCCCCAACGGCATAAACTAAATAATAGTATCAATTTACTCTGTGCTTGGTCTTCCAAGGTATAACCGACACAATTCGACTGTGTTCAATTTCTTGAAAAAATTCTGTTTGATTATTGAACACAATTCGATTGTCTTTGATTATATAAGTACTTGATTGAATACTTGAATTCGTTCAAGTTGTTGCATCTGGACATAATAAATATAAGTACAGACTGGGCCAAGTAAAGTAAAATAAAACTTGTTTCCTCTCCCCGCCCGTGTCATTTTTGGGGCAACTTAAACAAATGTTTGTTACTATTAACTAAAAGGCTATAGAAAATATAAGTAACCTAGTGCCACTTACATTGTAAACATTACAGAATAAACATAAGTACTTTGTGATAACAAGATGCTGTGAAGAATGTAGGAATATACCTTGTTGTCTTCAATATATGTATTGTCATGTAAAAACACTATTAGCAGAAATAATAAAAACTACAGACAATAAAATAAAATGCCACCCGTCCACAATTTTGTTTTTCTAGAAATCGGGACAGGAAACACCACCTAAAATTCCCAAATAGTTGAATTTGCACCCACTCATGGATCTCCTTACCTTACCCTGAGCATAAGCTCTATCTTATATAACAAAAACGTTTAACATTTTAAATGTCCATTTATCTATTCATTGCAAAAATGAAATAACACAAAGCGTCTTTCGCCACAGAGGAGAAAGAAGAGAAGAAGAAGAAGAGTAGAAGCAAAACATGATGATGGATTATCCGGCTGGTGCTTTGAAGACCTTGGGGTTTTTAGATCAACAACTAGATGTAAGGCATGAAGGGACATGTTTGCTTTAATTGTAGACTCTAGTGTTTTCAGTAAGCAAAGCACCAGGAGACATTATAAAGGCTTTCAATGGCTGGATCACTGGAAAACTTAAGTACTAGTTTCTTGAATTTCATGGCATTTCATACAGCCCTTCTTGCCATGCATCTACAGTAAAAACCGGCGATAAGAACCTCCTTTTTTCTGAGTTACTATAGGCTCTTCCTGTTATAGTAGATTCTTATTTTTATATGAAGTTATGGTAACATTGTCTGGCAGACTTATTGATGTAGATTGCCAAAAGCGCCAAATGCTTAGCCTAATAGGTTCTGATATAAAAATGGGGTTCTAATTTGAACATTTTAGGCCAACAGGTTCTTTTACATTGGTGCTCACTGCAAGTTGTAAAATCTCAATATGTTCTATTTAGAAAAGATCTTTCTTTTTGTGGCATTTATTTATTTAGTAATGCTCATTTTGTTATTTTTTTATATATGTTTTTTTAGAGAAGCACAGCGATTTTACTAAGTGGAAGAGGTATTGCACAGTACCTTTTATAAAAATTATATTATTGTTACTAGAAATGAGGGGGTTATTAGGTATTCTTTTATGTTCCAATTGTTTATGCGAGTTAGAATAGTTTATAATGGTTTAAATACTTATTTATTTGAGAGCGATTACAAGTTATTATTTAATATGAACGATTATAATGACATGCTGTTTATTCAAAGTATGAGACTATTTTTATAGTAGATAGGATTTTAAGTAGGGAACGTTTACAAGAAACTATGTGCTATGTTGTAAAATTACGATACGATGTGGCATGTTAAATAAATGCGAATTTTATTAACATTATGTGTTGGTTATCTTTAAATACATAGACAACTCTGAGAGAGGAAAGGTAAAACGTTGATGATCCAGCGGGAAAGAGCGGAGAAAACCCGAATTCTGAAGGAATAATCCTGAAAGGGAAATGCTTCAAAACTCGAATAATCCTGTAGGCAAAATGCTGGGAAAACTCGAACTATCTGGAATAATCCTATAGTTAAAATGCTCGGAAAACTGGAATTTTCCGAAATAATCCTGTTGGAAGAACGCGCATTATTCTCGAATAATCCTATAATGATCGAGTAGGAAAACGTACATCTTTCGTCTTTTAAAACGCGAGTTTTTCTTGCGTTTTCCTTAGAAAGAAAACGCTAGAAAAAATTTGCATTTTCCTGAATTTTCCCATTCTGGAAAACTGTTAGGAAAATGCCGAGGAAAACGCGCGTTTTCCGATCGGATAATTCGAGGGAAATGCCAAGATTATGTTGCGTTTTCTGCGAATTTTCCTCGCATTATCAGAACAGACAACGAGGACTTATTTGCCGTGATATATCCCTGGCTTCATGCCAGTTTTATTTATGATTCTAGTTGCGTGACAACACTAGTTTCATTAATCAAGTCTTAAATCATATAACAGCATTCAGTGAAGATAAAAAGCGTTTCCATTGAGGCCAATGTAATAAATAACATATTTATTAAATACAAAATATGAACTACTTACTAACCGAGAGAGAGATCATGCCGGGAAATATCAAACTGAGACTTTGGCGTATCGACCGAGGCTTTGCGAGGATGGAAACAGAATGAATTTGGTGCCCTCAATGTTCGCAGAACGAGCAGAATCTTCAAAAAGATATGAACATCAACAAGTCAGAAGCGATACCGACAATTGGTAAACAAAGTTGGAAATTCGATACAATAATTACAGTAAAATGTGTCTTGTTCAGTCCCCGCCAAGTATATACTAAAAAAAAATATTCTCCTCAGGCTCAGCAAATAACGGTGGGCCCTCGTACTGAGGGCTCGAATTCCAGAATTCTTCGCGGAAAAGTTGCTGGAATAACTGCTCCCCCAAGGCTGGGTTATGTGTCTAACAAGAAGGAACTGGCTGCTGTTATCGCTGCAACAAATAATCACATCGCTGCAGCAAGTAATTACATAGATTACTTAAATAAACTTTTAGCTGAGGAAAGCCCCGAGCCTGAAAGGCTAAGCTCTATCACATCTATTGATAGAGTACTGAGGGCTCGGATTACAAAAGAGTGGAAAAGCTGATGGTCCTGCTCCTTCTGGTCAAATTCTGGGCTATATGTCTAATAAGCATGAACTGGCTGCTGCATTTATCGCTACAACAAAGAATTACGTAGATTGCATGAATAAACTTTTAGCTGAGCAAAGCCCCGAGCCTGAAAGGCTAATCATAAATAATGTTTCATTTCCTTTTTTTTTTTTGTTAAGGAATTTAAGCACAATATTGCCACTTCACCACCAGCCAGTTTATACTCGTAACCTAAATTGCGATCTACACCTTCCTCTTCGCCATCTCGCCATCGACCTCATCAGTACCATTTCAAGCGAATCCTCTAATGGGAGTTTTAACTTCCCCACAACACCCCAAGCCCCTGACTCATCTAAAAGCTCTACACCGGCATCCTTTGCCATCAAGGAAAAGGCAAGCAGTGGAAAGAGCTGGATACAGGCCTTCAAGCTTCCAGAAGCTTTGAGTAATTCGTAGATTTAAAGAAATGTGACAAACAAAATTCTAGCCTGTTGTACTTGATGTTGTATTTAACCATTTATTTTACATTTATACACTTCCAAAATGATCTTGGAAATCAGTTTAATTGTATTTTATATCAAATTATTTGTGTCTTTCTTTACTTTCCCAGTGCGGTAAGAGATGGACTTTCAGCTGATCATTTACCAAGGAATGAGTTTAACCGAATTATATGTTCAGCTATCTCCATCCATGCCATGGATCCCTTTGATGAAGAGAAAGACCGTGTCATCAACATTGTCTTGCACAAATACCACTTCCTTTTCCAATATATAACTATACCCACTTGTAATGGTGCTATATATTTGACTAATGTTGCAGGTGGAGACAGAGGCGATGCTGGCAGCGGATGTGGAGAGTTTCGTTTCCTGCAAATTTATGTGTTATACTACTCCATCATGATCATCAAAATCGAATCAATTAACTATACAAATCACCCTTTCAGAAGCTTTTTCACTGACCACCAATTTATGTATCCTGTATGATTTTGCAATTATTTAGATTTCTCAAAAACTTTTATATTATTATAACTTAATCATTTTAATTATTTATCATAATTACTATCACTTTTTCTTTATTTATATACGGTAGACGTATATAAAAAAAAAGCTTGACAATGTCATTTCCACGGTCGACAGAACAGGGTCTGCCCGGAGCAACATGTTAGAACTACTTCAAAGTCTAGTCTCACATATTATCATTTTTTTTTTCTTTCTTTTATATACGGTAGAGGTATATATAAAAACTTTGGCAATGTCATTTTCACAGTCGACAGAACAGAGTCTGCCTGGAGCGACATTTGAGAATTACACCAAGGAGCCACCTGACAATGGAATTCACTCAAGATAATGAGATTAACAACTCACAAAAACCAGTCCAAAAGAAATACTGCAGCTTGTGATGAGAAACCATCTGCGATGCTAGATGAAGACGAAAAACAAGGACGGAAACGAACTTTAACTAACAACAACAAACAAGCAAACAAACATCAAAACAATGTTCGAATTTCATTTAGACGTATTTAGAGTCAAGTCAGAGCGCGCGTGCATAGTCTAGCCTCATCCCCTGAGACTGATTTCTGGACTCCCATTTACTTTTTCGTTGCCTGTGCTATAGTAAACAGATAAGTCCAGTACAAAGCGGTACTCCACCAACCGTTTCTGGTCGGGACGGAATACTCTCCATGGTCGAGGCCAAGTTAGTCAAATAGATGGTAACCCAACCTGAGGGACTTTTTGCCTGCAAACCTGTTCCCGGCATCTATGACAGAGCACTAGGTAATACTAGATGAGAGTCCTATCTTTACCAATATCCAGTCAAACAAACCCAAGTACAAAAGAGAGCATTCAGTCGTGGGTAGAGGCCTTCTTAGTTTACAAGGGTTGTCACACACACTGCGACCCCCAGCGGAGAAAAAATTTGGATGACACTTACTTTGGTGAAGAAAGTTTAGTTTATGAAAACAACGCGAGTATTCGTAACAAACATTATTTAGCCAATTAGACTACTCGTTCTCGTTTTCTACGAGTCTCTATGTGCTACCCGCCTCGTTTACTATATGTTGACTCATAGAAAACTCGAACTCGTAGTCTCATTGTTAAGTATACTGTGTTTTCATTTTAGTATCGTAGATCTGAATCAAGGGATAGCTCCCCCAGCAAAAATGTTGCAATTTTCAACATTTCAAGTTTTACCAAGAAATATGGTAATCAATTAACCATAGTAAAGCTGGCAGGCAACTCAGCAGGCAACTCGGTGAAGTTAGCAGGCAACTCAAATGTGATGATTTGTGTAATATCTCGGCAGGTATATGGCCGATTGCCACGAAATTTTGACACGATTGTACAAAAAGTACAACAAACATATTCATGCATGTATGATATCAAATATTATTAATCACGTGACTGTGTGACGTTGAACGTTCCAGCAGGCAAGTCGTTACATCACAATTGTCGCAATATCTACGTCCCCTTTTTACCGATAGTCATCAAACTTTAACCTAAGTGTACAAATGTAATAACGAAGACAACGCCGTATTAGTTATTCTCATGACGTCATCAATCACGTGACCGTGGAAAAAAAACATTTTCTCGAGTTCCTATTGAGAAAACATTACGAAACTTTCGAAATATGACAAATAGCACATGGGATTTTGCAATTATGAATTTTAAAAATATGACGTCATCAATCACGTGACCGTGGGAAAAATGTCGACATCTAGAGTTCTGACTGAAATAACAGTACGAAACTTTCGAAATATCACAAATAGCACAGGGGATTTTACAATGATGAACTTTTAAAATATGACGTCATCAATCACGTGACCGTGGGAAAAAGTCGATATCTAGAGTTCTGAGTGAAATAACAGTACGAAACTTTCGAAATACGACAAATTATGTATGTCGTTATTTAAGCCTCACTTTTTTGGAATTTTTTCGTGATTTACTTTAATAAAAACAATACTCGTTAATAATAATAACTCGTTTTGAAATTTGAATATCGTATTCATCGTTGTTAAATGTTCACTTTTTGGCATTTGTAGGTGATTTACTTAAATAAAAACATACAGCAGGCATTCTCGGTAGTACAGCAGGTAACTCGTTATGCACTGGGAATATCGTATTCGTCGTTATTAAAGCTTCACCTTTTTGGCATTTGTAAGTGATTTACTCGAATAAAAGCATATACTGGAAATATCGTATTCGTCGTTGTTAAATGTTCGCTTTTGGCACTTGCACGTGAATTACACATCTTAACCTGCATCGTAATTCCTACCGTTTCTCTGCCGTATCTACGCGTATTATTTTCGCTCGATACGGGCCATCGCTTAAGCTCATTACCAGTCACTAACCTAGAGCGCGTATCCTAACAAACTCTCTCTCTACACGACACAATATTAAACCCCATACTCAAGGAGCCAACTGTCCAATACTTATATAACCACTATCTATCTTCTATTCGCCATTATTGTTTTGTCCCCTATCTGCACGCTTTCAGATATTATTTCCCACCGGTCTTGTTATTGACTTGATTTTTCACAAGCTCACATTACACTCACAGGAAATTATCAAAAGGTAATTATCACCCTCGTTCCAAGGTCAAATACACTGTTCTGCCCTGACTCCAAGCCCGTTTTCTACATTTCAGTTATAGCCACAACTCTTAACTAACACCCCCAATGCAATACACCATATATAATAGCCATAATTACACACTTTAACCCACGAACTAACGTCTTATTACCACACATTTTATAACCCCACACTGCCGCCTCGGTACGAATACCAGATTTAAATGTTCACTTTTTGGCATTTGTACGTGATTTACTTTAATAAAAACATATAACAGGCAACTCGACAGTACAGCAGGTAACTCGTTATACACTGGGAATATTGTATTCGTTGTTGTTACAGCTTCACTTTTTGGCATTTGTACGTGTTTATATTTATTAAAAACATATAGCAGGCAACTCAATAGTACAGCAGCTAACTCGTTATATACTGTGAATATCGTATTCGTCGTTGTTAAATGTTCACTTTTTGGCATTTGTACCTGATTTACTCTTATAAAAACACACAGCAGGCAACTCGATAGTACAGCAAGTAAATTGTTATACACTGGGAATATCGTATTCGTCGTCGTCAAATGTTTGCTTTTTGGCATTTGTACGTGATAATCTTTATTAAAATCATATAGCAGGCAACTCGACAGTACAGCAGGTAACTCGTTATGCACTGGGAATATCGTATTCGTCGTTATTCAAGCTTCACTTTTTTGGAATTTGTACGTGATTAACTTTAATAAAAACATACAGCCGGCAACTCGACAGTACAGCAGGTAACTCGTTATGCACTTTGAATATCGCATTTGTCATTGTTTAATGTCCACTTTTTGGTATTTGTACGTGATTTACTTTAAAAAAAATTATAGCAGGCAACTCGACAGTACAGCAGGTAACTCGTTATGCACTGGGAATATCGCATTCGTCGTTGTTTAATGCCCTTTTTTGGTATTTGTACGTGATTTACTTTAATAAAACCATATAGCAGGCAACTTGACAGTACAGCAGGTAACTCGTTATGCACTTTGAATATCGTATTCGTCGTCGTCAAATGTTTGCTTTTTGGCATTTGTACGTGATAATCTTTATTAAAAACATATAGCAGGCAACTCGACAGTACAGCAGGTAACTCGTTATGCACTGGGAATATCGTATTCGTCGTTATTCAAGCTTCACTTTTTTGGAATTTGTACGTGATTAACTTTAATAAAAACATACAGCCGGCAACTCGACAGTACAGCAGGTAACTCGTTATGCACTTTGAATATCGCATTTGTCATTGTTTAATGTCCACTTTTTGGTATTTGTACGTGATATACTTTAAAAAAATTTATAGCAGGCAACTCGACAGTACAGCAGGTAACTCGTTATGCACTGGGAATATCGCATTCGTCGTTGTTTAATGCCCTTTTTTGGTATTTGTACGTGATTTACTTTAATAAAAACATATAGCAGGCAACTTGACAGTACAGCATATGCACTGGGAATATCGTATTCGTCGTTATTCAAGCTTCACTTTTTTGGAATTTGTACGTGACTTACTTTAATAAAAACATATAGCAGGCAACTCGACAGTACAGCAGGTAACTCGTTATGCACTTGGAATATCGTATTCATCGTTGTTAAATGTTTACTTTTTGGTATTTATACGTGATTTACTTTAATAAAAACATATAGCAGGCAACTCGACAGTACAGCAGGTACCCCGTTATTCACTAGGAATATTGTATCCTTCATTTTTAAATGTTCACTTTTTGGTATGTGTGAGTGATTTACTTTAATAAAAACATATAGCAGGCAACTCGACAGTACAGCAGGTACCTCGTTATGCACTGGGAATATCGTATTCGTCGTTGTTAAATGTTTACTTTTTGGTATTTATACGTGATTTACTTTAATAAAAACATATAGCAGGCAACTCGACAGTACAGCAGGTACCCCGTTATTCACTAGGAATATTGTATCCTTCATTTTTAAATGTTCACTTTTTGGTATGTGTGAGTGATTTACTTTAATAAAAACATATAGCAGGCAACTCGACAGTACAGCAGGTAACTCGTTATGCACTGGGAATATCGTATTCGTCGTCATTCAAGCTTCACTTCTTTGGAATTTGTACGTGATTTACTTTAATAAAAACATATAGCAGGCAACTTGACAGTACAGCAGGTAACTCGTTATGCACTGGGAATATCGTATTCGTCGTCATTCAAGCTTCACTTTTTGGTACTTATACGTGATTTATTTTAATAAAAACATATAGCAGGCAACTCGACAGTATAGCAGGTAACTCGTTATGCACTGGGAATATCGTATTCTTCATTGTTAAATGTTCACTTTTTGGTATTTATACGTGATTTAGTTAATAAAAACATATAGCTGGCAACTCGACAGTACAGCAGGTAACTCGTTATGCACTTGGAATATCGTATTCATCGTTGTTATTTGTTCACTTTTGGTATTTGTACGTGATTTACTTTAATAAAAACATATAGCAGGCAACTCGACAGTACAGCAGGTAACTCGTTATGCAATGGAAATATTGTATTCTTTATTTACGAGTTATGCAATGGTAATATTGTATCGTTATGCAATGGAAATATTGGGTTCTTTGTTTACGAGTTACCTGCTGTACTGTCGAGTTGCCTGCTATATGTTTTTATTAAAGTAAATAACGTATAAATTCCAAAAAAGTGAAGCTTGAATAACGACGAATACGATATTCCCATTGCATAACGAGTTACCTGCTGTACTGTCGAGTTGCCTGCTATATGTTTTTAATAAAGATTAAGAACAATAGACTAGGAGGAGTAAGAATAATAGACTCGGAGGAGTAAGAGCAATAGACTAGGAGGAGTAAGAACAATAGACTAGGAGGAGTAAAAACAATAGGCTCGGAGGAGTAAGAACAATAGACTAGGAGGAGTAAGAACAATAGACTCGGAGGAGTAAGAACAATAGACTAGGCGGAGTGAGAACAATAGACTCGGAGAAGTTCGGAGGAGTAAGAACGGAGAAGTAAAAATTACCCCTTATGTAACCCTAATGGAACGCCCACCGCCGGAAGAGGAGCAGGAGAAGGAAGAGGAGGGAGAAGGGGGAGGCGGAGGAATGGATTAGGAGGAATGGATGAGAAGACTGAGCATAGCGCGCTATCTGTCCCCTGTGTGAAAACTGTTAAATTTAAAAACATGTTGTACGATGTCGCTCACAAGGCACAGTGGGTCCTATCGTGGAAAAACTCAAACAAATTCGATATAGACTTCGATCGAGAAACATTCCACTTTCCCCCAATTTCGGGATGGTTTTAGAATAAGTATGGGTTTATAGCTCACCTGGCGGTGTAAAACAAAACAAAGCACAGAGGGAAACGATTTGCAGTCTCTATTCTACCCAACACTGTAATTAAAAAAAAGATCATCCTAAACATGGTGGATCTCCTTCTTTTAAACTACGCAAAACGTGAGCATGCTGTTAGATAAATATCATCCAAGCGATTTATTTACCGTAGTGTTTAAGCCTCTAATCTCTATCTATTGTTTTTACTCCTCCTTACACCTCCGAGTCTATTATTGTTACTCCTCCGAGTCTATTGTTCTTACTCCTTCCAGCTCCTCCCATTTCTTTGTTACCCCGGGGTTGCCATAGCGACTGTTTTGGGAGAAGTCCCTCCAATGAAATAAGTCCCTCCCAAAAAAGGGCTTATTCCATACTTATTATACTACTAACAACCATTCCGTATCCAAGATTGGATTTGCATAAGATCTACAAACTCTCATAATGTATTTTGAATAAAACCCATTGTTATTAAAATGGTTTTTCGGTTGTAAACATGCTGTATTTTTTGTTGTTTAACCATATTGCATTCGACTCGAATTCCAAGCAATAAACCATTGCCGTATTCAATATGGGATTTTCAGGAAAACCTAAACCCAAAATAATATTACATTTTGCGTAAACCGAAAAAGTTGTTGATAGCGTTTTTCATCATGTGTTTTGATCACCAAAGTGATTACCGATTGGTTTCCCTGCAAAAACATCTTTGGATATTGAATATACAAATATGGGCTTTCAGACAACCCCTTCTAAGCGTTCTGATTTTCTTATTTGGATTTTTATTGGGAAAGTTGTCTCCACTGTTATGTGGTCAGGACCAACGTGAAGGTCGTATCCGTATGCGCTGTTCCTACCAAGCACCATTGCCTGTGTCTTACTGATATTGATGCCGAGGTAATTGGTGGAGAACCAGTCGTTTATTTGTGATATATCAAATTCCAAGGCAGGGCCAGGTACAGGTACTGGGTCTAGTGTCGTCCTCATATAATCCTAGTAACGATTTTAGGGCACTGTAGTTTCGGTCGTTGATGAAGATGTTAGAGAATAACGGACCCAGCAAACTTCTCTAGGGTATGCCTCAGTGGATTTCTAGCCAGTCTGCAGCGGACGCGTTGGAATCTTCCCGTGAGATATGACTGGATGATCTTTATTGCTGCAGGGGAAATCCCATATGCTGACAACTTGGCTAGGAGGAGATTGTGGCAGATCGAATCAAATGCCTTAGACAAATCGATTGCGACCACGCCCATGCTCTCCCCCCTTGTCAAGAGACGCCCGCAGGTCTTCAGTCAGCTTGATTAGCGCCGAGCAGCATGAGTGGCCTCGTAGGAAGTCCGACATGTTCTCCGAAAAAAACATAGCGGCATCGTAAAGCTGGTCAAACTGCAGCCGCTCGATGGGAATCACCATCCCCCCCTCACCTTCACTTTTCAAATGGTCATATCGTCCCTCACTGATATTGTTGGCCTTATTTGTTGATGATTACATGGGCTGCCTTTGGCCTTTTGTCAAGTCTCCATATGGTTCTCGATGGTCCTCGAGGTTTTCCCAGGTTAGCCTAAACAGGTTTTTATTAAACGGGTAATATTTTTAGTTTTAGGCTAATTAGGTTCTTAAAAATAGTTTCCTAATTCTATGGAAAAGTTAATATATTAATGGCTGCATACCGGCCTGCCTTCGTACAATATGTGGTTAAGACCCCACTAAACTCTCATTATCAAGCTAAACTCTTGGAGAAGTGAAGTGCGAGCACTTAGATTGGTTTGTCATGTAATTGCAAGGTTAAATCTAGATTCTTTTAGAATTATGTTGGGCAGATTGCACATTTTCCATGAGCCAGGTATATGCAAGACCCCCTTTTCTTTGCAGCCACTTTCTTGGCTGATAATTAACCCTTTGTTTCATGGTTTCTCTGTTTGTTTTATAAGAGAAATAGAACAAAAACAAATTGCTTGTAGTCTTATTTTTTTAAACAAAAGAAATTATTTAATTGAAGGCATTGTATGTCTAAAAAAGGAAAGGTGATAACCATAACAAACAAGTCTGATAACCATAACAAACAATCTGATTTGCTGTGGAGGGGATGTGCAGTCATAGATATTATGGAAGGTAAGTATATCTTATAAAAAGACTACCTTTTGGTGATTGAGTGAGAGGGGCACAACCTGTGTGCCCACCCCGAGCTGCATGCCTGTACATACCCAGTAAGCTATTTGGGTCTAATTGGTTGCCATGATAATAGCTACTGAAAAGATTACTGCTCATGTATTAACATATAGTGAACTATACAGAATTTATGATCTCCTGCTTCTCCCTAACAATAGCTTCTGCATGTAAGTACACTGCAGTATTCACTGGAGTCCACTGATTTCTAAAGAATCTCTGTCTTCTCCGCAGCTGTGTTTGCCTTGGTTTAAAATAATGAAGCAATCAATTTTGTTTTATTTCTTGGGCAATGATTTGCAATCATAGTAGTTCTGGACTGGAAATTGCTGTGGAAAAATAGACTCAAAATATAAAATACTGCAAACCCAGTATCGAAAAACAAAACAATTTTATGTCTGATATTAGAAGGGCCGAGGAGCGGGTCAGAGAAATGAAATTATTCGGATTGATTTTACATTTCTCTTTATACACAAGTCTCATAAAAAAAAACACAGAGCTCTACTAAATGCTTATTATTTACCCGTCATTTTTGGAATTTGGTTGGTTTGTCTTTCCTTCATAAAGTTATTTTGCCATAAATAAAGCCTTACAGTTCAATCGTCAATGACAATCGGCAATGGGATTTCGGCTGTTTGAATACCTTTTGCTTTGCCCTTAGGTGAGGAGCTAGTTTGATTATCCGAGTTTTTTTAATCAAATGACAAACTTCGAAAGCCAAAAGCAAATCCCGTAAAACATCGGATCATAAGTCGTCATAGTTAGCAAATAATTCGTTGATATCGCCATCGTATTCGAGATATAAATCGAAGAAGAAGCTTTCAACATTATCGTAAACACAGGGCAATTGCGAAAAATCATGGCCGCTTTGTATCGCTGACTGGCAAAGGTAGCCCAAATCTTGTTTTTTTAAAGACAAAGTCCGTCCAAATCGAAGCTGGAAATGCAATGCATAGACTACTAATTGCGCATCGGGGGAGGGAACGTGAGATTTCGTTTCCAAGATGGCGGCGGCTTGTTCCACAGGAAACCCAAATCGAAACGACCGATATTAGTGTTGATGAAGGTTTTAGTTTACTGCTTGAAAATCATGATTTTCATCATTATTGGGGGATCTTAAAGAATGTCTATCAACCACCCTATTTTATTGTTTTAAATACAAACGGTTTATTCGCTTCAAAACTCGCTTGAATTAGCCGATGGAAACGGATGGTCGATGTGGCTCGGCATTAAGCCGGGAGCATAAAAAGCCGGCGTGATTGGCGTTTTTTATGCAAACTATTTGATTGTGTACTACGTGAGTAACTTTGTGTTATATTCAAAGAAGTAAATTCTGAAAAACAAACAAATCGAAGAATTTGTTATGCTTATTCGCATTCGTCAAACTCTGTTACCGCTTTCGTTACCGGGTATCACAATCAGCGTATTGCCTTAATACCACCTTTCACATTTTGCATTCTAGTGTTTCAACACTTCTAAGCGCTTCACCAGACAGGTGAAGACAGCTTGTTTTAAAGGGTCGGCTTTTAAAATTCGCTAAGGGACCGCCCTCCCTCCCATCAAATTTCTAATGGTCACAATTAAATACCAATAATACATTAATTAATTTATATAGTTGTTATTGTATGTATGTCGCTGGCTGGCCCGCAATTCAGGCTTTGCTGCAATGGTTATCATCAAACGATGATTGCTTGATTGATGTAGGAAACAACTGCTGTAACTTGGCTAGCTTTTCCAATAAACGCGTCGCAAAACAAGGCACATTTCGCGCCAATTAAGAAAGGATTTCGTCATTTCAGAACGTAAACCCACCAGGCCACCAAGGTTAAGTATTCTATCTAGCTTGCTTCATAAGTTATAGCTATTTTGCCGGAGGGGAGGGGAGAAGGGCTAAAAACGTGAATGTCATTGTAAAAGTGTGAATATTTTGTTCGGCAAGTTGTAAAGAGTGCCCGTGTTTCTAAATCTCCTATCTTGGGTAGTCTGTGTTTATTTCAGTATATAGATATCATGCTCATATTTGTGAAATGTCTATACGTATGTGATCTCTGCATGTTTTCAGATTTGTGAAGTGTCTATACGTATGTGATCTCTGCATGTTTTGGAATAAATTTAGTTCAGTTCCGACGCTGTGCCCTTGATGTCCTTCTCACTTTCTCCCAAAAAAGCTCGAGCCATTTTAATGCGAACCGGTGTTATGAACCCGACCGTTACATCATTATGACCTAGTACGGTAGCCAATGGGTAAGTCTTTGCCTCTGTGAATGTACATGCTTACAGCAAAATAAGCAACAATGCTGCAACTTCCCAAACCTGTAATTGCTTATTTTATTATAACCATGAAGCAATGCAAGTAGCGACACATGGAAACTCTGAGTGGTACTTTATTTGAAATAGGTGTATGCGCCAAATGGCGTAATGCGAATGCATAGGGAGCAAGAATAAGTTAAATCCTCGACATAAATACAGTACATTTATTCCACAACTTTTCTCCCCTGACTAGCGGCGCCTTCCATACAGAGGATTGCGGTAGCGTCTCGCACCAGGCCCCTTCAAACTCTGAATAAACCGGCTCCTCGCCGCCAAGTACTGGGACCTACAGCACGCCCTGGAGCACGTGGGAGCACAAGCCCTGTCGCAGGCGAAAGGGCACTGGGCGACGGGCACGGCCATGGGGTACGCTACCGGGGGGTAGCCGGGGTACCTTGGGTTGTAGGCGTGGCTGTAGAGGTAAGGGTAGGGGACCATGTAGGGGTAGGGGAGCTGATATATGGGCTGCGGCAGGGCATGAGTTTCGTGTCTCGTGTCTTCGCCTTCGGGTTCTCTGTTTTCCTGCTTGTTCTCTTCGCGGTGGAGCTCTTGGGCCTTTCGAAAAATAAAGACATCCATAGACGTAATCAAATGATTACAGCGTGTAGAACAGTATTTAGGGCTTCTTAGGGGTTAGTTTCGAATTCTAGTTCTCATAAATTTATTCTAAAATTTATGTCAAAAGAAAGAATTGAATAATTGTGTGTGTGTGTGTGTGTGTGTGTGGGGGGGGGTATCGGTTCTACCATCAATTTACAATTTTGTTTTGACGTAAGGATTTGGTCGACCGACAAAAAAGAACGTACAGATAAATAAAAACAGGGATGAGGACAACCTATATTAAGCGAACGCTAGCTATATACATACCAGTTGGACCCAGCAAACAAGAAATATATAAAATATATACATTATGCCAATGTGAATTGATAAAGGTGTCAGGTTAATAAAGCTACTGCCCCCTGACGAACCTCGATCTGTCAGCGCAACTACTTTGTTTCACAGAGTATACCACATAGTTATTCTACAGCTTGTCTGAAGTCTTTTTAGTTATACCACATCGTTTTTCTACAGCTTTTCTGTAGTTCTTCTATTTATTTCACAAAGTTATTCTACAGCTTGTCTGTAGTTTTTCTAGTTGTACCACATACCCCCCTGAAATCTCCTTACCGGCGCAGGCGCAGATGCTGGTGGCCAAACGAAGGTGTGTCCGATGATTTGTACAGGAGGGGGAGGGGGTGAAGCCTCTTGGTGCTCTTGGGTCAGCTCTACCGTAGCACTCCCCTCCTCTGATTCCTGAAAGACAAAACAAAAAGACATAAACAGTCAAAAACTACATTTTTTCGCGTAAGCATAAAAGGAGTTGCCAATAATCTGCCATGCTTCTGCAAAACCTCTCGCAACATCATCATCATTGTAATCTTCATCATCATAAACAACATCATTACATCACCATCACCATCACCATCACCATCACCGTCACCGTCACCGTCACCGTCACCGTCACCGTCATCACCATCACCATCACCATCACCGTCACCGTCACCGTCACCATCACCGTCACCGTCACCGTCACCGTCACCGTCGCCATCACCATCACCATCACCGTCACCATCACCATCACCATCACCGTCACCGTCACCGTCACCGTCACCGTCACCGTCACCGTCACCATCACCATCACCATCACCATCACCATCACCATCACCATCACCATCACCATCACCGTCACCGTCACCGTCACCATCACCGTCACCGTCATCGTCACCATCACCATCACCGTCACCGTCACCATCACCGTCACCGTCACCGTCACTAACACCATTACCATCTCCAATACAATCACCATGATTATCATCACCACCTTATCATCATCATCATTATCATTCCGTGCTTACCGGCTGATCGCTAAGATTGTTGTTTATCTCTCCGTGTCCGGAGTATCCCAGAGGATGATAGAATCCAGGGTGGTAGGGGAAGGGATAGAAAACCGGAACTTGAGGAGCTACTACAGGATACGTCTGAATATGGACCGGTTGGGCTTCATTATTGACCTGTTGAGCTGCATTATGGACTTGAGAAGTATGAACAGATTGTGGTGAAGTATGGACCGATTTCGATGATGTATGGACCGGCTCTAATGGAGTATGGACCGGGGTAAGTTGTTGCTGTTCGTATGGCGTATGAACAACGACTTGTGGAGGGTGGTGGATTTCTGGAGCAACAATAGGAGCTGCGGGTTGCTGTGTAAATAGCAAAAATACAAGCTTGACTCAAATTTCAAATTGAAGCTAGAAGGAGTTGGCGTGTCACACCTATCGGTTGAAGAATCTGCTCTTAGAATTCCACTGTTCAGGCCTTGACCAAATGAAAAATCACATGTACTTGTTTGACAGGCCTTTTTATCTAAGGATCCCCTCCCATCATTCTAGTCACTGTTTTTATAAGCGTATAGCTAGATTTCATTGGGGATAATTCACAACTATTTTGTTTTCAAATATTGAGGATCCTATCGTGCGAGCGAAGGGCGAGGTGTGACAAGCAGAAACGAAAACAATACAAAAACAGCATTTAGATTCTACAAGCGGGGAAAACATACCTGCTGTTGGACCACTTGGACAGGATAGTGAACCGGACAGGGCGCGGGGTAGGGCGTCACCTCATAAGGCACGCTTCCGGTGCAGACAGGAACTGCGCATGCGCAAGTTGACGTTGCGTGACACTCCTTTGGGGGTGGGGGTGGGTGAAAGATTTGATCACGGCACTCTGAGAGATATGAAACAAATTTGAACGGCTGTGCTATAAAAGCTAGTCACTCAAGTAGTCACGCTGATCTCGCGTGTTGCGTGAAGACCTCTTCAGTTGTCATGCAGGGAGGGAAGTAAAACGGTCACCGATATTTTTAAAACCCACCTGGTGTTACAATGCTTCCAGGTTTGAGAATCGCTTCCAGTACTCGCAAATGTGCCTCATTGCAACTGAACTTCATGATGATATTGGCGTATGACAAGTTGTTGTCGGTTCTATAGATATAAAGAGGTGGTAAGATGTACACGCATGTAGCTAAGGGTGGACAAGGGTGGTAAGATGTCCACGCATGTGCTAGGGGTGGACAAGGGTGGTAAGATGTACATGCATGTGATAGGGGTGGACAAGGGTGGTAAGATGTACACGCATGTGATAGGGGTTGACAAGGGTGGTAAGATGTACACGCATGTGCTAGGGGTGGACAAGGGTGGTAAGATGTACATGCATGTGCTAGGGGTGGACAAGGGTGGTAAGATGTACAAGCATGTGCTAGGGGTGGACAAGGGTGGTAAGATGTACATGCATGTGCTAGGGGTGGACAAGGGTGGTAAGATGTACACGCATGTGATAGGGGTGGACACGGGTGGTAAGATGTACATGCATGTGCTAGGGGTGGACAAGGGTGGTAAGATGTACAAGCATGTGCTAGGAGTGGACAAGGGTGGTAAGATGTACATGCATGTGCTAGGGGTGCACAAGGGTGGTAAGATGTACACGCATGTGCTAGGGGTGGACAAGAGTGGTAAGATGTACACGCATGTGATAGGGGTGGTAAGATGTACACGCATGTTATAAGGGTGGTCAAGGGTGGTAAGATGTACACACATGGGCTAGGGAGTGGACAATGGTGGTAAGATGTACATGCATGTGCTAGGGGTGGACAAGGGTGGTAAGATGTACACGCATGTGCTAGGGGTGGACAAGGGTGGTAAGATGTACACACATGTGCTAGGGGTGGACAAGGGTGGTAAGATGTACACACATGTGCTAGGGGTGGATAAGGGTGGTAAGATGTATATGCATGTGCTAGGGGTGGACAAGGGTGGTAAGATGTACATGCATGTGCTAGGGGTGGACAAGGGTGGTAAGATGTACACGCATGTGCTAGGGGTGGACAAGAGTGGTAAGATGTACACGCATGTGCTAGGGGTGGACAATGGTGGTAAGATGTACACGCATGTGCTAGGGGTGGACAAGGGTGGTAAGATGTACACACATGTGCTAGGGGTGGATAAGGGTGGTAAGATGTATATGCATGTGCTAGGGGTGGACAAGGGTGGTAAGATGTACATGCATGTGATAGGGGTGGACAAGGGTGGTAAGATGTACACGCATGTGCTAGGGGTGGACAAGGGTGGTAAGATGTACACGCATGTGCTAGGGGTGGACAAGGGTGGTAAGATGTACATGCATGTGCTAGGGGTGCACAAGGGTGGTAAGATGTACACGCATGTGCTAGGGGTGGACAAGAGTGGTAAGATGTACACGCATGTGATAGGGGTGGTAAGATGTACACGCATGTTATAAGGGTGGTCAAGGGTGGTAAGATGTACACACATGGGCTAGGGAGTGGACAATGGTGGTAAGATGTACATGCATGTGCTAGGGGTGGACAAGGGTGGTAAGATGTACACGCATGTGCTAGGGGTGGACAAGGGTGGTAAGATGTACACACATGTGCTAGGGGTGGACAAGGGTGGTAAGATGTACACACATGTGCTAGGGGTGGATAAGGGTGGTAAGATGTATATGCATGTGCTAGGGGTGGACAAGGGTGGTAAGATGTACATGCATGTGCTAGGGGTGGACAAGGGTGGTAAGATGTACACGCATGTGCTAGGGGTGGACAAGAGTGGTAAGATGTACACGCATGTGCTAGGGGTGGACAAGGGTGGTAAGATGTACACGCATGTGCTAGGGGTGGACAAGGGTGGTAAGATGTACACACATGTGCTAGGGGTGGATAAGGGTGGTAAGATGTATATGCATGTGCTAGGGGTGGACAAGGGTGGTAAGATGTACATGCATGTGATAGGGGTGGACAAGGGTGGTAAGATGTACACGCATGTGCTAGGGGTGGACAAGGGTGGTAAGATGTACAAGCATGTAGCTAGGGGTGCACAAGGGTGGTAAGATGTACCCGCATGTAGCTAAGGGTGGACAAGTGTGGTAAGATGTACATGCATGTGATAGGGGTGGACAAGGGTGGTAAGATGTACACGCATGTGCTAGGGGTGGACAAGGGTGGTAAGATGTACATGCATGTAGGTAGGGGTGGACAAGGGTGGTAAGATGTACATGCATGTGATAGGGGTGGACAAGGGTGGTAAGATGTACACGCAAGTGCTAGGGGTTGACAAGGGTGGTAAGATGTAAATTCTTGGAGGGAAGGGAGGAGCTAATTCGGCGGAAGCGCTTATTCGATGAATTAGTGTTAAACAATATACTCACGTGACATTCTGGAATTCCAAAGATGAGAAGCACGGATAGCATCGGTAAATCATGCGAAGCTGGGGAGAAAAAAATGATTTTTAAATGTGAATTCGCGAGTAAAACGGGAAGATATTCTCTTTATCTTCCAAAAAGTTGTGAAATTTGATGCCACACTTCAAACAATTTGTTCAAGGTGGAACAAGACAGAATTAAATTAAAGACATCTCTAGGGTGAGCAGGGGGTGTTATTTAGTGCTAAAGTTAAGAACGGTAGACGGACATCTTGCAATGTTTCTCACACTTTTAAAAATAAAATGTTAATGTTGTTAGAATTTCATTTAAAAAACAACTGTATTCATCCCATTCATCACATAATATCATTTCAACAATCTGAAAACTGGGAAGGAGGAATGAGGAGGGAAAGTTGTGCCTCCGTAATACAAAGGAGGGCTCCCCCTCCGTCCCTTGTCTGTCGGCAATGTGTCCCCATGTGTAACGATGTGTCCCATGTGTACCGATGTGTCCCCATGTGTACCGATGTGTCCCATGTGTACCGATGCGCCCCATGTGTACTTAAGGGGGCCCCTTGTGTACCGATGTGTAGAGATGTGTCCCCATGTGTACCAATGTGTCCCTATGTGTACCGATGTGTCCTCATGTGTCCCCATGTGTACCGATGTGTACCAATGTGTCCCCATGTGTACCGATGTGTTCCCATGTGTACCGATGTGTCCCCATGTGTACCCATGTGCCCCATGTGTACCGATGTGTAGAGATGTGTCCCCATGTGTACCGATGTGTCCCCATGTGTACCGATGTGCCCTATGTGTACCGATGTGTAGAGATGTGTCCCCATGTGTACAGATGTATCCCCATGTGTAGAGATGTGTCCCCATGTGTACCGATGTGTCCCCATGTGTACCGATGTGTCCCTATGTGTCCCCATGTGTACCGATGTGTCCCCATGTGTACCGATGTGTCCCTATGTGTCCCCATGTGTACCGATGTGTACCGATGTGTCCCCATGTGTACAGATGTGCCTTATGTGTACCGATGTGTAGAGATGTATCCCCATGTTTAGAGATGTATCCCCATGTGTACCGATGTGTCCCCATGTGTACCGATGTGTCCCCATGTGTACCGATGTGTCCCCATGTGTACCGAAGTGTCCCCATGTGTAGCGATGTGTCCCCATGTGTACTGATGTGCCCCATGTGTGCCGATGTGTCTCCATGTGTCCCCATGTGTACAGATGTGTCCCCATGAGTAACGAAGTGTCCCCATGTGTACCGATGTGTCCCCATGTGTAAAGATGTGCCCCATGTGTACCGATGTGCCCCATGTGTACCGATGTGTCCCTATGTGTACTGATGTGCCCCATGTGTACCGATGTGTAGAGATGTGTCCCCATGTGTACCGATGTGTAGAGATGTGTCTCCATGTGTACCCATATCAAACATATTCCCCAAGGATAGTGTCCTTCGTTTGCATTGCCTAATATGGTCATTGATGCCCATATTTAGAAGAGCTAAAGTTTTCCCGCTCCCTGATCTCCAGAAAATATGGTGAAAAATGCTGATTCCTGTCAATTTGAGACTCGTGGAAAGAATTTGTCAAAAAAAACCTGACAGATTGGTCAAATTTTTATTTCACTAATCTTGAAAAGCCCTTAGACCCAGGCCTCACAGAGATTGACCGAGCGGGTTTGAAGGTCACCCAAATATTGATATGGAAGTGTCCCCATGTGTCCACATGTGGCCCATGTGTACCGATGTGTAGAGATGTGTCCCCATGTGTACAGATGTGTCCCCATGTGTAGATATGTGTCTTAATGTGTACCGAAGTGTCCCCATGTGTCCACATGTGGCCCATGTATCCCCATGTGTACCGATGTGTTTCCATGTGTACAGATGTATCCCCATGTGTACAGATGTGTCCCCATGTGTACCGATGTGTCCCCATGTGTACAGATGTGTCCCCATGTGTACCGAAGTGTCCCCATGTGTACAGATGTGTCCCTATGTGTACAGATGTTACCCCATGTGGCCCATGTGGAGTAAGTACGCAGCTGCTTTGTCTCATATTATCTTTGTTCTACAAAGGAGTTCTTTTGTGTCTATTCTTCTCGTTCTTTGTGTTGAGGTGCGGATATTGTTCATTTGCCCAATCAAATTGCAGCTTGTAAGAGCTGCGTACTGACCCTCCATGTGGCCCGATGTTAGCCAATGCTTACATTCTCGCAGATATGGCATTTCATTTCATGGTATGGCTCGCTGTCGGAAGGGGGAGGGGCTTTCTCAAGTTTGATAGACACAAAAAATGTACGACCTGCAAAATAAGGTACATATATAGAAATTGAATATTTATGCGGCAGAAATGTTTATTCATCGATCCTTTTCAAAGTTTACGTTTTCTTTTGCTTCACGCGCAGTTTGAACTACAACGTTGAAACAGCAGTACTAGAAGCAAATATGGTAGGAATTAAAAGGAAAATCCGAATCTCTCCCTTTTTTGTTTTCTTTTCAGATTACCCATCTACAAAGCAAGAGGTAGGAACATGTTCAAATTTACTCACATTCCAAAGCCCTTGAGTCCACAGACGATGAGTTTGCTGACGCTTAGGGAAAAATCGTATTGATAAATTAAGTTTCTCAGCACTAAATCTGCTATGTGATGTATTTGGTCTGTTTCATCGACAGGGTTAAAATCTCTGAAACACAGAGAGCTATGACTGTGCCACTATTAGATGTAGAATGCTTGCAACGTTTTACATTCAGTCTCGCCTGACAGAGTTTCAATACAGGCTAAACAGTGGCAGAGTGAAGTTGTCGTCTGTAATCGTAAGGTTTACCTTCAGTTGCGTTGGTCGTGGTGGTTGCATTCACTGATGACGTAATGGCGGAGGATTAAGAGAAATTTGACAAATACAAATCAAATACAAATCACAAGTCACAGAGGCGGATGAAGGGCTAACTTTATATGACTTCACTTTTTACAGAGTGCTACTCACCTCGACAAGTAACCCACATAATTCCATACAATTATTTAAAGAGTCTATTTCAATCGGCAAGCTCAACTAAGATCACCCTCCACGCAGGCTCCACGTTTTCCTTTGTTTTTAATACGAGATTTGTGGTATCCCCCTTGAAACTGATCCATGGCAAAAACATAGATTGTTCGTTTGACAAGTCACCAACAAAAGGGGGAATTAAGCGACAGGAGAGATCCTCTGTATATACAATCATAGACATATTTTACTTTAGACTAAGATAAGTAAATTTCGCATACCCTGTGTCGCATTTGAAGTAGCGTTCACCATCGTCGGTGCGGGAGTTGGTGGTGATGGTTGTGGTGGTGGGGGATACTGCCCTTTAGTGCGTAGAAATACAACCAGAGTAGTTCAGCGATAGATTTTTGCTGTTATATTTTTATTAAAAAGAGCTTTTTGATTGGTGGGCATTTAGGGGTCTGGGGAGATTGGGGGGGGGGGGGGGGGGGGTTGATCTCTGTTTCTATGAATGTCTTGTCCGGAGCGTAAAGGCGGTGCTTAATGCTAATAAATATTCATATGGAGATTTCGTAGATCAATACTGCTCTGTGTATCGTCCCCAGACTAATCTTGGTCTGTTACGATTTAAAATGGCGGACACTTTGGAAGTAGCGGGAGATAAAGTAGTTGCCATCCGGCATAGAGACACCTGGGGACACGTGTGGTCCTTTTCCTAGCTTCTCTCCCTCCCCCTATTGTAGCCTTGGGATACAAGTCAGCCTAGTCCCAGGCCTTTACACAAGCTCATGGTCGGGGCCTAGTCCCAGGCCTTTACACAAGCTCTTGGCCGGGGTTCTATGTTGGTAGCTAGTACTGTGACTGGGAAGCATGTCCCAGATCCCACGCTGCTGCACAGTTAATTTCCTAGCACAGGAAACCCGATGAGAACGCCCAGGGTTAAGTACGACTCAAAATACCTAGAACAACACGTCCTCACCCTTAACGGACGTCACCACAGCAAGTCCGATCAAGATGACGCACACTTCAACGGTGGCCTTCATGTTCTAGGTCTAAAACAAAAGGGACGGAATTAGAGGAACGGCAAAGGAACCAGGAATGAGGGGGGTATTTAAAAGCAAAGGAGATTAGGGGAAAAGCAAATACATAAAACAATGAAGAATTCTACAATAACGATTTTGTTAAAATTATTTGATTAAACTCTTAGGAATAGAACATAATAAATAATAAAGGCTAAATATCTCATTGAGGATAATTGATTTGATATTTGAATAGCCTAGTTGAATTGAGCCGATGGATGTATATGCTTTTTTCACTCGGTATTGGGCGATAGCGTAAGATGGCCACGTGACTGGCCTTCTAGTAGCAAGAGCGTCTATGCAAATCATCTTGTTATTTCGTCACGGATACAGAAAAAGGGCGCATGGGTGCACACGGACAAAAAAATATATTGCGGTAACAATTTTTTTTTTGAAAAAATTTACTGTAGTCTTCTTTTTAAAATTACAACGACCAAGGTATATTAAAAGCAAAACCTGTTTTAAAGTTTTCGTGTACTTTAAACAGAACATCGGATGAATAGGGCACTGATTTTTCAAACAATGGATATCCCTACCTTCTGACAAGATGCCCAGTACCTTCCACGTCGCTGAAATGGATTGACTCCTTAGGCCCGGTAAGACTCCACGTACGGTCCTCTCGACTGACATCACCCTGACCCACTTAACCATGATGCGATTTGAACTTTCCACCTTCCACCAGAAAGTACCGTCATTTTGTCAAATTTGGTGTCATGTACACGTTGGGAAATCAAAATAATCATGATAGAACATTTCTCCTTTCTTTTGTTTTATTTTTTTATAAAACATATTTTCAGGGGAAATGATTAAAAACAAATCTAGGCACATATCATCTTCATTTCAATGAGGGCTGGAACAAGGTCACTCCCCCGTCTATAGGAAGGTCCTTGGCAAAATCGTCGAGGGCGGCTTGAACAACGAGATCGAAAAAATACGTTCGCGCTTGGCGATCAATTTCAATTTAGTTGCAATGGAATAAGCAAAATATAAGGGTAAGAAACAGAAGAAAATAAACATTATTAAGACATTATTTCTACAGCAGCGAGCGTTATCAAGGGAATTCACATGTCAAATGTGTTCACGTCGTCGTTTAGTGGAAACGGCAGAAATGTATAAAGAGAGCGCATTTTAATTATAAATCGAATTCTATTGTTTTCTGCCGTTGTAGTTATACTAGCATACCACAAAAAAACTAAAAAAGATGTATCAATCAAATTTTATTGCATTTTTATGACAGAAGAAAATAATATTAATGTCGATATATACAATCATATACTCCTTTATCATTTAATCAAATTTACAATCTACTAAAGGATACCAAAATATATCTATTCATTTATATTATCTATATATATTCAACAAAGCGAGATTAGGTGACTAGCTATTGTAGCAAGATTATTTTTTTTTTTCCATTAAATCTTGTCCACCCAATACCCGCTGTCCTAGATAAAATGTACTATTTTTCTTACTTTTTGGACAAGCGAATACTTATGGTTTTTCCTGTGTTTGTTCTTGCGCTTCAAATAGCGTGCAAGCAATAACATAAGTATGGCTGTCTGGGAAGGGGGGGATGGGGGGCTCGTTAAGTACTTGATTCCATGTTCTCAATAAAACTCTGATCAAGGGGAGGACCAAGTTTGACAGTTTTATAATCCGTCGAACTGTCCCACGGCAGGGGTTTTGGAATTTCCAGGAAGGGGCAAGGGGCCGAATTTTTAGAAGTTTTAAAAGTATGGATCATACAGTTTCACTTGATCGCAAGTTCTAGTTTAAAATCATATACTAAATTTATATGTAAAGTCTAGTATATATTTATTTATGATATGTGTAGTCTAGTTTATAATCATATACTAAATTTATATGCAAAGTCTTGTATATAATCATATATGATATGTTTAGTCTATTTTATAGTCACGTTCTAAATCTAATTCCAGTTTATAATCAAACATGTTTTGTTAAGTCCAGTTTTTAGCCATATAGACTAGCTTGTAATAACACACTAGATTGCTTAGTTCATAATCACTTACTAAATTGTTTAGTCTAGCTTGTAGTCATACACTACGTCGTCGTTCTGCCTCACGTTTGACTTCTTGCAGCAGCCGATGGAGCAAGTTGGCGCACAACTCGACGCGCAACCATAAGGACAGGCATTGACCTGGGAGGGGAGGGCTGGGGGGTAGGCAGGGGCCTGGCACGAGGGGAGGAAGGGGGCTGGGCAGTAGGGCGTGGTACTGCACATGGTCAGGGGGCTACATCCGGGGACTATCGCGGACATTCCCGGATGACGGCAGATGTTTGTTTTCTGACAGACTGTGGAGAAAATGTGATAATCATCTCAAGGTTTTGATTGTGATAATAATGTTGATCAAGATGGTGATGATAGAATTATACAAAAAGGATCGGAGGTTATGCAAATTTTACGCACAACTCAAAGAAATCCTGCCACGAATGTTCCTATAAGTCCTATGAGGTTCCCGGCAAAGTAATCCTGCCACGAATGTTCCTATAAGTCATATGAGGTTCCCGGCAAAGTAATCCTGCCACGAATGTTCCTATAAGTCCTATGAGGTTCCCGGCAAAGTAATCCTGCCTCGAATGTTCCTATAAGTCCTATGAGGTTCCCGGCAAAGTGAAGGATTACGTTCCTATTCCCAGTAACCGATGCGTTTATGAAGATATGATAATGATGATAATCATAATTGCTTTTGAAGCTGACCTTTATCGCGTCACTAAGAAGGAGATTGCATATTTAGGTTATTTATTAAAAAAAAAAAAAAAAACAATGTACATTACCAAAGCATTCCCGCGCGCTCGCCCCAGCTCAAATGGAGCATATTTATAAAAGACAAGACATGTGTGATATTATACCCACCGGCCGATACGATGGATCCTGTTTCGAGTTTTTTCTCAAGTTTCTTCAGATGATTTCCAGCGCAGCCAAATCGGAGCACTAGAGTAGCGAGTGTGCTTTTGCCGTCCTTGGATTTTCTAGATAACGAGACATAACCAGTGAATGTTATAAGGGTTGGTGATAATTGGTGTTGTGGTGATTGCCGATGGTGATTGTGATAAGTATGATGATGATGACGACGACGACGATGATGATGGCGATGGCGATGATGGAATTGTATTCGTGTCAGAGGCTTTGGCAAATGTTACGGCGATGTTGATGATGTTTATTGATGGTAACGTTCATCGATTTGATGATTTTGATGATGATAGCAAAATGCGATAATGATAATTATGTCAATGCTGCATAATTCCATTTTTTTTTATTATACTCACTCAGTCTTGATAAAATGCGAGCTATGGAAACATGGGTAACAATGATAAAGCGTCTTGATCTGAAAAATATAGAAAAAAATCATAATTGCCCTTAATGCTTTCTTTTCTCATCTAATTTTTTTATTTTATAAAATATGACAGATAGACACAGATTCAAAAGAAAATAATTCGGCTTTAAGAACCTAGTTGTATTCCCCCCTTTCAAATCCGGATCTCTTCTCCACTTCCACTCTTCCCTGCAAGTTCGCATGTAATCTCTCAACCAAGACATCTTTTAGCGGCGACTATTAAAACATAAATGTCTGGTATGGTATTATTCGGGTTGTATCTCAAAAACCCGCAGTTAACTCAAGGGCAACCGCTGACTCACCGTAGAACAGATACTGCACTTCATAGCGTTGTATTCGTGAGTTCCAGGCTTGCCAGGGGGAGTTCTCTTCAGCTTAAGTTTGACGACGAAAGCGTTACCTAAAATGCCGAAAATGAACGTGTTGAAAAGCGCATTATATGTCGGCATAGAGACTAGTCCATGTAGTGAAGTCAAGATAGAACAGACATGTGTTAGTACTGTCACCTAGTAGTACTGCTACAAAGTATGTGTTATGTGTAAGTACTGTCACCTAGTATGTGTGGTATGTGTAAGTACTGTCACCTAGTATGTGTGTATGTGTAAGTACTGTCACCTAGTATGTGTGTTATGTGTGAGTACTGTCACCTAGTATGTGTGTTATGTGTAAGTACCGTCACCTAGTATGTGTGTTATGTGTAAGTACTGTCACCTAGTATGTGTGTTATGTGTAAGCACCGTCACCTAGTATGTGTGTTATGTGTGAGTACTGTCACCTAGTATGTGTGTTATGTGTAAGTACCGTCACCTAGTATGTGTGTTATGTGTAAGTACCGTCACCTAGTATGTGTGTTATGTGTAAGTACTGTCACCTAGTATGTGTGTTATGTGTAAGTACTGTCACCTAGTATGTGTGTTATGTGTAAGTAATGTCACCTAGTATGTGTGTTATGTGTAAGTACTGTCACCTAGTATGTGTGTTATGTGTAAGTAATGTCACCTAGTATGTGTGTTATGTGTAAGTAATGTCACCTGGTATGTGTGTTATGTGTGAGTAATGTCACCTGGTATGTGTGTTATGTGTAAGTACTGTCACCTAGTATGTGTGTTATGTGTAAGTAATGTCACCTGGTATGTGTGTTATTTGTAAGTACTGTCACCTAGTATGTGTGTTATGTGTAAGTAATGTCACCTGGTATGTGTGTTATGTGTAAGTAATGTCACCTGGTATGTGTGTTATGTGTAAGTAATGTCACCTGGTATGTGTGTTATGTGTAAGTACCGTCACCTAGTATGTGTGTTATGTGTAAGTAATGTCACCTGGTATGTGTGTTATGTGTAAGTACTGTCACCTAGTATGTGTGTTATGTGTAAGTAATGTCACCTAGTATGTGTGTTATGTGTAAGTACCGTCACCTAGTATGTGTGTTATGTGTAAGTACTGTCACCTAGTATGTGTGTTATGTGTAAGTAATGTCACCTAGTATGTGTGTTATGTGTAAGTACCGTCACCTAGTATGTGTGTTATGTGTAAGTACTGTCACCTAGTATGTGTGTTATGTGTAAGTACTGTCACCTAGTATGTGTGTATGTGTAAGTACTGTCACCTAGTATGTGTGTTATGTGTAAGTACTGTCACCTAGTATGTGTGTTATGTGTAAGTACTGTCACCTAGTATGTGTGTATGTGTAAGTACTGTCACCTAGTATATGTGTTATGTGTAAGTACTGTCACCTAGTATGCGTGGTATGTGTAAGTACTGTCACCTAGTATGTGTGTTATGTGTAAGTACTGTCACCTAGTATGTGTGTTATGTGTAAGTACTGTCACCTAGTATGTGTTATGTGTAAGTACTGTCACCTGGTATGTGTGTTATGTGTAAGTACCGTCACCTAGTATGTGTGTTATGTGTAAGTACTGTCACCTAGTATGTGTGTTATGTGTAAGTACTGTCACCTAGTATGTGTGTTATGTGTAAGTACTGTCACCTAGTATATGTGTTATGTGTAAGTACAGTCACCTAGTATGCGTGGTATGTGTAAGTACTGTCACCTAGTATGTGTGTTATGTGTAAGTACTGTCACCTAGTATATGTGTTATGTGTAAGTACTGTCACCTAGTATGTGTGGTATGTGAAAGTACTGTCACCTAGTATGTGTGTTATGTGAAAGTACCACCAATAGAAAGTAGAGTCGAGAAAGAAATAGTCACCAATAGAAAGAAATTTTGCATACCTGATAATAATAGCATTTTCGGTTTAAAAGCACATTGGATAGATAGCATGCTATCATTCAGGATAATCGCATAGCTCGATGTCAAACCTGAATAAAAATGCCGCGCCAAATATAATTCTCTTATATGCCGAACAACGATACTTTTCCTGCTTTCCTTAAATGCGAGGGCGGGGTATTACAACGCCGATGTCCATGCGTTTAAAATATGCTCATGGCCAGTTACTCAGAGTAGGTTTCGTAGCGTGCAAGGCCGTTCGATCCTGCCTCGCGCCAGGTATGCTAGTGTACCGAAAACCCCATGATTTACTTACATCTTAGCTTTGATGCAGAGGAAACAGCACCAGGCTTCTTTGCTTTGGCCGGCTTCTTTGCTGCTGGCTTTTTTGGAGCTGGCTTCTTTTTCGCTGGAGTTGGTTTTTTAGCTGGAAATATAACATGCTTTAAAGGTATTGAAAACAATGGTCGTGACACGCTCTCTCATCTGCCGTGTAGAAATGCAAGTGCATGTTACTTGTATACAACGCTAAGTTGGGACCTTTTAATGGTAGCAATTATGATGTTGATGACAAAGACGACTTTGGGATGATAATGTTTCTGATAATGACGATGATCATATTGTTGTTGTCAATGGTGATGATGAGATGATTAGAATCATATTGTTCCTATCAATTTTGTTTCTGTTGCTGATAATGATGATTATCCATAAATTGCTCTTCGATCTGTCAAGCATATATATAAAGACATACAATTTAGAATAACGAATAAATCATAAATCATAAAATTTCAATAGTCCATTTTCGAGTTCCACTGAATCAATTGCAAATACCAGCAAGATCATGAAGTATTCTCAGGTTTTTGCATTGATTTATTCCAAGTTCCAGAGGATCCTCGCTGGTATGCGCATGAAATTTGCCTCAAGTCGAGGCTTACACTGTATTTATGCGTCCTTAGTCTGTAAGTCCAGCGGTCATAGAGGAACTAGAAATTGGGCTATTTGGACTTCGATACTGTCCCGTTCAACGCTTATATTTGCTCTACTCACTTGGCGTGGCCTTTTTGACTGTGTAGACGAATGCAGTGTCGCTTAAGCCCACCGCGCATGTGTCAGACTTGGCGCATTTATACCCGTCTTTTTGTCTGCACTTAGAGATGGGTGCTTCTTTTTGTGCGTCGTACACGGTGCCCGTGAGACACTCTTGGCCTGGGGAAAGGAAAGCAAGAAACAAAGACGTTAATTCTTAAGTAGTAAAAAAAGAAACATTTGTAACAGGCCGGTGCGGAAAGGGGGCAAGCACCCCTCCCCTCCCCCCACTTTCGCTGCCGAGAGTGGCAGCGTGGGCAATTTCTTATTGAATGCCAGACAAATACTATCCTTTTTCCATATGATACCTGGCCGGGCAATAAATACTCGACCCACACCCTTTTCGCTTTTACCGCTCGCGGTAACAGTACTCCCTCCACACAGGGAACCCGCTCAAAACCCCAAGCTCTAATCTTAGCAGCTTAGGCTGTGCTCACCCGTATTCCTCAGCCCAAATACCGGTTTCTTGCGCTTGACTGTCGCCGCTGCACACTCGCAGACAGCATCCTCGACAAATTTTTCAAACGCTGGTTTCGCGTAGCTGTTCTGTTTACGTGTGAAGAGCTTGGTCGTGAGACCCTTTTTGACGGCGGGATTGGCGTTATAGCAACCGGCTTTTGTAATCTCGTACGTCGCTCCACCAGGGCAAGCTACAAATGGGACATGCAAGTTTAGTAATACGTCACATCGTATTAGATTGCTATATTAGAGCTACAAAGATTCGTAGTGAACTCGCCACCACTAGCGAGCAAAGCATCAGTGGTGGCGAGATCACCGGAAATCGCTAAAAATGGGAAAAAAAGGCTCAAGAAAGCAGAAGTACTTATAATAATAGTAATAATTAAGAAAATGATTTTAGGCTGGTGCGCTGTGAAGTCTATAACTTAGACCACTAGAGCTAACCAATCAGAGCGCGCCATTTCTACTACAAATTCAACTGCTTATACTCACTTTTTCTGACGGCATCGGTCGTTTGGCCTGAAATGAAGATACAAATGTTAATTATTTCGAACTTTTATGAATACTTCACATTGGAGATGCGCTATAGAGTAGAGCCCCGATTTCTTGGGATCGTAAGAAAAACCAAACTTTGGGTCGATAACAAAAACTGTTTTTTTTTTCTTCTAATATTAAATAATAACTACTTATTAACCGAGCGCAAGGGCTGTACGTAGAAATACCAGACCGAGGTCTCGAATGACGGCTCAAGGCCGCAGGACTCACATCAAGACTCACATCAACCGGTATCAAAATCAAAGAATCAAAATCATTCAACATTTTTTTGATGACTAGTAACAAGAAGAAAATTAGCGTATCTTGATTGAAAAAGAAAGGAAACCCGAGCAGGTAAAATAAGCGGGAATTCGGAGTTATCCGGGTTGCGAGTGTTTGTTGTCGAAGTGAAAATAACGTGAAGTTCAAACCCAAGGGACGGAGCTTATTTATGAGTTCACGGGTTTCTACTGTTCACAGGACTCTACTGTTCACGGAGTTCTACTGTTTAATTTAGTCAGCACTAATTGGACTATACTTAGAAGAGGACTATAATTACAAGATTCGTTTTTATGTTTTTTTTTTTTTTTCATTCAAGATTTGTTTTTCTTGCTTACCACATATCACAGCAGTTAATGCAGTCACCAGGACCAGCTTGAGAACACCCATCTAAAGATAAAAATATTTTTTATAAATAATTAAGGGGACTTAGCTGTGTTCTTCTTTCATCTATGTTGAGAGAAAGATCAAAAAGCAAATTTGAGACAATAAAATGCGTGCACCGTTTTAGATGGCTAAAGTATATCAACAATAAAGACTATAGATGAGAATAATCAGTTTGGATAGCCAGTTTGGAGAACAGAATTCGCAGGATTTTTGCAGATTACAGACTGAGAAATCTTTAAAAAAGCAAGTTCCTTTTCTCAGCAAGCCGTTAAATTTAGGCGAACAAATTAATGAAAAAAGTGTACAAACCCACCTTAAAGTGTTGGTTTCCTTTCCAAGAGAGCAAAAGTCACAAGCAGTATTGTAATCCGATAGTCTAACATCACCGTCATGTTTATTCCACCAGTTTGTAAAAGCGACCCAATCAGGTCACGAAACCTTGTGTATTTTGAGCAATCTTACTGAGCCACCAGCAGTAATTTGGCAACGTTAACACCGTCTGGCATGTTTTGAAATCCAGGATCAACTGAGGGCTAGCAAAAAGAAGACGTTTGCTCTTATTTTTATAAATTTTGTTAGAAGGTCTTTGCGTAAGAGAATGAAAACAATACGAAAATACTATTTTCTTTGCAGGGTATTCTAAACCAAAATATTGATACACGTTTTTTTTATTTTCATATCCTAGTATTTATAAAAATGAATGAGACAGATATACTGTAAGAATTCCCTTGGCCCACGGTGGCTAACAACCTCTTTAAATAAAGTAAGTGGTGAATGATAATGAACGATAGCGAATGTGCATGTTGGCTACTTCTAAATATACTACTCTAGGGCAACTCAAGAACAAAGGAGATGCTAATCTTTATTAAACAATATGATGAACGATAAATTTATTGAATCAGTTTTGATTATTCAATTTATAGATTTTATAGATTATCCGATTGTCAAATAGCGTAGGAATCAGAGCGGGGTGTGTGTGTGTGTATGTGTGTATGCGTGTGTTTGTGTGGGGGGGGGGGGGGGGGGGCTGGGTGGTAAGGCCCCAAAAATGCTGACCGTTGACTCAAAAATGTTCTTAATACCTTGAAATACTGGCTGTAACATGGCTAAGAATGTAAAGCTCTGCAAATCTGGAGTAAAAGTGTTAAAAATTGAGGGAACCTTGTCCGAATCACATTAAATAGGAGTAAATAGACCATACCTGCATACTACCAGACTCGCGCGCTGAAACGCCGTATAGCAGCTTGAAGCTTTACGGCTAAGCTAGAGATTTCGGCCCCCGCACCGATACTGTACTATCCTAAGGTAACCGACGCACCCGCGCATTAAAAACTAATATGGCTAAAAAAATTCGACCCTCCCCAAATATGTGAAATGATAATTTTTTTAAAAACCTTTATAAAAAAAAGCATCATTACCTCCCTGCCACCTGAAATCTTATTTAAATATATTTCATACCACCAATCTGAAAAGTTAGTAGGGGGGGGGGGGCTTTTGCATGAATCGAAATTCGTAAATTCATTGATGGAAGTTAATAAAACCAAAACTACAAAAGATAAAAAAAGCAGAGGCCATACTTTAGGGGATAATGATTTTCAACGCCAGCCAAACGAGAGTCATGAAAAAGTACAAGCAGAGGCGCATCACATTAATTTATCTATTTTTTAGTGTTCTGGGGTCCTCCCCAGAAAAGATTTTAGGAGGCTCAAAAATTGATCAGAAAAAAAAAAAATAAAGGCCCTCCTCTAAAGCCTGTATCAAAAATTGGGGCCCTCCCCAAAATCGATGCTCAAAAAATAGAACCCTCTCCCAAATCCTTAACCAGGATCGTAGCCCTGCCTTATACGGTTACGCCACGCACAGCTCGCTGCTGTCGAATACAAAATATCGGGGGGTTTTCACGCTCGCGTCTCTTTGGAATAAGTGTGTTTTTATAGTTAGGTTAGCCTGGGTACCAGAGAATCCGAGCTTCGCGGCGACAGTGGTACCCAGTGTATAGTAAGGTGTGTCGTTAACATGCATGCTATGGCCTAAAACAATGCGTCTCTCACACCCGCGCATCTATGCACTTGGCTAAAGCATAATGCAGCGCTATGTTTTATACTGCCAATACTCAATTAGTCAATAAGGCCCCACCCCTTCTGCAATATAGGGCCTATCGACTATCGAGGCACGTTTGTGATAATAGGACGAACTTTGTTTTAAAACAACATATTACAGTATCCCTTCAACTGGCCTGTACCGGCCATTAGAAATACAAAATAAATACAACAAGATGAAAATACTCAGGCATTAGGTGTAAGGGATAAATGGTCTTGAACATATGCATCTAACTACGGTGATATCAACTAGCTCAGGTTGTTTAACAAATTTCAAATCGAACAAGGAAAGAAAAGCAGAATTACCCTTCTCAACAAAACGCTTAAAACATCACACAAGGGAAAGAGATCAGCTAACAAAGCTCAAGACACAAATAGATACCTTTATTCTGATCTTCCAGGTTCATTTCCATGGCCTCAAAACACAATGTCTACTTCCTGAAGGATTGTAAAACCACTTGGATGTCATTACGGATTGCAAAGCCTGGGAGATTAAGGGAAAAATGCACGAGGCGAGAGTCAGTCATCACTCCTCTCCCCAAAGTCAGACGGTCACCCCAAAGCCCAACAAATCAATTTCATGTCATACAGACCCAGAATAGCAGTGTAAACAATTTTGGAATTAATTTGGTTTCAGGAAAGACAGTATTCAGGAGAGCTGGAGTTCGGAAAATTGTTTTCTTATCCAGGCAAAGCCAAGCAAGAAAAAAGTCACCATGAATCTACCTTTGCTTGCAAATATCCATAAGCACAGACCTCAATTATACCCCAATAGACTTCATGATGTCCTAGGGCACTCATGCTCGCATCAGCACAGGAACAAGTAAATCCAGCTCAAAAATAGCCAGGAGTCAATGGGTTAATATAACAGCTTCACCAAAAGGAGGGTAAGACTTGCCGTACACAAGAAGGAAATCTCGTGCGAGTGATTTTTACAAAACAACAACAAAAATACGCAGAAAATGTAAATTTTTTAAACATGTTGATCAGCAACCATTGATTTTTACAAAACAACAACAAAAATACGTAGGAAATCTGAATTTTATAAACATGTTGATTAACAACCATCAATTGATCATACAAATTAACAATCCATTATACAAAACCCTTCTTTAAATTCCAAAAGATATCAATTTTTTACAACTACAACATATCTGCCAACTAAGGTACTTCCCAAAATATTTTTTCCTATAAATTTCTTGGAAGTCCTGAATAGGGTTGAAAATCAGATGAAATGCCTTTTTTCTGTTCTAGAATATATTTCCTCTTCTCATCTGGAAGTGCAACACATCATTAATAAAGTCCTTGCGCTCAAATTTGACTATGTTCCGATCGTATATGCGTGTTACAGTTTATAGGAGGAGGCATGGTTTATAGAATCTGGCACATTCCTCTTCTTTCGATGAATGGGTTTTCACTCACAGGAATCTTCTGAAGTAAAGGATCTTCATGTTCTTTGCATTCGCAATAATGCATCAGTCTGTAAAGAAAAATCATCATCAGAGCGAAAACAAATAAAATGGGATAATTTGGGTTAGATGCAGAGGTACATTAAAAGAAAACTGGCAATGTTGAAACTTTATGGGGGTATACAGAAACAGTATAACATTAAAAATAGATTTCAATTTCTCACTGGTACAGTGAAACACTCAGATTCAGCCTAAGAAAGCACAATTACTGTAGTACTTAATTTTCTTGCATTTGCACTTGTGTTTTACACAAGTGTTATTAGATAGCCACTAATTGAAATTGTAACTAATTGTAACTACAGTAATTAATAACTAATTACTAGTAATTTAAAATTTGTCCAAAACCATTTGCCATCCTATTGTTATTAACTCACAATTAATAATCAATTCTTGATTGATAACAGGTCATAATAATTTTATCAACAGAATAATGCTTTATTATTAGTTATGGAGGTTTTAGCCGAACTGCATATAATTAGTTTAGTATATGGTAAGAGAAAAGCATAGATCATATTAATTGTTTTCTATATATTCACTGATGACTGCTTTTATGTAAATACATTTCATCACTTTGGTGAATGGAGTTTTAACATAATAGTTTAGAAGGGCAGGTGTCTGGGCAGATTCCATCAAAGAAACCCACAACAATAACCAAAAGAAGGCAAAGAATACATTAACAGGGCCACACACATGGAATTCTAGCGCTGTATCACTCCATTGTCCATAATGACTCAAGTGTAACTTTACAAATCAAATTATACAAGAGCAAAGAAGTCAATTGAAAAGCCAAGTTTATAAGCAGTAATTAGTCAAGTCGTATGAAATGTTCACTGGTTTGTGTACATTTGTACTTTAAGTTACAGAAAAAAAATAAACGGGGTTCAATTCCATGGTATTCTGAAATTTGAAAAAATAATTGTAGACTAGAAATAGCCGAATTATAATCATTCAAATGTGCACATAAACGAACCACTGGGTTGTGAATGCCCGGAGATCAATTGTTGTTAAAAATATTTACTTTTTATAAATCATTGTCGGAGGAGTTCAAAACCAAATTGACATCAAAACTAGATTGACATAAAAAGAAAGAGATAAAGAGACGACAGGTCTAATAAATTAATCCTGAATTTAATGAGCATAAGAGATAGCAAGATATTATTTTTTTGGATGATTAATCCAAAGGTATTTACAGTATATATTAAAAGGAAAATGATAGGATATAACAACACATTATAGCAATTTTTTTTATCGATCGCTCCGTATTTTGATTTAGCGTGATGAAGTTCGTGGTGACTGATGGCGGGAATCAATTCCAAGACAAAAAAATGCTAGGCTTGCTTCAGGCTGATTCATGTTATTCGGACCCAAACATAATTTTTTCTCAGAGATCCAGACTCGAAAGTAGGATTTGTTAAGAGGATTATGACTCATTGCATGAGTCTTGTTTCGACTAATTGCTAAATCCCGATTAATCTCTGAGCTCTTTCATTCTATGGGGACCGAAATCAAAACATCACATGAAGTTATGAATAAAGATTTTGTGAAAATTTTGTTCAGCTACATAATAACTAGCATTCAACACTGTGTCTGTACACCAAAAGATGTAAAATAACTTTAAATACGAGTTATCGTTTAAAATAAGGCAGTAAGAAAGAAGTTTGTCTTTGTTGCTGAAACAGCATCAAACATATCGTGATGGCGCATGTTTTTCTGTGACTTACTCTGTGGCGACTTGGGACACTTTGACGCGGTTGATTTTACATTCCTGACGAAGCTGTTGCACAACTCTCTGTTGATGATGAAGATCTGATTCTTTTCTAGAGTTGCTGTACATTGTTGATTCGCTTGCGTTTGTTTTACACTTTCTCGGTTCAAAGGATGCGAGTTTTGGCACTTGCTAGAATCTCTCACACAAACAGGAAATGATCTCGCTTCTCCTGCCCCCATATATGGGTTCTGACAATCTACTTCCGGTGCGATTCCGACTCAGCAAATATTTTTAAATTATTAAAGGACAATGGTCGGAAGTGACAAGAATAAACTTGAGAAAATACAAGAAATAAAAAAAAAGATGGGAACCATAAAAAAAAAAAACATTTTTTTAAAGGGAAGGGGACGGCGAAGGCGTCTTGCACTAAGAAATCATAAACTTTGACTTTAATTTGCCAAAGAACAGCAACAAGTAGCATCTTATTCAGTGCTTATGAATCAGCCAGAAAGCTTTTATGGTGATTCTATAATAAACAATTGCTATAAAAGAATAAATATGAATTCTGAGCTTGACTTGTTTTTGTTGGTCGGTTTTGCCTGTCGGTTGTTGGGCTACCTGTGTGTCCCCCCATCTCGTACCATTCTTCTCTAGCCAATCACAATCCGCGATACGATCACGTGGTAATCACACGTTCTCGAAGGAAAACAAAGTGTTTTCAGGTTACTAACTCGAAGTAGGAAATTTGTGTCTGAAACTTGCATAAACTCTCTCCCAATGCGGCCACGATTTGGCGAGAAATCGTGGCCGAGTAGAATGATGTTTCCTCTAGTTTTGTTGGCTGGTTTCTGTGCAGTTTGCCATGGGAAACCTTGGGTTAGAGCCCGCGAAGACCCCGAGATCAACATGAACGTGGTATGGCGTAACTTGTACATAGCGGGTTTCTACAATGGATAATGTGATGGGACTATGATGGGACAGTGAAAAACTTTTGTAACTAAGCCCTTATTTCCTGCTTGAATGTTTTTTTTTTCTTGCAGTTATTTTTTGTGGATATTCGTTTGTTGTTTGTTATTGTTTTGGGATCCGTAGTTGCACGCTGCATTAATTAAGTAAATCTCTTTTCATTTAAAGCAAATTGCACCATTGTTGAAAATTATTTGTTTTTGAGAAATTCTGATTTATGAAGCTTCTAAAATAATTTTGGAAATGCTTTAAATATTTTTATGTTACCCCATTTTTTAGATCGATTCCCGCATCGCTTTACTAATTTGCATATCCTTAATGTGCCAGTTTTATTTTACCTTTTTACACGCCCCCTTTTGAAACAAAGTACATATTTCTTGGTCTTTAAAACTACTCACATTATATTTACTTTCTTAAGAGCCAAATGATCCAATACCATGGGTACCCTGTGGAGAACTATGACGTCACTACAAAAGATGGCTACATTATATCGATCCAGCGAATACCATTTGGGCAAAACGGCAAGTGCAAGGATTTTCCCAATAAACCAGTGATATTTGTACAGCATGGCTTACTGTGTTCATCTACAAACTGGGTTGCTAATTTGCCCAATGAGAGCCTGGCCTTTATCCTTGCTGATAATTGCTTTGACGTCTGGCTTGGTAATGTCAGGGGTAATACCTATGGCATGAGACATGTGAATGTCTCTATTCACTCAGATGCATTCTGGGATTTTAGGTGAGGACGCTAGTGTAACGAACATTACAGTGAAACCTCTATATAATGATATGGCATGAGAAAAATATAGTTAATTTGAGATTATTTTTCATATATTTTTTATGGTTGACAGGGCGTAAATTGGCATTATTATACTAAGAGTATAATAATATCAAGAGTGTTGTTGTACCAAGAGAGTCAAAATACCAAATGAATCATTTTACCAGGAGTATCATTTAATCAAGGGTATTGTTTTACCAAGGCTTCACTGTACAATGGGGTAGGCCCAAAGTGCATGTAGGGAAGGGTAGAGGAGACACAACAGAAAGCAAATGAATTTGTAGTAAACATTATTATGATGTAGGCCCATATCAAAGACAAAAACTGTGTAAGGAAGGGGAGGGTGAACACCAAGGAATTCTGTAAAAGAGTGAAAGCATTTCCCTAAATCACAGGGCACAAAGGCATTGTGTGCAAGACTAAGGAATTGTGTCGTGTGACTCAGGCATTGTATTGTGTGACTCAGGCATTGTGTCGTGTGACTCAGGCATTGTATTGTGTGACTCAGGCATTGTGTCGTATGACTAAGGCATTGTATTGTGTGACGAAGGCATTGTGTTGTGTGACAGAGACATTGTGTGCAAGACTTAGGAATTGTGTTGTGTGACCCCAGAATTGTGTTGTGTGACTCAGGCATTGTGTTGTGTGACTCAGGCATTGTGTCGTGTGATTCAGTCATTGTATTGTGTGACTAAGGCATTGTATTGTGTGACGAATGCATTGTGTTGTGTGACAAAGGCATTGTATGCAAGACTTAGGAATTGTGTTGTGTGACCCCGTAATTGTGTTGTGTGACTCAGGCACTGTGTTGGGTGACTCAGGCATTGTGTTGTGTGACTCAGGCATTGTGTCATGTGACTCAGGCATTGTGTCATGTGACTCCGGCATTGTGTTGTGTGACTCCTGAATTGTGTTGTGTGACTCAGGCATTGTGTTGTGTGACTCAGGCATTGTGTTGTGTGACTCGGATAGTGTGTTGTGTGACTAAGGCATTGTGTTGTGTGACTCAGGCATTGTGTTGTGTGACTCAGGCATTGTGTTGTGTGACTCAGGTATTGTATCGTGTGACTCAGGAATTGTGTTGGGTGACTCAGGCATTGTGTTGTGTGACTCCAGCATTGTGTTGTGTGACTCCGGAATTGTGTTGTGTGACTCAGGCATTGTGTTGTGTGACTCAGGCATGTTGTGTGATTCGGGATGTGTTGTGTGACTCAGGGATTGGGTTGTTTGACTCTGGATGTGTTGTGTGACTCGTGGTGTGTTGTGTGACTCGTGGTGTGTTGTGTCACTTAGGATGTATTGACCAGCAGGGTCATAGCAAGGGATTGGGCTGTAGGGTCATGTGTAGTTTCCCAATATGACGAGAATAAGGCCCGTAGGGGCATGGATATACCTCCAGCCTACTGGCCTGTGTACTATTGGCTGTTAAAAAACAAAAAATTATAATGGCAATGAAAATAGAAATGATTACAATAATGATAATAATTGTGTTTACTTCACTATCCCTTGCAGTCCATTCATGGACTGACTTACAGATAGGTCAGCCTTTTAATTATAAAAAAATGAACAAGAAATTGTATAATTAATGAAAAATTATGTTAAACTTTTATTTTGTATTTATTTTACAATCATCAGCTGGGATGAATTTTCAAAGTATGATCTCACAGCAATGATTGACAAGGCCCTAAAAGTGTCAAATGTACCCTCTCTCTACTATGCTGGCCATTCCCAGGGGACAATGATGATGTTTGCCGAATCATCCTGCAACAAAGATCTTGCGAGTAAGATAAAAGCACACTTCGCTCTGGGTCCTGTGACAACAATTGGACACATTGAGAGTCCCATCAAATATTTGGCAAACTTTGTTCCAGAAGTAGAGGTTTGTAAATAGGGATAGCATTTATCTTATAAAGTCTGTGGTATTTCCAGACCCCCCCCCCCCTTTTTTCCCCTAAACCCTCCCCTAACCCTTCAAATTTTGATATTAATATATATGTAGCTACAGCAGCCATTATTTTATATGCAAAATGGTTTACAATCTGACCCTTCTACCGTACATGAGGAATGTTGCGCCAAGAAAGCATAGGGAATTGGTTTGGTTTTGGCTAGATTACTAACTCAGATATTTGTGTGCACTGCAGGCAATGACATCTGTTGTTCACCTGAATAAATAAAACACTGTAGTAATTGTTTAATGTCTGACATCAGTTATTACTGACTACTCAAAGATATTGAGTGCCAACCCGAAAAAGTGCAGACAGAATATGGAAACACAGAGCATGCCTGATCTTTAATTATAGCTGAGTTCATTTTGCATCAGTGGTAGTTTATATGATTTGATTTTTTAGCCAGGGAGAAAATGCCATTGAAACCACATTCTTATGTTGTGCACAGAGAAATTTTGTCAGACACTTTATAGGAGAATAGATTATTAACTCTCCATTTGTCTTTTAAGGATCTGTTCAAGATATTTGGTATCCATGACTTCCTGCCGAATAATGAGATCATGAGAATACTAGCTGTTCTTTTCTGTGAGCCACTTGGGATTCGCGATGTCTGTTCTGATGTCATCTTCATTCTAGACGGCTTTGATCAATCACAACTCAACATGGTAATGTAGCATTGAGTGTGATAGCTCAGTTGTACTAGCCTGTAAGCAGGCTCTTTAGCAGGGCAACTAGGAAATACAGTAAGTGTTTCGGAAGGAATAAGGAGACCCTGGAAAAAGGTATTTTCAAGCTAACCCTATAGAGCAGGCTACTGTTTTACTCACTTTGTTCAGAGGATCCAGGGTTCAATTGGTTATATTACTTGATTGGTATTTTCTAGATGTTCTACTTTCATTGAGATGACTTCCCAAGAAGCTCTATACATTTTTGTTATACATTCTGCTTAATATTTACTAAACACTATTAACAAAAAAGCATTGAGAGCACCCTGAAAATACAGCTTACAGTAATTTTGTGAGCAAGTTTAAAATTAGGGCAACTATTTGCTATCCCTTACTACCCTTATTGTTAGATTTGAAGAGAAAAAAGCAGTAGACAACTAAAAATGCAGAGTAGAAAGGTGGTGTTTATCTTCCTGCTACATCTGACTATTTACTCAAAACGAAATGTGTAGTAGCTTTCCTGGGCCAGGTTTCGAGAAAGCAGGCTAACAGGTAAATGGCAAAGGCGGATCTAGCTTTTCGCTAAATGGGGGTTTGGCTCAGTGACAAAAGGAGGGGGAATTTCTTTTGTTACATTTGCTTTCTGGCAGCCAAAAGGGGGGTTAAAACCCCCTAAACCCTCCCCCTAGATTCACAACTGAATGCAAACTAAGGGGTGAATATGCCCTTTTTATCCAATCAAATGTTGATATAGCTGTATTAAACTGCTTTCTAGGAAACAGCCCCTGTTCTCTTTCTCCATTCCATGTCTCAACCCCCTCCCCTCTCCTTTATAGCTTTCTTAGGTAGACTTTTTTTATAAGGTTCGTTTACTAGAGAGTTTAGATTCCGCTTGTGTTGTTAGCTTGGTGAAAATTCCAAAAGTTATGCTGCACAATTACTTGAGCCTCCACCCATAATGGTTAAAGGGTGGCCTATAGAATATAAACAGCAAATATAAAAACTTTACCCTCAGTCCCCCCTCCTGATTTTTGTTTACAGACAAGACTTCCAGTATACATATCACATACACCAGCTGGGACTTCAGTCAAGAATATGATCCACTATGCCCAGGTAAGTACACCATAACAAGGGTCTGTGCTTAATAGCAGGATCTGCCAAGTAGGGGGGGGCACCATCGTTAACCTGGAAAAAGTGTGAATTGAGATAGTGAGAAAATACCCACATTGTGTCGGTCAAAGACTGGTGCATGGACCTGTCAGTGCCTGTCAGTGGACCCCCCGGCCTGAAGTGTAGAAGCTTTTTGTGTATAATCACATACACACAATCTGACATCAAAGGTGTCTGGTCAACCATGATTAGACTCATGATGAAACCTTTGCACACATTTGTAGGTACGTAGAATTAGTATTGTGAACTTTCCTATAAATTGCACCTCATTATAATGTTATTATATTTTTCCTTTGATTGTTTGTACAGTAGTGCACAGTCCTTCTCCAGGACTCATGTCTTTATACTTTTATAAGGTTTATTGCATACTGCTAAATAAATAAGTCCTGTATATTTTTAATGGCAAAAATAGGAACCATTTTTTTTTACAATCGGGGCCTTAAATTTAATGGTTAAAATAAATTGACACATACGGTACATGTTTTACAGATGTACAAGTCTAAGAAGTTTGAGATGTATGATTATGGAAAAGATAATATGAAACGTTATGGCCAGGTATGTACATTGGTGATAGATGTTGGGCTCCCTGTGTAGGTATGTACATTCGTGATATATGTTAGGCTCCCTGTGTAGGTATGTACATTGATGATAGATGTTGGGCTCTCTGTGTAGGTAAGTACATTGGTGATAGATGTTGGGCTCCCTGTGTAGGTATGTACATTGGTGATAGATGTTGGGCTCCCTGTGTGGGTATGTGCTTTGGTGATAGACGTTGGGCTCCCTGTGTGGGTATGTGCTTTGGTGAAAGATGTTGGACCCCCTGTGTATGTATGTACTTTGGTGATAGATGTTGGGCTCCCTGTGTGGGTATGTGCTTTGTTGAAAGATGTTGGGCCCCCTCTGTATGTATGTACTTTGGTGATAGATGTCGGGCTCCCTGTGCAGGTATGCGCTTTGGTTATAGATGCTGGGCTCCCTGTGTATGTATGTACTTTGGTGAAAGATGTTGGACTCCTTGTGTATGTATGTACTTTTATGATAGATTTTGGGCTCCCTGTGTAGGTATATGATTCGGTGATAGATGTTGGGCTACTTGTGTAGGTATAAGCTTTGGTGATAGATGTTGGGCTCCCTGTGTAGGTATGTGCTTTGATGGTAGATGTTGGACTCCCTGTGTAGGTCGTGCTTTTGTGCTCCCTGTGTAGGTATGGGCCTTGGTTTTAGATGTTGGGCTCCCTTTGTAGGTATGGGCCTGGGTTTTAGATTTTGGGCTCTCTGTGTAGGTATGGGCCTTGGTTTTAGATGTTGGGCTCTCTATGTAGGTATGGGCCTTGGTGATAGATGTTGGGCTCCCTGTGTAGGTATGGGCCTTGGTTTTAGATGTTGGGCTCCCTGTGAGGGTTTGTGCCTTGTGCCTTGGCACATAAACAAGAATGGTACAACTTTCCACACCTGTACTGCTTTTATTTACGCTTGTTTGTTTATTTCAGACCTGTAATGCTCTTATTTACGCTTGTTTGTTTATTCCAGACCTGTAATGCTCTTATTTATGCTTTTTTGTTTATTCCAGACCTGTAATGCTCTTATTTACGCTTGTTTGTTTATTCCAGACCTGTAATGCTCTTTTTTTTTTGCTTGTTTGTTTATTCCACACCTGTAATGCTCTTATTTACGCTTGTTTGTTTATTCCACACCTGTAATGCTCTTATTTACGCTTGTTTGTTTATTCCAAACCTGTACTGCTTTTATTTACGCTTGTTTGTTTATTCCAGACCTGTAATGCTCTTATTTACGCTTGTTTGTTTATTCCAGACCTGTAATGCTCTTATTTATGCTTTTTTGTTTATTCCAGACCTGTAATGCTCTTATTTACGCTTTTTATTTATTCCAGACCTGTAATGCTCTTATTTACGCTTGTTTGTTTATTCCACACCTGTAATGCTCTTATTTACGCTTGTTTGTTTATTCCACACCTGTAATGCTCTTATTTACTCTTGTTTGTTTATTCCACACCTGTAATGCTCTTATTTATGCTTGTTTGTTTATTCCAGACCTGTAATGCTCTTATTTACGCTTGTTTGTTTATTCCACACCTGTACTGCTCTTTTTTTTTGCTTGTTTGTTTATTCCAGACCTGTACTGCTCTTATTTACGCTTGTTTGTTTATTCCAGACCTGTAATGCTCTTATTTACGCTTGTTTGTTTATTCCACACCTGTAATGCTCTTATTTACGCTTGTTTGTTTATTCCACTCCTGAAATGCCCTTATTTACGCTTGTTTGTTTATTCCAGACCTGTCATGCCCTTATTTACGCTTGTTTGTTTATTCAAGACATGTCATGCTTTTATTTACGCTTGTTTGTTTATTCCACACCTGTAATGCTCTTATTTACGCTTGTTTGTTTATTCCAGACCTGTAATGCTCTTATTTATGCTTGTTTGTTTATTCAAGACCTGTCATGCTCTTATTTACGCTTGTTTGTTTATTCCACACCTGTAATGCTCTTATTTACGCTTGTTTATTTATTCCAGACCTGTACTGCTCTTATTTACGCTTGTTTGTTTATTCAAGACCAGTAATGCTCTTTTTTACGCTTGTTTGTTTATTCCACACCTGTAATGCTCTTATTTACGCTTGTTTGTTTATTCCACTCCTGAAATGCTCTTATTTACGCTTGTTTGTTTATTCCAGACCTGTACTGCTCTTATTTAGGCTGTTTTGTTTATTCCAGACCTTTAATGCTCTTATTCGAGCTAGTTTGTTTATTCTACACCTGTAATGCTCTTATTTACGCTTGTTTGTTTATTCCAGACCAGTAATGCTCTTATTTACGCTTGTTTGTTTATTCCAAACCTGTACTGCTTTTATTTACGCTTGTTTGTTTATTCCAGACCTGTAATGCTCTTATTTACGCTTGTTTGTTTATTCCACACCTGTAATGCTCTTATTTACGCTTGTTTGTTTATTCCAGACCTGTACTGCTTTTATTTACGCTTGTGTGTTTATTCCAGACCTGTAATGCTCTTATTTACGCTTGTTTGTTTATTCCAGACCTGTAATGCTCTTATTTATGCTTTTTTGTTTATTCCAGACCTGTAATGCTCTTATTTACGCTTGTTTGTTTATTCCACACCTGTACTGCTCTTTTTTTTTGCTTGTTTGTTTATTCCAGACCTGTACTGCTCTTATTTACGCTTGTTTGTTTATTCCAGACCTGTAATGCTCTTATTTACGCTTGTTTGTTTATTCCACACCTGTAATGCTCTTATTTACGCTTGTTTGTTTATTCCACTCCTGAAATGCCCTTATTTACGCTTGTTTGTTTATTCCAGACCTGTCATGCCCTTATTTACGCTTGTTTGTTTATTCAAGACATGTCATGCTTTTATTTACGCTTGTTTGTTTATTCCACACCTGTAATGCTCTTATTTACGCTTGTTTGTTTATTCCAGACCTGTAATGCTCTTATTTACGCTTGTTTGTTTATTCAAGACCTGTCATGCTCTTATTTACGCTTGTTTGTTTATTCCACACCTGTAATGCTCTTATTTACGCTTGTTTATTTATTCCAGACCTGTACTGCTCTTATTTACGCTTGTTTGTTTATTCAAGACCAGTAATGCTCTTTTTTACGCTTGTTTGTTTATTCCACACCTGTAATGCTCTTATTTACGCTTGTTTGTTTATTCCACTCCTGAAATGCTCTTATTTACGCTTGTTTGTTTATTCCAGACCTGTACTGCTCTTATTTACGCTGTTTTGTTTATTCCAGACCTTTAATGATCTTATTCGAGCTAGTTTGTTTATTCCACACCTGTAATGCTCTTATTTACGCTTGTTTGTTTATTCCAGACCAGTAATGCTCTTATTTACGCTTGTTTGTTTATTCCAAACCTGTACTGCTTTTATTTACGCTTGTTTGTTTATTCCAGACCTGTAATGCTCTTATTTACGCTTGTTTGTTTATTCCAGACCTGTAATGCTCTTATTTATGCTTTTTTGTTTATTCCAGACCTGTAATGCTCTTATTTACGCTTGTTTGTTTATTCCAGACCTGTAATGCTCTTATTTACGCTTGTTTGTTTATTCAACACCTGTACTGCTTTTTTTTTTTGCTTGTTTGTTTATTCCACACCTGTAATGCTCTTATTTATGCTTGTTTGTTTATTCCAGACCTGTAATGCTCTTATTTACGCCTGTTTGTTTATTCCACACCTGTACTGCTCTTTTTTTTTTGCTTGTTTGTTTATTCCAGACCTGTACTGCTCTTATTTACGCTTGTTTGTTTATTCCAGACCTGTAATGCTCTTATTTACGCTTGTTTGTTTATTCCACACCTGTAATGCTCTTATTTACGCTTGTTTGTTTATTCCACTCCTGAAATGCTCTTATTTACGCTTGTTTGTTTATTCCAGACCTGTCATGCCCTTATTTACGCTTGTTTGTTTATTCAAGACATGTCATGCTTTTATTTACGCTTGTTTGTTTATTCCACACCTGTAATGCTCTTATTTACGCTTGTTTGTTTATTCCAGACCTGTAATGCTCTTATTTACGCTTGTTTGTTTATTCAACACCTGTCATGCTCTTATTTACGCTTGTTTGTTTATTCCACACCTGTAATGCTCTTATTTACGCTTGTTTATTTATTCCAGACCTGTACTGCTCTTATTTACGCTTTTTTGTTTATTCCAGATCTGTAATGCTCTTATTCGAGCTAGTTTGTTTATTCCACACCTGTAATGCTCTTATTTACGCTTGTTTGTTTATTCCAGACCTGAAATGCTCTTATTTACGCTTGTTTGTTTATTCCACACCTGTAATGCTCTTATTTACGCTTGTTTGTTTATTCCACTCCTGAAATGCTCTTTTTTACGCTTGTTTGTTTATTCCAGACCTGTCATGCCCTTATTTACGCTTGTTTGTTTATTCAAGACATGTCATGCTTTTATTTACGCTTGTTTGTTTATTCCACACCTGTAATGCTCTTATTTACGCTTGTTTGTTTATTCCAGACCTGTAATGCTCTTATTTACGCTTGTTTGTTTATTCAAGACCTGTCATGCTCTTATTTACGCTTGTTTGTTTATTCCACACCTGTAATGCTCTTATTTACGCTTGTTTATTTATTCCAGACCTGTACTGCTCTTATTTACGCTTGTTTGTTTATTCAAGACCAGTAATGCTCTTTTTTACGCTTGTTTGTTTATTCCACACCTGTAATGCTCTTATTTACGCTTGTTTGTTTATTCCACTCCTGAAATGCTTTTATTTACTCTTGTTTGTTTATTCCAGACCTGTACTGCTCTTATTTACGCTGTTTTGTTTATTCCAGACCTTTAATGCTCTTATTCAAGCTAGTTTGTTTATTCCACACCGGTAATGCTCTTATTTACGCTTGTTTGTTTATTCCAGACCAGTAATGCTCTTATTTTTGCTTGTTTGTTTATTCCAGACCTGTAATGCTCTTATTTACGCTTGTTTGTTCATTCCAGACCTGTAATGCTCTTATGTACGCTTGTTTGTTTATTTTGTTTATGAAATATGGATTCTCTAAGTGCAACCTGGATCACCAAGCACGACAATTTGGGCTTTTTGTATTTATTTTTATTTCAAATAGGTTAATATTTTTTTCCAACCCTAGAAAGGAAAACGGACACTTTTTCACTCTCTGTTTTGTTTGGATGAATTGTGGCTCCCAGAGACAAAAATACCGATGGAGTCTAAGCTAGCGAAAGTGAATTTTTCTGTTTCGTTTTTTCTTTTTGGTATTTTACTTAGACGACATTGTTTTTCAATTTGCTGAAGCTTATTTGAAATAAGACTGGGCTCAGAGAATACAAGTGTCGGAACCCGCTGGGCTTCATAGGTACCAAATGAATAAGTAAATGAGTGTAAATAAAATTGAGTATCAGGATTCGGCTATTTATACTTACATACCCGTGAGCCACTGTGGTTTGCGACACATGGGTTGGGAAATGCAACATTATTTTAAACCGAAAGTAGTCTGCCCTGAAGAAATCAGAGTCGATTACCAGTCTTTGGTGCATTGTATTTATTCTCCTGGTTTACGATCACCATCTATTTGGGCCTTTTGTATTGATTCTTATTTGAAATCAATGTATCACTAATACCCCATATTTTCAGAACACTCCGCCTCAGTACAACATCTCCGCTATCACAGTGCCAACCATGCTATACTGGGGCGGCAACGATTGGCTGGCAGATCCTGATGACGTCAGCCTACTAATGAAGGCCCTGCCCCCAAAGACTCTGATTGACAACAAGGAGCTGAAGGCGTGGCAGCACTTAGATTTCATCTGGGGTCTGGATGCTGCCGAGCTTGTGTATGATGACATAATCACGCGGATCAAGAAAATGGAGGGCATTTATTAGAGGCAGGCCTGCTTTGAATGTGGTTGTGTGCCGTTTTGTAACTGTCGTGACTTTTGTGTTACACTGTCGCGTGACGTTGTGTGACTGTCGTGATTTTTTGTGACTGTTGTGTGACTGTCGTGAACGTTGTTTAACACTGCCGTTTTGTGACTTCAATACCTTTGGTCCCATCCATATGTGATCGCAAGAAGGCAGTAGTGCATCTTTGCACACGACACCGGATGTTCAACATCCGTGGTGTAACATCGGTGGTGCAATGACACTTGTGCAACAACACTGCTGCAAAATTATTATCGTTTGACGTAATGTTGATTATTTTTTATTCAAATTGGTGGCGCTATTTAGTATTACAATTACAACCGAAAATACGTCTAAAGAAGTGAAGCGAAGTGTTTTAACCTTTTTATCTCAAATGACGACTTTGTAAAAACTGTAAACTGTTTGAAGCTGTGATGATTTGTATTGGAAATGCAAAAACCGAAAAAGTGTGCATTCTTGCACACGACACAGGATGTTCCAACATCAGTGGTGCAATAACACTTGTGCAACAACACTGCTGCAAAATTATTATCGTTTGAGGTAATTTTGACTATTTTTTATTCAAATTGGTGGCGCTATTTAGTATTACAATTACAACCGAAAATACGTATAAAGAAGTGAAGCGAAGTGTTTTAACCTTTTTATCTCAAATGACGACTTTGTGAAAACTGTAAACTGTTTGAAGCTGTGATAATTTGTATTGAAAATGCAAAAACCGAAAAAGAAATAAGTTTAATAAAAAGCAAAAATGTCATTGGCGTTGGCGTTGGCGTTGGCGTCTCTGTCACATTAGCAGACCAATCCGTAAGGGTTAAGGTTGGGCTTGTGCTTTGTTATGAAGGCCTCTCAAGCCAGAGATCACATCTGAGAATCGGATGCTAAGGGTGCGATGGGCACTTACCTCCTCCCCCTTTTTCTCGGGAAAATACTACGAAAAAAATCAGAATCGTACCCCTTACGGATCAGATTACGGTACATAGAAAACATAGATCATACATACAGACCCTGCTACAATGCTATGGTACTCGATACGCCAGGCACAGCTCGCTGAAGATGTAAAAAAAAATATCGGGGTCCTTCCCAGGCTCGCCACGCTCGCGTCTCTCGGAAATTAATGCGTTGATATAGTAGTGAAAAGATGTCATCATGATGCACAACACGCTGTGGTGGCCGTTTATTTTCTTGTTCTGCTCCGTTCAGTCACGCTCTGTGGCGCACATTTTATCAATGTGCGTACGACCTCTTTTGTGCTCAGATACAATCAAAGGAAGCATAATTTCTTGAATTTACGAAGTAATGCCCATTTTATTTTTCCTTTAATAAAATTGTTAGGTAAAAAAAAAGTTTTTTTTTGCCCCCGCCGTATCATTGCTACTGTTGTTTCACCGTAAGTGTCTTATTTAATTGTCCCGTCCGCCCCTAACCTGTTTCTAGGTTAGCGGGTACATTAATAATTCATGTTTCATGGATGGATTTTCTAAAAAAAGCTTTTCTGCAAATTGACCTCATTTGGAGCAGAAAATGCAAAATGGAGTATCCTAAAGGATAAGTCGGTCCTGTTTTTCCTCCTAACTCAGCCGATTTGTCGTGTCTCATGGATACCATAACAGGTTACCGCACGGGAGTGGTGCACCTTTTGTTGCTGTTTCACGGTGAGTGATCACTTATTTCTGTTATGAAAACAATGGAGTTTATTTGTAAACAAAGACGTGGTCTCGAGAAGCACGCGAAGGTCTATGGCAGAAAGGGGCCTGAAAAGGACGATTTATATTATTTGTTATTTGAAAATAGACAAAATGAAATAAAACTCCCTGAGATCATATTTTTTATTGAAAGTAAGTCAGTACGGCCACGCAAAAAACTCGGATTTCCGATAAGCAGTGCCTGCATGCTCGAATATACTCCAAATTAGGCATCTTTACTTTAGGGCAGCCTTTCCTAAGATATTTTCTAGTATTTGCTCACCAGGATACACCGGTAATCGAAGTATTCGCCGCAATTGTGGTTGTGGTATTCCCCCACATCCCTCGTAAAGTTCAATGTCGATTCTGTTAAGCTCTTACACTCACATCCCACGTCGGATATCTATCGTAGTAAAGGACTATAAAATGATCTCTGGATAGCAAGGCAGCTTTCAGTGTTGATGCGTTTAAATTTAAGCGTAGAAAAAAAAACGGAGAAAAATCGAGGCCCTTGGTCACCGGCAACTTTTTTCTTTGACCTCTCAAGAAGTCGATACAGCGCTGATAAGTAAAGCGCAAAGAAAATAAAGCCCAACACTTGGCATGCGAAAAGCTGGCGAGACGTTGGTCCAGCAATGCTGTCGCTGTTGTAACGTTACGTTTACATGTTGGGAGGTGTTGTGACGTTACGTTTACATGTTGGGAGGTGTTGTGACGTTACGTTTACATGTTGGGAGGTGTTGTTACGTTTACATGTTGGGAGGTGTTGAGACGTTACGTTTACATGTTTGGAGGTGTTGTGACGTTACGTTCACATGTTGGGAGGTGTTGTGACGTTACGTTTACATGTTGGGAGGTGTTGTGACGTTACGTTCACATGTTGGGAGGTGTTGTGACGTTACGTTTACATGTTGGGAGGTGTTGAGACGTTACGTTTACATGTTGGGAGGTGTTGTGACGTTACGTTTACATGTTGGGAGGTGTTGTTACGTTTACATGCTGGGAGGTGTTGTGACGTTACGTTTACATGTTGGGAGGTGTTGTGACGTTACGTTTACATGTTGGGAGGTGTTGTTACGTTAACATGTTGGGAGGTGTTGTGACGTTACGTTTACATGTTGGGAGGTGTTGAGACGTTACGTTTACATGTTGGGAGGTGTTGTGACGTTACGTTTACATGTTGGGAGGTGTTGTGACGTTACGTTTACATGTTGGGAGGTGTTGTGACGTTACGTTTACATGTTGGGAGGTGTTGTGACGTTACGTTTACATGTTGGGAGGTGTTGTGACGTTACGTTTACATGTCGGGAGGTGTTGTGACGCGTGTAGTTCGCAAACGGTGTCTTGTGTTCAACCGAGTGTAGCGGTGTTACAATGATGGCTGGATTTTTTTCCATCAATGATACATGGAGTGGACACTACAACAACAATACACAAGCACCAGCAACATACGCACGTCAGCATCAGCAATAATGGCATCAGCAATAATGGCATCAGCAATAATGGCTGATGCTGACGCTGCGGACAGCGGATATTTTTCAGCTTGATATATACATGAATATATGCTGATAAATCAACATAAAAAACTAACAGTCACATTTTATGGGTCTATGTCTTGTGTACAGTAGTGAAGGCGATACCAGTAGCTGGTCCGTTTCCACCTGGCGTTGGATTATGGGTAAGTGAAAATAGCTAATAAGACCTCATGTACCTCAAATCGGAGGGTGTCGTAAACCGAGGTGACCATGCGTATCAAGTAATGAGCAATTAAGTGTCAGCTAAAATGTTCTTGTATGGGCTATCGAGAAAATTCAAACACGGGAGTCCAGTACTGTATACAAAGCACTAACCGTTATCTTTTCTCACACTTGGAACAGAGAAAAGTCATCGCGTGCGAGAATCAGAAGGTCTACATCAAGTGCGCCAGTATCTATAACGTGATCGAGATAGGAGAGGCGACGTTCGGACGCGAGGCCGCTATGGTGTGCCTCCCTCCAGGGCGTGCCCCAGAGGCACCCTGCACCGAGCAGGCGGGACAAGTCAAGGCAAGGGTGGAAGACCTATGCACCAGGATGAACAGGTACAGAGCAAACGTCTCCTTTCATGGTGTTGATCTGGGAGTACAGGTGGTGGTGGTGAAAGGTGCGACTAAGGGGTGTTTGGGGGGGGGGGGGGGTGTAAATGGCGTTTATCAGTGATCAGGTCAAGGATGGAGGACCTATTTACCAGAATGACCAGGATAAGGGTTAATCTCGCAGTCTCCGGTAGTGATGAGCTGACGGTTTAAGCAGGGAAGGGTTAGATTGCGTTCTTGCGGATGTGTGGCCGGATCAAGAGGCCCGTTAAGGTTGTAGGGCTTTGCACCAAGTTGGACAGGTAAGGTAAAGTATAAAGCACCAATATGTGTGCTAGTGTGCTGATGTCTTCTTCATAGTAGATTTATGCAAAACACTGTTTGATTCACTTGTTGTACCTCTTTCTCTTATGCTACCATGGGCTTTTTCTTTTTTTCCCGGTAGATGTGAGGTATCCGCTACCAACAGCATCCTCGCCAGGGCAGGAACAGTAGTGTGTCCCAAAGTGTCTAAGTACTTGCAAGTGCAATACAGGTATGTTGGTGTAAGACTGATTACTCCCTGAAAGGATTTTAAAGAAAACAACGAGAGTTGCTTTTTTATATATACGATATACGAAATTTCGACAGGCTATGGCATATGAGCAGTGGATTTTAAGTTTGATGAAAGCTGAAATGATGATTAAACTAACAAAAACAGAATTAGAAAACGGCTTCTTTAAATAACTTCCCCAGGGAACACGGAACTCATGTTAATGGGTTCTATTTAAGCTTCGACAATGTATGTATCTGTTACTGAGGAGAGCATTAACCGTGATTAAAGGTTGACTTGGTTTGACCCCGGTCATTACAACAAGTAACCTGGCCATCTTTAAAATTTCCCGCCTTTTTCAGATGCGTACCACGTGAGTCATTCACGGACGATGAGAACTCAATTACAGAGAACTCCGTCACTGAGTCTGTCAGCAGTATTTTTAAGAGCAGCAGCGCAGCATCTGCTTCCGCTTCCGCTAGCGTGTCCTCTTCCGGCTCGATTCTTTCCTATGGAAAAGTCTTGGAAATTCCTGGCCCTGCTATTTCCGGGGGACTAGTTACAAGCATGACAGGAAGTTCCGTTTCCGGGAACCTAGGAAAAACTAATCTTGGCGGCGCGGGTGCTGGCACTTCCGGTTCTTCTACTTCCGGTAGTCAGATAACTGACACTACATTACTTCCGGCTGTGGTGCCTCTCACTTATGAGCCAATGGTAATCAGCGGCCCTGTTACGTCATCACAAGTTGTCTCGGAAACTTACCAGCCATCGACGACAAGTTCAGAGACGACAACAACAACTCTCAAAGAAGTCAAGCCAGTGGAAACGCCCGGCTCAACCTCATCATCCACTTCACAGTCGGAAGTAAGCGCTTCAATTGGAACCGGAACTGGAAATGCTGCGAAACACGACTCGGTTATGCTGAATGACGAGCCTTTGAACGAAGGCCAGTTCCCGCAGGTTGTCACGGAAACAATGCCGTTGCTGAGGGAAGTAGTCGGTTCACAAAATACGAAGAAATCCATCGTATCTCGTGCCAGCGAAGGCGATAGGAAAGAGCGTGAGGGAGTAAGGCCTGGGAGCGATTTCCTAGAAGAACGGCGTGGTGACGTATATTTGCCTGAGAGGTCAAAATCCAAAAAATGGATTAATCTCCCCGACCAGAAAACTGGGAAAGACTTCTTAGAAAGGAGAGTGTTGCCTGCAAATTTTCTAAGAAAACTCACGAGATTCTCATATACACCCGAAATGAAAACAGAATCTATCATACGTCGAGAGACAATTCCCTTTCTATACAGAGCAACAGAAAACAACCCATCAGAGCGTCTGGGATATATGAGGAACGAAAATATTTCCCCTGGGGAGGGGTATTGGGACAAAAGAGAAAATGTAGAAAACATGGAAAGTGTCGGAATCAATACTGATTCAAGTAGTGGTGCTTCTGGTCGTAATGATGAGAATGATGATGATGATGATGACGATACTAATGATAATGATGACGAATTGAACATTAAGAGAACCGGGTTGAATGAGCGCGCTGAGGCATATGGGAGATTGGTTGATGCCTTGGAAGGCGACGAGGATGATTCTCTGAACAATGATGACGACTTGTTTTGAGGATAGTTCCATAGCCTGGAACATTCTAGAATATTCTTACTTAAGGTCCCTACTCAGCCACCATTGTTTTCATTAAGTATATGAAGACAAACCATGTAATGAGATCTAGAGATAGCCATAATGCATTATACTTCATTTACCAAACCCGATAGGGGACATCCACAAGCAGACGAAAAAGGAGATGAATACATTTTGTATTTTGCTATAATGACAAAGAAAAGGCCTTTTGTATATCCAATGAAACTATGATTATCCAAGCGCGCGAAATTGCAGCAAGTTCACAAGATTTGTTAAAAAAACTCCCCTCCTTAAATGCCAATCACGCCGCCATATTACGCTACTCCCTCCCCCTTAAAGGCCAGTCACGCAGCCATATTACACTACTCCCTCCTCCTTAAAGGCCAATCACGCAGCCATATTACACTACTCCCTCCCCCTTAAAGGCCAATCACGCCGCCATATTACACTACTCCCTCCTCCTTAAAGGCCAATCACGCAGCCATATTACACTACTCCCTCTCCCTTAAAGGCCAATCACGCCGCCATATTACACTACTCCCTCCTCCTGAAAGGCCAATCACGCAGCCATATTACACTACTCCCTCCCCCTTAAAGGCCAATCACGCAGCCATATTACACTACTCCCTCCCCCTTAAAGGCCAATCACGCCGCCATATTACACTACTCCCTCCCCCTTAAAGGCCAGTCACGCAGCCATATTACGCTACTGCCTCCCCCTTAAAGGCCAGTCACGCCGCCATATTACACTACTCCCTCCCCCTTGAAGGCCAGTCACGCAGCCACATTACGCTACTCCCTCCTCCTTAAAGGCCAATTACGCAGCCATATTACGCTACTGCCTCCTCCTTAAAGGCCAGTCACGCAGCCATATTACACTACTCCCATCCCATTAAAGGCCAATCACGCAGCCATATTACACTACTCCCTCCCCCTTAAAGGACAATCACGCAGCCATATTACACTACTCCCTCCCCCTTAAAGGCCAATCACGCCGCCATATTACACTACTCCTTCCCCCTTAAAGGCCAATCACGCCGCCATATTACACTACTCCCTCCCCCTTAAAGGCCAATCACGCCGCCATATTACACTACTCCTTCCCCCTTAAAGGCCAATCACGCCGCCATATTACACTACTCCCTCCTCCTTAAAGGCCAATCACGCAGCCATATTACACTACTCCCTCCCCCTTAAAGGCCAGTCACGCCGCCATATTACACTACTCCCTCCTCCTTAAAGGCCAGTCACCCAACCATATTACACTACTCCCTCCCCCTTAAAGGCCAGTCACCCAACCATATTACACTACTCCCTCCCCCTTAAAGGACAATCACGCAGCCATATTACACTACTCCCTCCTCCTTAAAGGCCAATCACGCCGCCATATTACACTACTCCTTCCCCCTTAAAGGCCAATCACGCCGCCATATTACACTACTCCCTCCCCCTTAAAGGCCAATCACGCCGCCATATTACACTACTCCTTCCCCCTTAAAGGCCAATCACGCCGCCATATTACACTACTCCCTCCCCCTTAAAGGCCAATCACGCAGCCATATTACACAACTCCCTCCTCCTTAAAGGCCAATCACGCCGCCATATTACACTACTCCCTCCTCCTTAAAGGCCAGTAACGCCGCCATATTACACTACTCCCTCCTCCTTAAAGGCCAGTCACCCAACCATATTACACTACTCCCTCCCCCTTAAAGGCCAGTCACCCAACCATATTACACTACTCCCTCCCCCTTAAAGGACAATCACGCAGCCATATTACACTACTCCCTCCTCCTTAAAGGCCAATCACGCCGCCATATTACACTACTCCTTCCCCCTTAAAGGCCAATCACGCCGCCATATTACACTACTCCCTCCCCCTTAAAGGCCAATCACGCCGCCATATTACACTACTCCTTCCCCCTTAAAGGCCAATCACGCCGCCATATTACACTACTCCCTCCTCCTTAAAGGCCAATCACGCAGCCATATTACACTACTCCCTCCCCCTTAAAGGCCAGTCACCCAACCATATAACACTACTCCCTCCCCCTTAAAGGCCAGTCACCCAACCATATTACACTACTCCCTCCTCCTTAAAGGCCAGTCACGCAGCCACATTACACTACTCCCTCCCCCTTAAAGGCCAGTCACGCAGCCATATTACGCTACTGCCTCCCCCTTAAAGGCCAGTCACGCCGCCATATTACACTACTCCCTCCCCCTTGAAGGCCAGTCACGCAGCCACATTACGCTACTCCCTCCTCCTTAAAGGCCAATTACGCAGCCATATTACGCTACTGCCTCCTCCTTAAAGGCCAGTCACGCAGCCATATTACACTACTCCCATCCCATTAAAGGCCAATCACGCAGCCATATTACGCTACTGCCTCCCCATTAAAGGCCAGTCACCCAACCATATAACACTACTCCCTCCCCCTTAAAGGCCAGTCACCCAACCATATTACACTACTCCCTCCTCCTTAAAGGCCAGTCACGCAGCCACATTACACTACTCCCTCCCCTTAAAGGCCAGTCACGCAGCCATATTACGCTACTGCCTCCCCCTTAAAGGCCAGTCACGCCGCCATATTACACTACTCCCTCCCCCTTGAAGGCCAGTCACGCAGCCACATTACGCTACTCCCTCCTCCTTAAAGGCCAATTACGCAGCCATATTACGCTACTGCCTCCTCCTTAAAGGCCAGTCACGCAGCCATATTACACTACTCCCATCCCATTAAATGCCAATCACGCAGCCATATTACGCTACTGCCTCCCCATTAAAGGCCAATCACGCAGCCATATTACGCTACTGCCTCCTCCTTAAAGGCCAGTCACGCAGCCACATTACACTACTCCCTCCTCCTTAAAGGCCAATCACGCAGCCACATTACACTACTCCCTCTCCCTTAAAGGCCAATCACGCAGCCATATTACACTACTCCCTCCCCCTTAAAGGCCAATCACGCCGCCATATTACACTACTCCCTCCCCCTTAAAGGCCAATCACGCCGCCATATTACACTACTCCCTCCTCCTTAAAGGCCAGTCACGCAGCCACATTACACAATTCCCTCCTCCTTAAAGGCCAATCACGCAGCCATATTACACTACTCCCTCCCCCTTAAAGGCCAATCACGCAGCCATATTACGCTACTCCCTCCTCCTTAAAGGCCAATCACGCAGCCATATTACACTACTCCCTTCCCCTTAAAGGCCAGTCACGCCGCCATATTACCCTACTCCCTCTTCCTTAAAGGCCAATCACGCAGCCATATTACACTACTCCCTCTCCCTTAAAGGCCAATCACGCCGCCATATTACACTACTCCCTCCCCCTTAAAGGCCAATCACGCCGCCATATTACACTACTCCCTCCTCCTTAAAAGCCAGTCACGCCGCCATATTACACTACTCCCTCCCCCTTAAAGGCCAGTCACGCCGCCATATTACACTACTCCCTCCTCCTTAAAGGCCAATCACGCAGCCATATTACACTACTCCCTCCCCCTTAAAGGCCAATCACGCCGCCATATTACACTACTCCCTCCTCCTTAAAGGCCAATCACGCAGCCATATTACACTACTCCCTCCCCCTTAAAGGCCAATCACGCCGCCATATTACACTACTCCCTCCTCCTTAAAGGCCAGTCACGCCGCCATATTACACTACTCCCTCCCCCTTAAAGGCCAGTCACGCCGCCATATTACACTACTCCCTCCTCCTTAAAGGCCAATCACGCAGCCATATTACACTACTCCCTCTCCCTTAAAGGCCAATCACGCCGCCATATTACACTACTCCCTCCTCCTTAAAGGCCAATCACGCAGCCATATTACACTACTCCCTCCCCCTTAAAGGCCAATCACGCAGCCATATTACACTACTCCGTCCTCCTTAAAGGCCAATCACGCAGCCATATTACGCTACTGCCTCCCCATTAAAGGCCAATCACGCAGCCATATTACGCTACTGCCTCCTCCTTAAAGGCCAGTCACGCAGCCACATTACACTACTCCCTCCTCCTTAAAGGCCAATCACGCAGCCATATTACACTACTCCCTCCCCCTTAAAGGCCAATCACGCCGCCATATTACACTACTCCCTCCCCCTTAAAGGCCAATCACGCCGCCATATTACACTACTCCCTCCTCCTTAAAGGCCAGTCACGCAGCCACATTACACAATTCCCTCCTCCTTAAAGGCCAATCACGCAGCCATATTACACTACTCCCTCCCCCTTAAAGGCCAATCACGCAGCCATATTACGCTACTCCCTCCTCCTTAAAGGCCAATCACGCAGCCATATTACACTACTCCCTTCCCCTTAAAGGCCAGTCACGCCGCCATATTACCCTACTCCCTCTTCCTTAAAGGCCAATCACGCAGCCATATTACGCTACTCCCTCCTCCTTAAAGGCCAGTCACGCCGCCATATTACACTACTCCCTCCCCCTTAAAGGCCAGTCACGCCGCCATATTACACTACTCCCTCCTCCTTAAAGGCCAATCACGCAGCCATATTACACTACTCCCTCCCCCTTAAAGGCCAATCACGCCGCCATATTACACTACTCCCTCCCCCTTAAAGGCCAATCACGCAGCCATATTACACTACTGCCTCCTCCTTAAAGGCCAGTCACGCCGCCATATTACACTACTCCCTCCCCCTTAAAGGCCAGTCACGCCGCCATATTACACTACTCCCTCCTCCTTAAAGGCCAATCACGCAGCCATATTACACTACTCCCTCCCCCTTAAAGGCCAATCACGCCGCCATATTACACTACTCCCTCCCCCTTAAAGGCCAATCACGCCGCCATATTACACTACTCCCTCCTCCTTAAAGGCCAGTCACGCCGCCATATTACACTACTCCCTCCCCCTTAAAGGCCAGTCACGCCGCCATATTACACTACTCCCTCCTCCTTAAAGGCCAATCACGCAGCCATATTACACTACTCCCTCTCCCTTAAAGGCCAATCACGCCGCCATATTACACTACTCCCTCCTCCTTAAAGGCCAATCACGCAGCCATATTACAGTACTCCTTCCCCCTTAAAGTCCAATCACGCAGCCATATTACACTACTCCGTCCTCCTTAAAGGCCAGTCACGCAGCCATATTACACTACTCCCTCCCCCTTAAAGGCCAGTCACCCAACCATATTACACTACTCCCTCCCCCTTAAAGGCCAGTCACGCAGCCATATTACACTACTCCCTCCCCCTTAAAGGCCAATCACGCCGCCATATTACACTACTCCCTCCTCCTTAAAGGCCAATCACGCAGCCATATTACACTACTCCCTCTCCCTTAAAGGCCAATCACGCAGCCATATTACACTACTCCCTCCCCCTTAAAGGCCAATCACGCCGCCATATTACACTACTCCCTCCCCCTTAAAGGCCAATCACGCCGCCATATTACACTACTCCCTCCTCCTTAAAGGCCAGTCACGCAGCCACATTACGCTACTCCCTCCTCCTTAAAGGCCAATCACGCAGCCACATTACACTACTCCCTCCCCCTTAAAGGCCAGTCACGCCGCCATATTACGCTACTTCCTCCTCCTTAAAGGCCAATCACGCAGCCATATTACACTACTCCCTCCCCCTTAAAGGCCAGTCACGCAGCCATATTACACTACTCCCTCCCCCGTAAAGGCCAGTCACGCAATCAATCAATCAATCAATCAATCAATATATTTTATTTGGTACCCTTATACATGATTATATATCAGGTGTTTTTCCAAATAGTTAAGATAAAAAGGAGGTTGTCATTATCCGTGGTGTGCATTTATTCTTTTAGGCATTCAAATCTTTTTCTTGTGCAGTCAAAAATATATTTTGCAGTTTCCCTGTTAATGATCTCGTTTCTTTGATCCATGGTAATAATAAAAAGGAAAGCTCTTTCAGATGTCATTGCATTTAAGTTGATATTAGTTTTGTCTTTGATAACACTATAGTATGCCTTTCTAATCGCGTTGTATGTAGGGCATTTTACAAGAAAGTGTTCTTCGTTTTCTATTCCATTTTTGCAAATCGTGCACCTCCTCTCATTTGGGGGCACATATGGTTTGGCATGTCTACCTGTTTCGATGGCCAAATTATGATTGCTTAGTCTTAATTTTGTGACGGCAATTCTGTGTTGTACATTATTAATTTGGGTAAGATATTTTTCAAGTTCGTAGACCACCTTGAAGGTCCTGAAAGTTCGCAATTTATTCTTTTGGCGTGGGTCTCTTCTACTATCATTGTGAATCTCACTTAGCCACACCTGTCGCTCGATATCTTCAAAGCGCATCTTTATTAAATTTATAGACGTGTTTGGGGCATCAAGCCATATATAGCCCAAGCCTGCTCGATCTAAAATGTTTTTCAGTTTGTGCACCCAAGTTACCTTGCTGTTATTTTCTAAAGAATCTAGGAAAGCCAACACAGCAAGTTTACTGTGGTCAGAATTTATCATTTTTTGCCAATATTTTATTGCTCTACATTTGGCTTTTAAACGCATTGGAAATCTACCGACCTCGGATCTACATGCATTTGAACTGCAGTACCTGTTGACGCCTAGCAGCCAACGTATAAACCTTGTGTGTACAGATTCTATGGGGTCTTTTTCTAGTTTGTCATTGCAGTCTGTTCCCCACACCTCGCTACTATATAATAGAATTGGGGTTACAAGGGTATCAAAGAGCCTAAGTGTTAGAGTTATTTTGTCTCTAAAGTGGTTTCCCATTTCTTTTCGAAGCTTATACAAAGCTTTTAGTCCGACCTTCTTTATTTCTTGCTTTGCTAGGCTGAAGTTCCCAAAGGTGCTAAAATGCACCCCAAGGTATTTATATGACTTGACAATGTCAACTTTACTGTTTCTGTATTTAAAGAGATAGTTGTTCATTGTTTTCCCAGAGTTATTAAATATCATTATCTTAGTTTTTTCTAGATTAACAGTGAGTTTTGCTTCATCACAAAATTCGCTTAGTTTGTCTAAATATTTTTGTAGCCCCGTGGCAGTCTTCGATACGATTACCAAATCGTCGGCATAAAGTAAACAACTAATAGGTCGTGAATTGAGTTCGACATCGTTGCAATTTCTTACTGTATTTAGTTCCTCGGACAAGCTGCTGAGATAAAAATTAAATAGTGTCGGGGAAATCATACATCCCTGTTTCACTCCGTTGTAACACCTAAAGGCTGGCGTTAACAGATTTCTAATTTTGACTGAGGACTTATCATTTGTGTAAATTGATTTCAAAACTTCAAGAAATCGCCCTGTTACGCCTGAACGCTCTAGCTTATCAAAAAGTTTGTGTCTTGGTACTCTGTCGAAAGCTTTACTGAAATCAACATAACACGTAAATAGGAAGTTTTGTTTCTTTTTTGGCTTTGCTTTAACGTATTTGTCAATCAAAGATTTTAGGATGAAAATACTATCCACTGTTCCATGCTCTTTTCTGAATCCTCCCTGCTCAGGTTTGATTATTTTTCTTTCGACAAGGTAATTGTACAATCTGTTGTTCATTATGGATGTGAAAACTTTTCCTAGTGACGAGAACAAGGTAATACCTCGAAAATTTTCCGGTTTACTAGGATCTCCTTTTTTAAGGATCGGTACTATCAGACCATAACTCCAGCTAGATGGGTATTCCCCACTATTCAAAATTTTATTAAACAAAATTTGTAATGGCTTTTTCAGAGTTTCTTCGCCGCACTTTAATACTTCGTTTAAAATATTATCAGCGCCGGGTGCTTTACCCGTTTTTAGACTTTTTATGGCGTTAGTTATTTCGAGTTCCGTGAATTCGTGATCCAATGGCCCTTGCCTATTGTTTATTCGCGTTTTTTCTACTTCTTCCATTGTATTTTGTGATTCTATTGTCGCATTTAATTGTTCGAAGTGCTGATGAAAAACAGCAGCTTCTTCGGGTCTAATTTGATGTGATTGTTTATGTGTATTGCTGTTGAAAATCCTATTTATTTGTTTCCAAGTGTTTTTAGAGTTTCTGAAATCGATACTGTTTACTATATTATTATAATGCGTATACTTTACGTATAGCTTTAACTCGCTACTGATCTCGTTATTCCAGCGCAATCTTTTGAGCTCACTTAGTTGTACGTTTTCTGAATTATCCTTTTGTTTAAATGTAAATTTCAGGTTTAGACTGCATGAAAGCGAACAGTGATCAGTCAGGTGTGGCTCAAGCGGATTCACAATGAAATAATCAACAATGTCTAAACTTTCATTATTTACAATTATGTAATCAACAACGCTGCTTCCGTTGTATCGAAAGCAGGTTTTCTTACCTTCAAGGTCACCTACTACTCTGCCGTTCAAAATTCGTATATTGAGTGCAGTGCACGTTTCTATTAAATTTCTTCCTCGACTGTCAATCACCTTAGAGTCTTGTGAATTTCTATTATTTGGAATATCAATTTGGTAATCTTTTGGTAGACCCATAAATTCGTCATTTTGTTCATCATCCAGAGCAAATTCTTGCAAAATACCCGTTCTTGCATTAAAGTCCCCTTGGATAATGACATCCCCCTTTAGAGAGAGCCTTAATATTTCAAATTCAAGTTCTTCTAGAATGTCTTCTTCATAATTATTACATCGCCCGTTTGCTGGGCTTAGATACACAGTTCCTAAATAAATGTCTTTTTGTAAGTTGAAAATATTTTTACACAATTTAACCCATAGGACATTTTCATTATCTGTTGGTATATATTTAACTCCACTGGAAATATTTTCTCTGATGTACACGGCTATACCCCCCGATTTTTTGTATCTTGTTGAATCTCTATGTTTTACAAAATGTTTATAGTTGTTTATTTTGAGATCGGAATTTTGATTTGCATGCGTTTCCACTATCCCAAAAATGTCGTGTCTTTTAATAGTGCTTAAAGTATCATTAAATTTTAACTTATTTCCCACAACCCTACTGTTGAAACCGTTTAAGTTCCAACAACCAAAACGAATCTTTTTCTGATTACATGTGAATTAAATTTTTTTACACCTATGCACTTATCTTGGACGGTGCGCAAACCCCTGTCTTTTGAAATATTCCGCCAATGCGTCAAGTGCTCGGAAAGGTGGTGGAAGTGGCGGAAATGCTTCATTATAGCTTGAATTCCATGGGGGTCTTTGTCTTCTTTGTCTGTTAAATTTCCTAGCTTGTTGTCCTTCTCGATTGGATTCCTTGTCTTCGCTTCTCAGACCAACTTGTACCTTGATGTTCGTCACTAACTTTTTGGTACCAACTCGATTGTTCAAGTGGATGTCATCGTAGAAGGAGTCCTCATCGATGTTTCCAAATCGGTCCGCAGTGACTTTTTGATTGTTGATGAAATTACATAATCCCTGATTGTTCCGACAGATTTCTTCGTAATAATAATTTACGTCATCTACTTTTACATTGTCTCCCTTGAGACTGTATAAAACTCCCGACACATAGATGTTTGCTTTCGGCCAACGTGATTTTAATTTCTGAACACATCTTTGCATGTTGTCAGCGATGTCTGTTGCTCTAGACTTCCTTAAATCATTTACCCCGGAGTGAACCACAATACATTCGTAGTCGTTTTTGTCTTCTTTTGTAAGCGAATCGATGTATTCCTCCATTTCCTGCGTTCCACCTTGTACGTATTGCTTATTTACAAATCGGCTTGGGCAGAATCTACGGTTGTTTATATCTCTGAGAATGGAATCACCCAGTAGTAGAACTGGTCCATTACTACTGCCACTGGTTTGCGCAGCACTGCTTGGTTGATTGAGGCGATTTTCCCGTTGCTGAGTCCTTGGGTGGCTACTAGTATCCTGAGGTGTTTCAAGTCGGCTGTTTCTGTGACTAGCATACTGTCTGTTTATATCTATTGCCTCTCTCTGACCGGATTGCCGTGACTGATCAAGTATTTCAATTCGGTGACTTTCGCTGGTTTCTTGACTGCATACTTCAATTGCTTCCGTCTGTTCGCGTGAGTGGGTTGATTGCGTGGTCTCGTGAATCTGCGCCACTGTTTCTTCTGTCTTTAGGAGTTGATCCTTAATTTCTCCTAAGTCGTCTAATATTTTGAGGATTGTTTCCGCTGTTGATGCAGATTTATTTTTGACGGACTTAAACTCGCTTGTTACTTTGTTTGACAGGTTGGAGACTTGTTTAGCGACATCTTTAATACTTTCGCTTATTTCAAACTTGAGTGAGTCGATTTGACTTTCACAATGCATCTTCACATCGGACAGACCATTCTTTATCTTCTGTTTCCAATCCTCCAAATCAATACTTTGCTCCCCAATCTCGATCGTATTTTTGGAAACTTGACTTTCTATTTTCGAGTTAAACTCTCTTTGAGTTGCCATAAAAGCTTCGATCTCTTCATAGCGAGCATCATGCATCGCTTTTTCGCCTTTCTCTTCGTCCTGTTTCTTGCTCGATTGTGATATCTCTTCGCCCGCTTCTGCTTGATCAGTTTCGGTCTCAGCATTTTCGTTATTGCCACTATTTGTGTTTACTAGATCGGTGAGTTTTGAGATATAACCATCTTTACCCGCACCTTGTATCTGGAGTGTATTCGTGCTGGTGTAGAAATTAACCGTCACCGATTCAAATTTAAGTACACTTGTTGCTCCATTCCTACTTATGCTGACAAATTTATCGTTATTTCCTTCCTCTAAGTAGGACAACAGAAATTCTTTTAGTTGATCAGAGTCTCCGCTCCATTTGAATTGCTTTTTCTTGTTAATACTTAATAGTTTCTTGTGCTCCGTTATCCCAACTATGTCCGCCATGCCTTGCCTCGGAAAAAGTCGCAGCCATATTACGCTCCTCCCTCCTCCTTAAAGGCCAAACACGCAGCCATATTACACTACTCCCTTCTCCTTAAAGGCCAATCACGCAGCCATATTACACTACTCCCTCCCCCTTAAAGGCCAATCACGCAGTCATATTACACTACTCCCTCCTCCTTAAAGGCCAGTCACGCAGCCATATTACACTACTCCCTCCCCCTTAAAGGCCAGTCACGCAGCCATATTACACTACTCCCTCCCCCTTAAAGGCCAATCACGCAGCCATATTACACTACTCCCTCCCCCTTAAAGGCCAATCACGCAGCCATATTACGCTACTGCCTTCTCCTTAAAGGCCAATCACGCAGCCATATTACACTACTCCCTTCTCCTTAAAGGCCAATCACGCAGCCATATTACACTACTCCCTCCCCCTTAAAGGCCAATCACGCAGTCATATTACACTACTCCCTCCTCCTTAAAGGCCAGTCACGCAGCCATATTACACTACTCCCTCCCCCTTAAAGGCCAGTCACGCAGCCATATTACACTACTCCCTCCCCCTTAAAGGCCAATCACGCAGCCATATTACGCTACTGCCTCCTCCTTAAAGGCCAATCACGCCGCCATATTACACAATTCCCTCCTCCTTAAAGGCCAATCACGCAGCCATATTACACTACTGCCTCCTCCTTAAAGGCCAATCACGCAGCCATATTACGCTACTGCCTCCTCCTTAAAGGCCAATCACGCAGCCATTTTACGCTACTGCCTCCTCCTTAAAGGCCAATCACGCAGCCATATTACACTACTCCCTCCCCCTTAAAGGCCAATCACGCAGCCATATTACACTACTCACTCCCCCTTAAAGGCCAATCACGCAGCCATATTACACTACTCCCTCCTCCTTAAAGGCCAGTCACGCCGCCATATTACACTACTCCCTCCTCCTTAAAGGCCAGTCACGCCGCCATATTACGCTACTCCCTCCTCCTTAAAGGCCAATCACGCCGCCATATTACGCTACTCCCTCCTCCTTAAAGGCCAATCACGCAGCCATATTACGCTACTCCCTCCTCTTTAAAGGCCAGTCACGCCGCCATATTACACTACTCCCCCCCCCTTAAAGGCCAGTCACGCAGCCATATTACACTACTCCCTCCTCCTCAAAGGCCAATCACGCCGCCATATTACGCTACTCCCTCCACCTTAAAGGCCAATCACGCCGCCATATAACGCTACTCCCTCCCCCTTAAAGGCCAGTCACGCAGCCATATTACACTACTCCCTCCTCCTTAAAGGCCAGTCACGCAGCCATATTACGCTACTCCCTCCCCCTTAAAGGCCAATCACGCAGCCATATTACACTACTCCCTCCCCCTTAAAGGCCAGTCACGCAGCCACATTACACTACTCCCCCCTCCTTAAAGGCCAGTCACGCAGCCATATTACACTACTCCCTACCCCTTAAAGGCCAATCACGCAGCCATATTACACTACTCCCTCCCCCTTAAAGGCCAGTCACGCAGCCATATTACACTACTCCTTCTAGACAAAGCGGAAAAATCTTACATATTCCAAGACATTTGCATTTTTCTCGTTTGAAGCTCCCTAATACCACAGTCTACCCACCAGCATAAGTGAAGGATTTATAAGGACATACGAATTCACGCAAATAAACATCTATAAGTTATATCTTTATCTTCGTATTCATGAAATAAACTTGGGATGTAAATATATCCGTCTGTTATGTTTTTTCTTCCCTAGTAGCTCAATTGAGAATTGAGAAATGATTTTTTGAACGCCAATTTTAGCTTTTCGTCGATGACCGGGACATAGCAGCTGGTCAAATGGCATCCTTGGAATGTAATTTTCATAGACAGCGTAGCCCCACACCACCCTAGACCTCTCTTGTCCTTCTCCATCCCTCTTCCACCCATGGACAGGTCGCAAACGCCAGCAGTCCACATGTACTCCCCTTAGCTCTATTAGTCACGTTTCACACAACAGCACACAATTTAGATTTTATTGCGGAAGCTACGAGAAAGACACGTCGGCTCTAGTGGTGTGAGGCTACGCTGTTTTCTTCCCTTTCTTCAAGAGCGGATGTTTATAAACCTAGTGTTACAACTTTCTTTTTGTGTTTTTTTTTTCTTTTTTCTGTTTTTCCATCTTTCCATCGTAAAAAATTTTTCTCTCTAGCTTTCTATCTTTCTATCTTTCTTACATTTCTATTATTTGTTTTTTTCTATTTTTTTCTTAATCATACTTTCTACTCTATTGTTTCGTCCTTTTAATTTCTTTTTTTCTTTCAGTATTCCTCGACCCTAGCCATCATTCAAGCAAAAGAAGTGAACACCTATAGTGCCCAGGTCACCAGCAGAAAGAGACCATCTCTATGGCAACCCACACATGAGTGACATCACTGTTTTATTTTAGAATTCCATAAACATTACCAATCCCCGGTTTACGGGATCCCGACGGAAAAAGAGCGAAAATTCAATGGACGACCTATACAAAGTAATATACATTTTTTTAATGTGCTTCTTTTGATCAGTTGAAAGTATGTGTATTTTTATAGATTTTGCAGTGTATTATGGAATTATGAAAAAGCCTTGAAGTCACTTAGCGGGTTTTGTTAAGTAATGATTGACGGACTAGTTGGATTATTTCAACAGAAATAGGGGATTACGACAAACACAAGACAGCCTTGAAACACGGTACGTATAAGTATTTTCTCTTAAAACATTTCTTTTCATGTATATATATTTGTTGCAAAAACTCCACATCAATGAGAGAACAATCGCTATTTTCAAATTGACTTATTTGTTTAATATTGGAATATAACAGGTGTTTGCCACAATATAATCCCTACCAGACTTATGATCTTTTTACTCCATCTTCTTCTAAAAAGGGAAACAAATTGGCTTTGCGTTGTCTGTATCACTATTTAGTAATTTAAACAAAACTGCGGGTAGGTCTGTTTTGTGTGTTTCACGTGTAGTTTCAAGTTTTTTGTCGATTCGTGCAAGCTCGTTGATCTCACGTCTCTCTACAGGTGTTTTCATTATCCCCTGCTAGCCAATGTCAAAATGTGACTTTCTTTTAAAAACAATGTCTGCGAGTCCTGCTTTAAGATAAAGATTTATTCTATCCATTTGAACTATTATTATACTATTAGTTAAAAAAAAATCTGGTGAAGAATTTGTAATCCTTTTTATAGTAGTTGGCTATTTGTACTAGACTGCGTGTATCCGCTGACTCGCGTACCAAAATGTATTTTGGGTCATTAAATCTTTTTTTTTTGCGAGGAAAATGAAATGTTTAGTATTATATGGCGCAAATTAACACGAGGCATAATCATTTGCACTTCACATGTGCTGACTTTACTTGTCAATGTGTAGTAGATACGGACGGCTCCAAGCAGTTAATCACGAGTGTGATAAGTTAGTTTGAAAGCACTGTCACTAAAGATGGTGGTATATTTACCCTGAATCAATTCATGATCCATTTTATAGTAACAATAACACAATACGATAGATGTGACTCTATTTGAAGAGGTGTATCGGGGGGATGCATGTAAACATACCATGTATTATACGGTGTGTTTTCAGAAAAGAATTGTTATCGGTGGTTCCATCTAAGCGAAAAATACTGTACTAATTTTGTCAATTCCACCTTTTACTGACACGGTTTGACCCCATTTTATTTACAACCCCCCCCCCCCTCCCCCCTCCCGCCCATCCACGCCAATGCTCGGGAACGTTAGGTCGGGCACGTTTCGTATATTGCGTCGTGGACTGTTCGCGTGCCACAGGGAAGTAGCTCGGATTACGCTACGTTACTTGACCGGGTATCTACGTAAACACGGAGAGCGCGTCGCTAAACAAGGCACATTTCGACCAAATCAGAGGGGAGTTCCGTTGTTTCTCATTTCTAAATAAATTTACCAAACAACCTCTGTTCCCAACGACCTTGCGGATACTCGCCGTTATCAGATTATCCTGATAATCCTTTTCATTTCTCTCGCAGAGCATTATGGGAAGACCACCTCTAACGGTCGCCGGCCTTCTCCTTTTCTACGCATGCGCAGTTGGAGCATCAGGTTAATGTTTAACCCTCTTGATTGACAAACATTGAGCACAATTGCCGAACCTTTTGAAGTTTTAAAACCTTAACTCCAACTCATTGCTCGGCAGTCCTAGCCATATCAGTCTGCATTTTGTCATTTTTTAAAGATATATGGAGTCTCAAATTGGATCGCGCTATCTGAAACCTTTTTGGCGTTTATAATAATATAATTATTATAATTGAAACTAGATTATTAGTTCTTTTTTTCGCAAACGTTCAAATTCAAGCAAAGGCTTTTTCAAACTTTGGAAGAGTTTTGCACTCTATGAAACATTTTGGATCGTATGGCTTTATCTCCTATGAAATTAAAGCAATAGAAATTAAAGTAAAGATTGTTTAAAGAACTCAAGACGCTCTAGTTCAGCCAAACAAAAAGGAGCAAGCAAGTAGGGAAAACCTGTACCGTAGGAATGCCCAAATAACCATTTTCCCTTTATACTTTGTGATCACAGTTCAGTCGATGCCTTTCCAAGCAACTAACCCATCAGCTTATGCGCCCGCACTCTACGGTCAGCAGGCATTCCTTCAAGCTCCAGTCTCGTATTATAATCAGCCATCGCAACAGCGGCAGGTATGGCAGGCTCAACAATACCAGCAAGCACCGCAGGCTCAGAGATACCAGCAAGCACCACAAGCTCAACAGTTCCTGCAGACACCGCAGGCTCAACAATATCAGCAGCTTCAGCAGTCACAGCAGGCTTATTACGCACAGGTATCAGAAACTGTGTTGCTTTGGGCTTCCTTATTTCGATGCAGGATAAGGGGGAGGGGGGGGGGGGGGGGTCGGGGGATGAGGGCATATATTAGAATGTTATGAGTTAACTGTTACATCTAGCTGAGATTTAAAACGTCTTTAAAGAACCCTATTCAATTTCACGGGGGTGTTAGGTAGAAAGTGTTTACAGAGTTCTTGATACAAAGCCCTCTATTCTTCTTTACGCCACAAGAAATGTGTTCTTTTACACGCGAGGTGAAATGTACATCGTAGCCCCCTCACCCCCCCCCCCCCCCCAAACGTCCCAACCTCCCAAGATACACGGCAATATCTGAGACCTCCCTACCCCTCAATACACGAACCGCATTAACCGAGTCCGTCCTTCCAACATCTCGGGCGTAATCGCACAATTTTATATAACAGCCGCCAGCCACCGTACCCCCAACACCAGCACCAACCACGCCTCCCGCATGCCCCTCCTCATGCCCCACAAGCTGCTACCCGGACTGCCACGCCCAGTGCTGTGATCCTAAACCTCCACCAAGAGCTCTCTACCTGAAGCGAGCAGAGAAGACCGCGACGGCATGCGAGGGACACAAGCTCAAACTAGAGTGCCCAAACAAGTATGACCGGATTATCCTGTACAGCACCTTCTACGGGCGCAAGGATAACAAGACGTGTCAGCATGACGTCATCCCCTCCAAGGGGTACTGTGCACAGCAAGAGATGAGAGTCAATGAGAAGGTACAGCTTACATTATAGGGGGTACACAAGAGATGAGAGTCAATGAGAAGATACAGCATACATTATAGGGGGTGCACAAGAGATGAGAGTCAATGAGAAGGTACAGCATACATTATAGTGGGTGCACAAGAAATGAGAGTCAATGAGAAGGTACAGCATACATTATAGGGGGTGCACAAGAGATGAGAGTCAATGAGAAGGTACAGCATACATTATAGGGGGCGCACAAGAGATGAGAGTCAATGAGAAGATACAGCTTTCAGTATAGGGGGTGCACAAGAGATGAGAGTCAATGAGAAGGTACAGCATACATTATAGGGGGTACACAAGAGATGAGAGTCAATGAGAAGGTACAGCATACATTATGGGGGGTACACAAGAGATGAGAGTCAATGAGAAGGTACAGTATACATTATAGTGGGTGCACAAGAGATGAGAGTCAATGAGAAGGTACAGCATACATTATAGTGGGTGCACAAGAGATGAGAGTCAATGAGAAGGTACAGCATACATTATAGTGGGTGCACAAGAGATGAGAGTCAATGAGAAGGTACAGCATACATTATAGGGGGTACACAAGAGATGAGAGTCAATGAGAAGGTACAGCATACATTATGGGGGTGCACAAGAGATGAGAGTCAATGAGAAGGTACAGCATACATTATAGTGTGTACACAAGAGATGAGAGTCAATGAGAAGGTACAGCATACATTATAAGGGGAGCACAAGAGATGAGAGTCAATGAGAAGGTACAGCATACATTATAGGGGGTGCACAAGAGATGAGAGTCAATGAGAAGGTACAGCATACATTATAGGGGGTGCACAAGAGATGAGAGTCAATGAGAAGGTACAGCATACATTATAGGGGTACACAAGAGATGAGAGTCAATGAGAAGGTACAGCATACATTATGGGGGGTACACAAGAGATGAGAGTCAATGAGAAGGTACAGCATACATTATAGTGGGTGCACAAGAGATGAGAGGCAATGAGAAGGTACAGCATACATTATAGTGGGTGCACAAGAGATGAGAGTCAATGAGAAGGTACAGCATACATTATAGTGGGTGCACAAGAGATGAGAGTCAATGAGAAGGTACAGCATACATTATAGAGGGTACACAAGAGATGAGAGTCAATGAGAAGGTACAGCATACATTATGGGGGTGCACAAGAGATGAGAGTCAATGAGAAGGTACAGCATACATTATAGTGGGTACACAAGAGATGAGAGTCAATGAGAAGGTACAGCATACATTATAAGGGGTGCACAAGAGATGAGAGTCAATGAGAAGGTACAGCATACATTATAGGGGGTGCACAAGAGATGAGAGTCAATTAGAAGGTACAGCATACATTATAGGGGGTGCACAAGAGATGAGAGTCAATGAGAAGGTACAGCATACATTATGGGGGTGCACAAGAAATGAGAGTCAATGAGAAGGTACAGCATACATTATAGGGGGTGCACAAGAGATGAGAGTCAATGAGAAGGTACAGCATACATTATAGGGGGCGCACAAGAGATGAGAGTCAATGAGAAGGTACAGCATACATTATAAGGGGTGCACAAGAGATGAGAGTCAATGAGAAGGTACAGCATACATTATAGGGGGTGCACAAGAGATGAGAGTCAATGAGAAGGTACAGCATACATTATAGGGGGTGCACAAGAGATAAGAGTCAATGAGAAGGTACAGCATACATTATAGGGGGTGCACAAGAGATTAGAGTCAATGAGAAGGTACAGCATACATTATAGGGGGTGCACAAGAGATGAGAGTCAATGAGAAGGTACAGCTTTCAGTATAGGGGGTGCACAAGAGATGAGAGTCAATGAGAAGGTACAGCATACATTATGGGGGTGCACAAGAGATGAGAGTTAATGAGAAGGTACAGCATACATTATAGGGGGTACACAAGAGATGAGAGTCAATGAGAAGGTACAGCATACATTATAGTGTGTACACAAGAGATGAGAGTCAATGAGAAGGTACAGCATACATTATAGGGGGTGCACAAGAGATGAAAGTCAATGAGAAGGTACAGCATACATTATAGGGGGTACACAAGAGATGAGACTCAATGAGAAGGTACAGCATACATTATAGGGGGTACACAAGAGATGAGAGTCAATGAGAAGGTACAGCATACATTATAGGGGGTACACAAGAGATGAGAGTCAATGAGAAGGTACAGCATACATTATAGTGGGTGCACAAGAGATGAGAGTCAATGAGAAGGTACAGCATACATTATAGGGGGTGCACAAGAGATGAGAGTCAATGAGAAGGTACAGCATACATTATAGGGGGTGCACAAGAGATGAGAGTCAATGAGAAGGTACAGCATACATTATAGGGGGTGCACAAGAGATGAGAGTCGATGAGAAGGTACAGCATACATTATAGGGTGTACACAAGAGATGAGAGTCAATGAGAAGATACAGCATACATTATAGGGGGTGCACAAGAGATGAGAGTCAATGAGAAGGTACAGCATACATTATAGGGGGTGCACAAGAGATGAGAGTCAATGAGAAGGTACAGCATACATTATAGGGGGTGCACAAGAGATGAGAGTCAATGAGAAGGTACAGCATACATTATAGGGGGTGCACAAGAGATGAGAGTCAATGAGAAGGTACAGCTTTCAGTATAGGGGGTGCACAAGAGATGAGAGTCAATGAGAAGGTACAGCATACATTATAGGGGGTACACAAGAGATGAGAGTCAATGAGAAGGTACAGCATACATTATAGGGGGTGCACAAGAGATGAGAGTCAATGAGAAGGTACAGCATACATTATAGGGGGTACACAAGAGATGAGACTCAATGAGAAGGTACAGCATACATTATAGGGGGTACACAAGAGATGAGAGTCAATGAGAAGGTACAGCATACATTATAGGGGGTACACAAGAGATGAGAGTCAATGAGAAGGTACATCATACATTATAGGGGGTGCACAAGAGATGAGAGTCAATGAGAAGGTACAGCATACATTATAGGGGGTACACAAGAGATGAGAGTCAATGAGAAGGTACAGCTTTCAGTATAGGGGGTGCACAAGAGATGAGAGTCAATGAGAAGGTACAGCATACATTATAGGGGGTACACAAGAGATGAGAGTCAATGAGAAGGTACAGCTTACATTATAGGGGGTGCACAAGAGATGAGAGTCAATGAGAAGGTACAGCATACATTATAGGGGGTACACAAGAGATGAGAGTCAATGAGAAGGTACATCATAAATTATAGGGGGTGCACAAGAGATGAGAGTCAATGAGAAGGTACAGCATACATTATAGGGGGTACACAAGAGATGAGAGTCAATAAGAAGGTACAGCATACATTATAGGGGGTACACAAGAGATGAGAGTCAATGAGAAGGTACAGCTTACATTATAGGGGGTGCACAAGAGATGAGAGTCAATGAAAAGGTACAGCTTACATTATAGGGGGTACACAAGAGATTAGAGTCAATGAGAAGGTACAGCATACATTATAGGGGGTGCACAAGAGATTAGAGTCAATGAGAAGGTACAGCATACATTATAGGGGGTACACAAGAGATGAGAGTCAATGAGAAGGTACAGCATACATTATAGGGGGTGCACAAGAGATGAGAGTCAATGAGAAGGTACAGCATACATTATAGGGGGTACACAAGAGATGAGACTCAATGAGAAGGTACAGCATACATTATAGGGGGTACACAAGAGATGAGAGTCAATGAGAAGGTACAGCATACATTATAGGGGGTGCACAAGAGATGAGAGTCAATGAGAAGGTACAGCTTTCAGTATAGGGGGTGCACAAGAGATGAGAGTCAATGAGAAGGTACAGCATACATTATGGGGGTGCACAAGAGATGAGAGTTAATGAGAAGGTACAGCATACATTATAGGGGGTACACAAGAGATGAGAGTCAATGAGAAGGTACAGCATACATTATAGGGGGTACACAAGAGATGAGAGTCAATGAGAAGGTACATCATACATTATAGGGGGTGCACAAGAGATGAGAGTCAATGAGAAGGTACAGCATACATTATAGGGGGTACACAAGAGATGAGAGTCAATGAGAAGGTACAGCTTTCAGTATAGGGGGTGCACAAGAGATGAGAGTCAATGAGAAGGTACAGCATACATTATAGGGGGTACACAAGAGATGAGAGTCAATGAGAAGGTACAGCTTACATTATAGGGGGTGCACAAGAGATGAGAGTCAATGAGAAGGTACAGCATACATTATAGGGGGTACACAAGAGATGAGAGTCAATGAGAAGGTACATCATAAATTATAGGGGGTGCACAAGAGATGAGAGTCAATGAGAAGGTACAGCATACATTATAGGGGGTACACAAGAGATGAGAGTCAATAAGAAGGTACAGCATACATTATAGGGGGTACACAAGAGATGAGAGTCAATGAGAAGGTACAGCTTACATTATAGGGGGTGCACAAGAGATGAGAGTCAATGAAAAGGTACAGCTTACATTATAGGGGGTACACAAGAGATTAGAGTCAATGAGAAGGTACAGCATACATTATAGGGGGTGCACAAGAGATTAGAGTCAATGAGAAGGTACAGCATACATTATAGGGGGTACACAAGAGATGAGAGTCAATGAGAAGGTACAGCATACATTATAGGGGGTGCACAAGAGATGAGAGTCAATGAGAAGGTACAGCATACATTATAGGGGGTACACAAGAGATGAGACTCAATGAGAAGGTACAGCATACATTATAGGGGGTACACAAGAGATGAGAGTCAATGAGAAGGTACAGCATACATTATAGGGGGTGCACAAGAGATGAGAGTCAATGAGAAGGTACAGCTTTCAGTATAGGGGGTGCACAAGAGATGAGAGTCAATGAGAAGGTACAGCATACATTATGGGGGTGCACAAGAGATGAGAGTTAATGAGAAGGTACAGCATACATTATAGGGGGTACACAAGAGATGAGAGTCAATGAGAAGGTACAGCATACATTATAGTGTGTACACAAGAGATGAGAGTCAATGAGAAGGTACAGCATACATTATAGGGGGTGCACAAGAGATGAAAGTCAATGAGAAGGTACAGCATACATTATAGGGGGTACACAAGAGATGAGACTCAATGAGAAGGTACAGCATACATTATAGGGGGTACACAAGAGATGAGAGTCAATGAGAAGGTACAGCATACATTATAGGGGGTACACAAGAGATGAGAGTCAATGAGAAGGTACAGCATACATTATAGTGGGTGCACAAGAGATGAGAGTCAATGAGAAGGTACAGCATACATTATAGGGGGTGCACAAGAGATGAGAGTCAATGAGAAGGTACAGCATACATTATAGGGGGTGCACAAGAGATGAGAGTCAATGAGAAGGTACAGCATACATTATAGGGGGTGCACAAGAGATGAGAGTCAATGAGAAGGTACAGCATACATTATAGGGTGTACACAAGAGATGAGAGTCAATGAGAAGATACAGCATACATTATAGGGGGTGCACAAGAGATGAGAGTCAATGAGAAGGTACAGTATACATTATAGGGGGTGCACAAGAGATGAGAGTCAATGAGAAGGTACAGCATACATTATAGGGGGTGCACAAGAGATGAGAGTCAATGAGAAGGTACAGCATACATTATAGGGGGTGCACAAGAGATGAGAGTCAATGAGAAGGTACAGCTTTCAGTATAGGGGGTGCACAAGAGATGAGAGTCAATGAGAAGGTACAGCATACATTATAGGGGGTACACAAGAGATGAGAGTCAATGAGAAGGTACAGCATACATTATAGGGGGTGCACAAGAGATGAGAGTCAATGAGAAGGTACAGCATACATTATAGGGGGTACACAAGAGATGAGACTCAATGAGAAGGTACAGCATACATTATAGGGGGTACACAAGAGATGAGAGTCAATGAGAAGGTACAGCATACATTATAGTGGGTACACAAGAGATGAGAGTCAATGAGAAGGTACATCATACATTATAGGGGGTGCACAAGAGATGAGAGTCAATGAGAAGGTACAGCATACATTATAGGGGGTACACAAGAGATGAGAGTCAATGAGAAGGTACAGCTTTCAGTATAGGGGGTGCACAAGAGATGAGAGTCAATGAGAAGGTACAGCATACATTATAGGGGGTACACAAGAGATGAGAGTCAATGAGAAGGTACAGCTTACATTATAGGGGGTGCACAAGAGATGAGAGTCAATGAGAAGGTACAGCATACATTATAGGGGGTACACAAGAGATGAGAGTCAATGAGAAGGTACATCATAAATTATAGGGGGTGCACAAGAGATGAGAGTCAATGAGAAGGTACAGCATACATTATAGGGGGTACACAAGAGATGAGAGTCAATAAGAAGGTACAGCATACATTATAGGGGGTACACAAGAGATGAGAGTCAATGAGAAGGTACAGCTTACATTATAGGGGGTGCACAAGAGATGAGAGTCAATGAAAAGGTACAGCTTACATTATAGGGGGTACACAAGAGATTAGAGTCAATGAGAAGGTACAGCATACATTATAGGGGGTGCACAAGAGATTAGAGTCAATGAGAAGGTACAGCATACATTATAGGGGGTACACAAGAGATGAGAGTCAATGAGAAGGTACAGCATACATTATAGGGGGTGCACAAGAGATGAGAGTCAATGAGAAGGTACAGCATACATTATAGGGGGTACACAAGAGATGAGACTCAATGAGAAGGTACAGCATACATTATAGGGGGTACACAAGAGATGAGAGTCAATGAGAAGGTACAGCATACATTATAGGGGGTACACAAGAGATGAGAGTCAATGAGAAGGTACATCATACATTATAGGGGGTGCACAAGAGATGAGAGTCAATGAGAAGGTACAGCATACATTATAGGGGGTACACAAGAGATGAGAGTCAATGAGAAGGTACAGCTTTCAGTATAGGGGGTGCACAAGAGATGAGAGTCAATGAGAAGGTACAGCATACATTATAGGGGGTGCACAAGAGATGAGAGTCAATGAGAAGGTACAGCTTACATTATAGGGGGTGCACAAGAGATGAGAGTCAATGAGAAGGTACAGCATACATTATAGGGGGTACACAAGAGATGAGAGTCAATGAGAAGGTACATCATACATTATAGGGGGTGCACAAGAGATGAGAGTCAATGAGAAGGTACAGCATACATTATAGGGGGTACACAAGAGATGAGAGTCAATAAGAAGGTACAGCATACATTATAGGGGGTACACAAGAGATGAGAGTCAATGAGAAGGTACAGCTTACATTATAGGGGGTGCACAAGAGATGAGAGTCAATGAGAAGGTACAGCTTACATTATAGGGGGTACACAAGAGATTAGAGTCAATGAGAAGGTACAGCATACATTATAGGGGGTGCACAAGAGATTAGAGTCAATGAGAAGGTACAGCATACATTATAGGGGGTGCACAAGAGATGAGAGTCAATGAGAAGGTACAGCTTACATTATAGGGGGTACACAAGAGATGAGAGTCAATGAGAAGGTACAGCATACATTATAGGGGGTGCACAAGAGATGAGAGTCAATGAGAAGGTACAGCATACATTATAGGGGGTGCACAAGAGATGAGAGTCAATGAGAAGGTACAGCATACATTGTAGGGGGTGCACAAGAGATGAGAGTCAATGAGATGGTACAGCATACATTATAGGGGGTGCACAAGAGATGAGAGTCAATGAGAAGGTACAGCCTACATTATAGGGGGTACACAAGAGATGAGAGTCAATGAGAAGGTACAGCATACATTATAGTGGGTGCACAAGAGATGAGAGTAGATGAGAAGGTACAGCATACATTATAGGGGGTACACAATAGATGAGAGTCAATGATAAGGTACAGCATACATTATAGTGGGTGCACAAGAGATGAGAGTCAATGAGAAGGTACAGCATACATTATAAGGGGTACACAAGAGATAAGAGTCAATGAGAAGGTACAGCATACATTATAGGGGGTACACAAGAGATTAGAGTCAAGAAGTGCAGACATTATGAGGGATGCACAATGAGTGAATGAACATAATTTGTTGAGCTAAAATTCTAATAATAAATCACGAAATACTATAAATTTTCTGAGATGCTCCAGATCTGAACCTCGCTAAGTCGAGTGCTTTTTATTCTATGACCTTCGTTAAGTCGAATGTTTCTTGTTCTAGGTATTTGATCTCTGCGGGCACGAGCGTCGTTGCCTGGTTTCGGCTCATAATCGATTCCTAGCCAAAAGTAACACCACCATTTGTCCAGGGCTATACAAGTACTTACAGGTCACCTATCGCTGCTCACAACACCCCAGGCTGTACACGGTAAGAGGGTAGAAAGATAGGGAGGGAAACAAGGTATGTCTTATGAGGGCTCTTCAAGCTAAAAGTAAAAAAGGTAGGGAGGTTTGTACATGGAGAGTATATGAGGGCTGTACTCGGTAAAAGATTAAAAAGATTGGAAGGGTTTTATAAGGACAGTTTTGAGGGTCGTACACGGTGGGAAAAGGGAAGTATGGCTAGGGAGGGTTTATTAGGGCAACACAAAAAAATGGCAATTGGATGGAGGATAGGGAGGGGTTTTGAAGACATTTTATGGCTCTTCAACTCTCGTCTCGCAGCATTGCCCTCTACCGTGCAAGAACCCACAGAAGTGCTTCCCAAGATGCACCGCGGACTGTTGTTCACCTAAAACGTGTCCGGCAAACTGTCCAGCCCACTGCTACCCTTCATGCGACAAACGCTGCTGCACCCCCCCAGCCCCCCCTCCCCCTCCCCCTCCAGCGAGGTGTCCAGCCGCCTGTCCGTCATACTGTACACCGCCCTGTACGGCGGAGTGCTGCTACGGCCAGCTTCAGCAGCAACAGATGCTCGAGTTCCAGAAGAAGGTAGATACGGGCTCTTGCCATTGATGATCATGTCTGTTTCACTCCTTTCATCTAACCTGTAACAGCAGATAATCGAGAAACTTAGGAATTCTCAGGCTGCTAACAATTTTACCCTCCCCATTCATCTCAGTTTACTATAAACCTTCGGAACTTCTCTTATCGTTTTTTGATCACCCTCACTATAATTCCCCTTCATCATTGTTTTACTCCTCTGTATGCTTATCTTTTAATTCTTCCTCATTTTCCCATTTAATCCACATCACTAGCAAACAGCAGTGCATCTGTCACGTATCTAACTTTCAAAAAGTACAAAACAGCACCAGCATTACTGCGCCTGAACCATTTTATTCTTCCTCTAAGGTACAACAACAACAGGCAATGTACAACATGCAGCTTCGCCAACAGCAAGAGGCCAATTTAGCAGCGAGACGTTCACGCATCGCACATCCAATGCAGCAGTCCATTCCAGGGTACCAAAATTACCAGCGAAGCTCGTTTCCCCAGACTTCATACAATAACTACGCGAGAACTGTAAACTCCTGCCCAGGATTCTGTCGGATGTACTGCGCCACAGGGTGCCCACCACAGTGTTGTGCCTAAAGCGGATGATGAATTGCACTATCGAATATATTTCGAGAGATTAAATATACATGAGAATCAATGTGTTTCAGCCCGAAGTGCATTATGGGTAGCGTATCAGTGCATCTCTGAAAGCCATGTGAATGTTCACAGGTATATGAACAAGAATATTACAACTTTCCAAGCCTGGATTTGTTTTATTTGCGACTTCATTTTTATTTGATACCCATGAAGCAATGCGGGCTAAGGCCAATTAATTCTCTTGGTGCATCACCTTTGAAATGGGTGTACTGCGGAAGTGAATAGCAATAACTCAGTCTATGAATACATTGTAAGTCATAAAAAGGCATATAAGCAATAACTTTTTATCTACATTCTTGAAGCAATCTTTGTTTTTTTTTTATTTGAATGCAAACAAGAGTCAAAGATGTAAGCTTGGACCATAAAGTGACGTATAACATTTCATAATGCTATATTAGCCTCTCAATAATGAAAACATTTGAGAAAATATAAACTGTTTCGGTGAGATATTCGCTTTCTCTTAGTATCCTTATGCTTATATTTTCTGTAGATGCTATAACAAAAATATGGTAATTATACGGTGATGATGACGTTGACATAGCAACTGTAACCCAGAGCAACCACGAGCACCGGCCATAACATTTAACGCGTTGTAAATACAAGAGTCTGTGTTGAACAAAAATATCAAATATACAAATAAATTTGATACATTTAGTTTCGAAATGATGGATTCTATTTCCTAGAATACAGTTGAAGGACCCTCAAATGGCTCTCACAAATTCATCCGCAATTTCAAAGCAGTGACGTTTGGCTTATGCTTATATTTTCTGTAGATGCTATAACAAAAATATGGTAATCATACGGTGATGATGACGTTGACATAGCAACTGTAACCCAGAGCAACCACGAGCACCGGCCATAACATTTAACGCGTTGTAAATACAAGAGTCTGTGTTGAACAAAAATATCAAATATACAAATAAATTTGATACATTTAGTTTCGAAATGATGGATTCTATTTCGTAGAATACAGTTGAAGGACCCTCAAATGGCTCTCACAAATTCATCCGCAATTTCAAAGCAGTGACGTTTGGCTTAAACAAGTAACTTTCTATAAAGTGCCTCTATCGGCCTTCATTTTGTCAAAATATCAAGTGTAGGAAAGCATCCATTCTAATGAAATCAACTGAAAATCGGACGTTCTTATAAAAAAGTATGTTTTCTATATGGCTAGTGCTCGCTGATGACTTTGCTTTAGCGTAGGCGATGTTTGAAAGTCTATTGAGACACCCAGTTTAGCCAGTCTTTGCAAATTTTAGTTATGGGAACACACTTGAAAGGAAGCAGCTGCAATAAAAACTTGTTTTGTGATTTTTAAAAGGAAACTCAAATACCACGTCTTAATGTCGCTTTACGCGTGAAAAGGAAATGCCCGCTTTGCAACGCAATGAATACACTAGGCACGACTATGGCAGAATATGGGGGGAGACAGACCGATCGAAAGCGAGTTAGCGTGACGTGACGACTAGCGCGTGACGTAGCAACTGTAGTGTAAGCATATGACCTTTAGGCCTCACTCATCTCCCCTACACTCCGCGTGAAGGATCGGACGAGAGTATTGGCTGGTCCACAAACGCACAAGCACACCTTATAGCAAACAAACCCCGCTTGGGGAAGTCGTCAGACAGAACTAACCGCCACAAGATGCAGAATGCATCCCCCCAAGCGCAATAACACCGATGCTTAAGTCAGAGTGACAGGCTGGACTATCGCCATTTTTGGTGCAGCAGTTAATAAAATGTTTTGTGGTGTACGTACGTAAAGCTGGTAGCAATCCGAGGACCAACGACCAAGCACTTTGATAAGCCAGTCGGGCAGGCCTGCAGCGGCAGCGCAGCTTGCCGCCCCAATTCTAAATGAGTGCCCCTTTAAACTGCTATGAGGAAGGCCGCAAGCGCGTGCTGCGTCTCTAAGAATGCTAGAGACCAATGACCGAGTTAGGTATTTACCGGAACGAAACCGAAAAAGTGGTCCTGTTGTGTACCCACAGATGCGAACGAACTCTTGCATCGCGGACACGGCGCATAGGTCGCAACCGGAGCGTGCGATTGTCAAAACGGTGCCTTGCCTGAAAGGGTCGGTTTTGGATGCCTTAATGACGACTTTCATGTAAAGCGGTGCTGAAGGGTTAGGGTGGAAATTTATGTCGACTGGAGATAAGTTATAAACTATGTCAAAGTTGCGTACGCCTGGGCAAGTAAACTCACTACAACGTAAAAAACCAAAAAAGGCAAGTGTGAATGCCGCCCAAATCATATGGAAATCATGTGCGCTTAGCCAGCTAAGCAAAACCGGACGAATGGCTTTTAAGAGCTGTGGAGTTACGGGTTGACGAGCTGTTTTGTGCTGACCCTGCACCCGTAAAATGCCCCGCAAAACCTTGTTTAAAATTAGGCGACCCTGTATAGGGTCCTGGAATCCGTTTTCGATGTGCATGTTGCGAACGGCCGCCAAGTATGTGCGAATAGTACCGTGCTTTACTCTACGCGCGAGAAAGGTAACAAAATAGATAAGAGTACTCTCACTAGCTGGGAGAATGTCTCCGTGGCTGTCAAAAAGCCTATTCATGAGGCAGAAGTCAATGAACTGTTTCTCGCCTGCGTGATAAGTGCGTTTGGTGTTGATAGCAAGGGCCTTATCAGCGTAGTGTTTCACCTCGCGCGTTAGAGGGTCATTAGCGAAGGCGGGATGACACAAGGGGTCTGGTCCGCGGCCGGTGCGAGCTCTCTGAATCGTGCCATCTGAAAACGAGAAAGTGCATCAGAAATGCCGTTGAAATGACCTGGTACGAAGCGACAACGCACAACAAAATTGTGAGCCATGGAAATGCCTACTAAGTGACGCATAAGTGACATAATCCTGGGCGCTTTTGAGTGACCTGTGTTGACAATGTGAACGACTGATTGATTGTCACACCAGAACTGAATTCGCTTGCCCGAGAACTCGGAGCACCATAGGGAGCAGGCTACTACTATAGGAAATAATTCTTGCCATTCGATACTAATGCCTGTCTTTTTGGATATGGCGAGGTGAGGCGGCCATCGGCCTTGGAACCAGCGCCCAGAGAAGTAACCGCCGAAACCGATACTACCGCTAGCGTCGGAATAGAGTTCCATATCCGGGCTGGTTCGGATTGCTTCTTCGAGGAAGAAAGCTTTGCCGTTCCAGTTCTCTGTAAACTGCTGCCAAATTGCTAAATCTTGAAAGAAACCGTGGCTCAATTTGACGTGATGAAATCGGTGATTTACCCGACGCGTGAGATCTATGATGCGCTGAAGGAAAGTTCTACCCGGAACAACAACGCGGCAGGCGAATTGCAAAGTGCCGATCAAGGATTGAAGCTCTATGAGGCGAGCGGAACGCTTTCGCTTGAAATCCCGCAAGGATGCTTTAAGACGTTCTAATTTATCGGAAGGTAAGCGCGCCTCCATACGTAGGGTATCGAGCTCGATTCCCATGAATTCAAGTGTTGTACTAGGACCGATTGTTTTGGAAGCCACAACAGGGGCCCCCACTGAGATAAAGAATTTAAGCAGTCTTGTGAAACTCTCTAAACAGCCTAGTTTAGATGACTCCGCTACGAAAAAGTCATCCAATATGTGAATAACATTACGAACGTTGTAATTATGTTTAAGAACCCACTCTAGCGCTTCGGAGAGTTGATTAAATAAAAACGGCGCCGAGCGTAAACCAAAAGGCAAATATAAATCCACATAATAACGAGACTCCCAACGGACCCCCAGTAAATTCCAGTCGTTCGGGTGTATTGGAATTAGACGAAACGCCGATTTGAGGTCGGTTTTTGCCATAAAGGCACCTTTGCCGAGTGAGGTGAGAATGCTAATAGCGTCGTCCACTCTAACGTACTGGAGTGAGTAAGGGTCTTTAGGAATTCCATCGTTAATGCTATCTCCCTCGGGGAAAGATAAATGATAAATAGTGCGCCAGTCGGCCGAATGTTTTTTGGGCACTACCCCAACTGGGTGGCATTGAAAGTTAGGTAATGGGGGCGCGGAGAACGGGCCTGCCATACGACCTAAGTTGACCTCCTTTTCTATGTTTTTTGAAATTATCTCAGGGTGCACCCGAGCTGAAATAAGATTAGGTGAAACACGAGACTTTTGGGTGCCATCAAAACCGATGCGGGCACCGAACCGTAACGAATTAAGTAGGGAAGTCACGAATTCACGATCTGGATGGGAAGATAGTTCCTGTTCTAGAAGATCTATTTTAATCGGTGTACTTATCGTTGCCTTTCTTTTACTGTGCAGCTGGGCGACCCGGAGCTTGGCTTCTGTTGCCTTGGCGCTGGCCTGCGGATGCGGAGATTCCGGCGCGACACTGGTGAGCGGGATGGGAGTCGGCGCATTTTTGGCAAACGTGAGGGTAGATGCAGGCTTGACGGGAACAGCCGGTGACTCGGTTGAAGTCGAAGCACACGTTGTTACGAGGAATGCGCGGTGAGCGGTGTGTGGCGAGGCGGTGTTGACCAGAAGGGCAGTCTTCGGAGCGATGGAAGGGGCCCGAGTAATCTTGCCCTCTAGTGCCTCGTCCAATGGGCGATCGAGAACCAAGGGAGACGCCGAGCCAGGAGTGCCTTCGCTTGCGACGACTGGTGGTGATGGAATGTCCTGTTGTGGTGGTCGCCAACTTGCGAGAGCGTCGGACACAGTTTTCCGTATTACCGACAGCTGGGCTTCAGAAAAACCGGTCGGATCCGTCGGATGACTGGTGGTCGGATCCGTCGGATGACTGGTGGGCGCTTGGCGCCCCCTTTTGCCCCTCGGGGCTGAAGGTGAAGCCTCCTCACCGCCTCGAGTGGCTTGCCGGAGGCGATCTATTTGTTGCTGCCGTGTTCCACCAGAGGGCAGGTTGAGGGCTTGTAGTCGCAGACCAAGCACCTCGGTAGAAAGGCGAGAAAACTCATCTCCTCCAGACAAACGCGAACGTTTAGGCATATTCAAATGTTTCTTTACAGTACCCGTAGCTTATGAAGCGAAAGAGCGAATGACTTTACTTTAGGTGTGGCGCTTTATATAGGTAGATAGCGACCAATAAGAATTAAGAACGTGTATAGTAAGGTATCTCACGTGAAACATATTGAGTAATACCTGTGCTATCGTAGCATGATACGTGTACTCGTACGATATAATTTACGAGTGACCTTTGAGCCTGGCTCCGGCTCCATTAACTGAAATTACCGTCCCTAGTGGTGACGGTAATTTTGGAATACCGATGCGGGACGTGGCAGGCTGCTTCTGAGATCCGTATACGTAGTAACGCTACCCCTGGCGGGACGACTGGGGACGTGGTGGTTATATTCCAAATAATGGCAATCTAATGTGTTTACTGTAGTTCTGCCTGATAGCCTGACAGCCTTTTGTTTATACTTTCTATTTATTTTCCCAACTTTCTTTCCATAAACAACAGACCCCGACAACCAGACCTTAAATCCTAAACTTATGAAATACCTTAGTGCTCCTTTTCTTTGAGTTTCAACAACTAGATTCTAGTTAATTTGTTCTCTATCGTAAAGCTTACTCTAAAGATCACAATGCTCTACCTTTTGCCTTGATATCTTCGTTATAAATATTTGATTTAGTTACTGATGGGTTACTCTAGAAAATAAAATCACACAAATGAAATCTCTTCTACTTTGACAAAACTTCTGCTTCGAGTTTAAGCTCATGTATCATAAATATTAGCAAATAATAATAATTTTTAAGTTAAAAGATAAGACATGCTATGCTTGGCAACGGTAAACAATCAAAGTTCTTATCAAAAAATAATTATTGTACATAGTCGGGTTAGAAGCATATAAATATTAGATAGAGCAGACTGGTATTGTATATGTCTTGATTTATACAGCTTCACGGTTGGGGTTCACATTTGTCTTCAACGAATCTTCTTCCTCGTCCTCTTTTGCAGTAAGAAAGAACTTTAAAGAAAAGTAAAAGGTAAGAATGACAAATAGAAAGAATGGTATCGTAGAAAAAAGTTACAACACAGCAAAGGAACGTTTTCCGAGTACCATTTTCTGTGTTTCCTTTTTTTATCATATAATTTCCCTATCCATAGCAGTTCCTATTTTGGGGATGAATTAAAACCTAATACGAATAAAAAGGCATGATTTTAGCTTTTTTCATATAATTATTCGCTGTGAAACATTTCCCATTGAAATATCTGAAATCATACGTGAAAGTGCGAAGTTTTTCATTAGATTCAGATCAAGTTTTCTCAGTAATTTTCTTGATCTCTATTTGATCAGTTCATTGTTGTTTTGATTTCGTTATCTTCTTTATCATTGAAATATCAGATGCTTTTTAGATTTTCTCCCGTGTGCGCACTGTAACTTTTATTTTTTTAGTTTTTGCTCGTCATAATTTACCGTTAATCCTGATGAAGGCAGCATTGCCAAAACGTCGAAAAAATTCAACCCAGTGATATATATATTTTCATTTCTTTTATATTAGGAATTAGCCAGAAATCCTTAAAATTCACATAACCTTTGATCACTAAATTACTTAACGGGTCAATCCTTTTTATTTCTACATCGACAATAAAGACGATGATGATGATGGTTTAATGAAGAAAGGCCAAACGCATTCCCTTAACTACTGTATCCATCTTAAGCCTAAAGATACGCCGATCCCCAGGATGAATTTCCCACAGATGCGTGTTATTCTCTTGTCAATCATCCTGCTGTCACGCACTGAGCACGTGATCTGCCAGAACTGTCCCAAAGGGACATGCTACGCTGGGACCTTCTCCAGTAAGGACCACGTGACCAAGGGACGTTATCTGTTGGGGGCGTCGTACAGGAACCTGAGCTCACCGGCAGGTCCTCAGGCCTGTCACTCGGCATGTGTCGGCGACTGTCGGTGTCGAGCGTTCCAGATGTCGGGCAAGCGATGCGAGCTGCTTGATGAAGACAAGGATACCGCGCCTGGCAGGTTCCTCAGTAACCATGACTACCACTACTATGATCTGAAACAGAAAATCATTAGGGTATGTGAAAAGCATTAAGTATGAGTCTAAGGGAATTGCGTTACCGTATGAGTCAAAGGGTACTGCGTTACTGTATAATTCAAAGGGCGTTGCGTTACCGTATGAGTCAAAAGGCATTGCGTTTTGTATGAGTCAATGGGCATTGCGTTACTGTATGAAAGAATGGGCATTGCGTTACTGTATGAGTGAAAGAGCGTAGCGTTACTTGTTGAGTCAAAGGGCGTTGCATTACTGTATGAGTCAAAGGGCGTTGCGTTACTGTATAAGTCAAAGGGCGTTGCGTTACTGTATGCGTCAAAGGGCATTGTTTTACTGTATGCGTCAAATGGCGTTGCCTTACAGTATGAGTCAATGAGCATAACGTTACTGCATGAGTCAAAGGGCGTTGCGTTACTGTATGAGTCAAAGGGCGTTGCGTTACTGTATGAGTCAAAGGGCGTTGCGTTACTGTATGCGTCAAAGGGCATTGTTTTACTGTATGCGTCAAAGGGCGTTGCCTTACAGTATGAGTCAATGAGCATTACGTTACTGCATGCGTCAAAGGGCGTTGCGTTACTTGTTCAGTCAAAGGGCGTTGCGTTACTGTATGCGTCAAAGGGCGTTGCGTTACTGTATGCGTCAAAGGGCGTTGCCTTACAGTATGAGTCAATGAGCATTAGGTTACTGCATGCGTCAAAGGGCGTTGCGTTACTTGTTCAGTCAAAGGGCGTTGCGTTACTGTATGCGTCAAAGGGCGTTGCGTTACTGTATGCGTCAAAGGGCGTTGCCTTACAGTATGAGTCAATGAGCATTACGTTACTGCATGCGTCAAAGGGCGTTGCGTTACTGTATGAGTCAAAGGGCGTTGCGTTACTGTATGAGTCAAAGGGCGTTGCGTTACTGTATGAGTCAAAAGGCGTTGCGTTACTGTATGAGTCAAAGGGCGTTGCGTTACTGTATGCGTCAAAGGGCGTTGCGTTACTGTATGCGTCAAAGGGCGTTGCCTTACAGTATGAGTCAATGAGCATTACGTTACTGCATGCGTCAAAGGGCGTTGTTTTACTGTATGCGTCAAAGGGCGTTGCGTTACTGTATGCGTCAAAAGGCATTGTTTTACTGTATGCGTCAAAGGGCGTTTTTTTACTGTATGAGTCGTCAAAGGGCATTGTTTTACTGTATGAGTCAAAGGGCATTGTTTTACAGTATGAGTCAATGAGCATAACGTTACCGCATAAGCCAAAGGGCGTTGCGTTACTGTATGAGTCAAAGGGCGTTGCGTTACTGTATGCGTCAAAGGGCATTGCTTTACTGTATGCGTCAAAGGGCGTTGCCTTACAGTATGAGTCAATGAGCATTACGTTACTGTATGCGTCAAAGGGCATTGTTTTACTGTATGCGTCAAAAGGCATTGTTTTACTGTATGCGTCAAAGGGCGTTGTTTTATTGTATGAGTCGTCAAAGGGCGTTGCGTTACAGCTAAGATGAGTTACGCCGGTGTGCAAACTGTTCAAACACTCTCCAGCACGCGTGGCTGGCGTTTGATGCATCACGGGACCAAAGGTAACGCAAGACCCCACCAGGTTTTTTTGTGATTTTCAAAGACAACCCACGATTCCGCTGGATTCCGCTTGAATTTGAGTCTCCTAATGTTGTAGCGGTCGCCATATATTTACGACTACCAGAGACAAGCGGACGATGAACACAATGAAATTAATCTGGGATCAAAATCATTGTGGGATTGTGTTCTGTATGATAACCAAAATTTTCGAAATAAAAGAAACGGCCTTCCGACATTTCCTTTATTTTTTTAGATACGGTAACGTTCATTTTCTTTAAAATGACAGTATTTTTAGACGCGAGTTATTTTCGCTATTTAAACGATGCAAATGGGCCCAGCATTGCTGGTTGTGCAAACTGCGCCAGCGGAGCTGTAATATGTATGGATTTATACATTTTTCTTTATAATCAGAGTATTAATCTTTTGAATAAACCGTCAAGCATTTGGGTTCGATAGGGTCTTTAAGGTTGGGTTTGAAGGGACTTATTAAACGAAATATCCCTTAGCTTAGATATTGTGTGTTATAGTCATTAGTCATTTGATCAACAAAACTATTAACGAAACGCAATGACATTCAAACACAGCAAGCTTTTAATTGACTTAGTTTCCTTTTACTAATTGTTGGGATATTTCTCAGGCCTCTCACATGGTGAAATGCAGTAATGGCTGCTGTGTGGGTCAGCGGTGTCTCAACGGAGGGACATGCGTGGAACACTGCGAGGATCCGAAGAAAAAGTTCTCATGCGCCTGCACACCCTCGTGCAGCGGTAGGACGTGTGAGAGATGCGGCACATACCGATCATGCCGTGACCATCACGTGACTTACCGCGAGCTTGGACAAGAGATCGCAGATGGGGTTTACCAAATACAGACCAAGGACGGAAAGGTAAACACATTTTAATATGTAAAACATAATTCTTACTAACATTTGATTAGCATTTATCTTAGGGCTGCCCTTCATACCATCACCCCCGGTCATCAAAGACTGCATGCAATATTTAGAAGTTTTTTGGCCGCAAAATCAAATCCGGATGTATGTATTGTACATTTATGGTATATTTTACGAATACTTGCATTTTTTTTAACCTGGATTCTTTCACGGTGGCCAATTTGAAGAGACCTATGAAATACGCACAGGCATTTCCTGCTTGCTATCCCAAGTCTCCTATTGACCATATAGATGAGGGACAACATTTGTTCGATAGGAATAACTTGCTGCACTTTGTAGAAATCTTACCTTCTTTGTTTTACTTCCAGACTTTCCCGGTGTACTGTGCGTTTGAAAAAAACAGAGTCTGGACTTTACTCGAGTCATTCGCTTTCAAACACAAAGACGATTTTCTCTTGAGTTTTATGGTAAACGCGCCTAGGACTGTTGATACTCCGAACTGGGCCAAGCATAGACTCACCCACGAAAGCATGGTTCACGTGAGAATCGACGCCACGATGTTCAAAGCCACATGCGCGTACGATCAGAAGGCAGAAATCCCCGGATGGCCACATGATCAGATGATTGCACGGTTGGCGGACTGATATTTTCTCGATATTTACAATAAAATGCGTGAAAATGGAATCAATTGTGATACGAAACCAGTCTTGCTCGGGATGTACGGCTAGAATTTTTAATTTGCTAACTTTACACCCACATGTATCTACCGAACTGGGCTACTGTGAGTTTAAACCTACAGGAACAGTGTTCAGTGAAGACAGCTTCGGTTATTTTTTGATAACAAACCCCAAATCAACGTGCTGTAACGGCCCTGAAGCAACAACCCAGTGGTGGGTAGGGCACGAAGTCCACTAATGAAGAATTCCACGATAACAGCATGTGATAAAAGAGCAGTGGAAACTTGAACTATACCCAGTGATGAGTTTCACACGATGTGAAGGCTTTGAATAACTGAAGAATTCCACGATAACAGCATGTAATAAAAGAGCAGTGGAAACTTGAACTATACCCAGTGATGAGTTTCACACGATTTTGAATAACTGAAGAATTCCACGATAATAGCATGTGATAAAAGAGCAGTGGAAACTTGAACTATGCCCAGTGATGAGTTTCACACGATTTTGAATAACTGAAGAATTCCACGATAACAGCATGTCATGATAAAAGAGCAGTGGAAACTTGAACTATACCCAGTGATGAGTTTCACACGATTTTGAATAACTGAAGAATTCCACGATAATAGCATGTGATAAAAGAGCAGTGGAATAAAACTATACCCAGTGGTGAGTTGCTCACAAGGTGCATGAAGGCTTTGAATAACTGGAACGCACGATAAAAAAAACCCATATGCTGCCATGCAAATGTAAATAGAATGATTATTATATTGTAAAAAGATAGATTGTCACGCTAGACATTCCTGTATAATCAAAATATTCAAGTGGTTTTAGTTTTAGAATCGATGAAAACAAATTGGTGGTCAGGTTTCTTTAATTTCATGATTTCCTTGACGTGATTTATTATAGTTATTTAATAGATATGTTATCAAGTCTTTAGAAAAACGTCATTGGTAAATGACGTGGTATCGGAAAAAAATCACCGTTTTGAGATTTCTCTCTATTATGCAGTACAAGTGGAAGGTTGATTATCCATTACCCAAACAACTGTTTTATCGACTATTTTTCTTAATCCTCGTATTTCGCCCCTACTAGACCTAAGCACCGTCACACGATAAGTCTTAGAAATAGGCGTCTTCGGTAATGTTTAATATCGAAGAAAGTATATAAAGAGGGATTCATTGCATGTGAGCTCACGATGCCAAAAATAGTTATTGGCCTATAATCAAAAGGAAACTTGTCATATTTAAACCATACACTGACAAAGGTAACTAAAGTTAACAAAACTATAGAATTGCGGCAGGGAAGCGGTTTGCCCATGTGGTCCAGTTCTAACAAATTAAGTTTAAAAATAAAACTATAAAAAAAGAAAAGCAACCTGCACTGCTGGACCGCAAAAAGGGAAAAGTTACATTGCTAGACATTGCATGCCCTAGTCTTGTACAACATTATTGTCGAGAGGAATAAACCGGTACCTGCCGCCAAGCGGTCAGCTAGTCCTTCATTACCCCCCCCCCCCCCCCCCCCCCCTCGACAGCACGGCCGACACCAATTCAACAGGAGAAACTCGCTCTTATTCCTTCAATACATACGAAACCTTGCATAACTAACACCGACTAATTTGGTGTTACTTATAGGTTAATAAATATATATAAAAAATATATTGTGAAATCCAAACTATGTTACCAATAGAATATCTTCAATCTTTTCCATTACAGTACGGGCAGTATACGGTATGTAGTTACGAAACAGTTATAGTTCCGTATTACTAAGCATTTATTTTTATCGTTTTGCCTCGAAAATTGTAGATTTGAACAATTCAAAACAATCTAAATGATACAAAACCTTTATTAACCTTTCCTGAGATATAAATCCAGCTTATTTCATCCAATGTTTTTTCCTTTCTTACGCAACCATATCCTACAATACACTGTCTGATACAAATATACACCCATGCACTCTTACACTTATCTCCCCTCTTTTTAATCTCCCTCCTTTGCCGCCTCAATATTCCACCTACTTACCGTAAATGATCTAAAGAACGCTCTATCTAAATGAACTCTCCCTAAGTTTACAATTTCATATTGAGCGCCCCTCTCTATTCTTTTAACCCCCTCCCCCGCAACATCACTCCCGGCTCAAAAACAAACGACATAGGAATTCCGTAAAAATAAATCAAATTTTTTACTTAATCTGAGCTTGGCTTCTACTGGGTGAGACCAAGAGACCATGATTAAAGAAAACGAATGATGAAGTCCGTGAAAACTATTTTTTAGAACAAGCAGTTATTTTTAGATACGCCTCTGATTGGTTAGCGCTCACGTTTCCTAGCAACAAGAGTCTTACGCGCGATCACATCTTGAGCAATGTGATCGGGCAAAGGATGTTTCGGAAATCTTTTTGACCGAAAATACCTTCCTTCTTTACGAACGCTGTAAAAATGATCTTCCATAGAGTACGCTGGAGCCAATCAACCGTATCTGGGACATTGAAATGCATAAGGTGCGTGATTTTAGGCTCTGGGATCAACTTCCCCAGTAAAAGTTTTCACTGCTGATTCGCAAATTACTTATAACACAACAATCAATCATAAATCTGTGTTTACAACACACAAACAATTCTCTTCCAATTCCCTTTTAATGAAAAAGATACATCCAGAACTTAATACCATTATATTCACACCGATATTACAAATAAAAGATTTCAAGTCTTTATAATGAAGTAGATCTTATTCCAGTGACAAGGGTTTCTTGAGTGACATGATTTCGGAACATTTGCTTGAAAAATTGAAGTTCATTCATCTAAAAATGTTATAAATCAAAGAACAATAAAGGCCTTCTTGTATTAAAATACATAACATAGACTCTGAGAATGCCTAGGTATTATATCTTATCGAATTGCAGAGAAAAATAACTTTTTAGGAGTCTGCACGATGTATCTTGAATGAACTCCAAATTCACCGTCTCCCCCACGTCTTCCCGTTCAATTATCTACATAACATTTAGATAACTGAACATTAGATAACTTAACAGATGACAGGACACCACCCCATGAGTAGCATTGTGATCATGAGCCTTGAAGAGAAGCTAAAAGGATAAAAACAGGTAGCGAACGAAGTAAAGAAGTGCAGAGGGAAAAATTTGGTGTGAAATTGTACTAGCTCGTGGTGCCCATAACCAAATATGGCGCGACAAACCATGTATGGATGCTATGATTGACAAGCTCGCGCAATCTAAATATAGCTTTCTTGGACGTTATCATGGGCCACGGGGATTCGTTCTCTTATATCATGGTCTCTTGGTGAGACTCATTTAATGCTAAGAAACGCTTGCACGCGAGGGGTGCCACGGGCTATAATTTAACGTGGTCCTGACTAAGAATACAGCCCCACTGCACTGGGATTTCTTATATTGTTATAGTTCGTAAAGAACGCCCCTCTCTTATAAACGCCCTGGGCGTTTATTAAATCATTTACGGTTTTTCTTCACGCTAGAATAACCCCATACATGAACATCTCCATGACAACCAACCTAGCACTTCACAATATCACTATTTACCCTCAATCATTCCACCCCACCCCCCACCTTTTGCCCTTGCGCCTCGGTAGGCATGCCATTCTCGCCATAAAGACAGGGTATAATTGAAATCTATTTTTCCTAAATAGGTTATAAATTTTCGACAGCTCTGTCCCAGGGTTCCGACAATTCCATTTAAAACAATAAAATGATTTTCTATGGGGTAAAGGGTCTAAGAAACATGCATTGTAATATAGTAGTTATAAATTTTTTTTATTTCCTTTCCATTCAGTTAGTTGTTTACATTTGTCACATTACTTTTGTTCAGTCGTTGTATTAAACGTTGGGAAGCCTGTGGTCCCAGTAATTGATTGATCATGCGCTGACATAGAGAAGTAGTCGTGGGCGCAATTCCCTCTACGCCCGCGGGAAATTGTTACCCCCAAAAGGGGATGATTTTCCTTCGGGTTATCCTTAATGAGGCAAAAAATCTTACAATCTTGGTGTAGTGTATCGGGATGTCAGGTTGTAGATAAATATCCAATAAAAGAGACAGTATGTATCACTGTTAAATCTTTATAGCTGGAACGTAAACATGGCCGAACTCAAAAAGCACATGCTCGCCTTCTACTAACTGCGCATGAGCAGTCGGAGGGGCTACTGCGCATGACATAGTAATTCTAAATATATAACAACTGCCCTCTCTCAAGTTAAATAGTAACTTATCTAGGCTACGCAGTTCAATAAAATCTATCAGGAGGTTTCCGGTCTCTAGATGGGTATCTCTTGACAGGGGAGGCAATCCCAGGTGGGGTCATGACTTCTGAACCCATACTCCCTAGTGTCTCAAGTGTCCCACAAGGTCTAGGCACAGGCTCTGTAGCTTGTGTAGTCTCAACTCCTTCAGTATCCATTGTTAATGGAGACCCCATCTCAGGTAAATCCGGTAAAAGCACCTGAGGTGTACTTTCACCTTCTTGACTAATCACTGTAGGAAAGCCATTGGGCTTCCGGTAAGTATTACCCAGTGCTTTCTGATACAACGGCTTTGGAGCTAACTGATTGGAAGGAATATACCTAGGGCGTAATTGTTCCTCATGTATCTTCCATATTACATCACCAACTTCTACATCAAAATTTCGGGGACTGAATGTCCCAACTATTAAACCTGGTAGCCACTTTGCCCCCTTCCCAAAATTCCTAGCGAACACAGCTTGATCTTGAGAGTACTTGGGTTTGTTGTTCAAATTATCTTGAAAAATCTTAACTTCTTGTTTCATCCCTCTTGTTCGCAAAGCACTAAGCCGTATCCGGGGCTGTCTGTTTAGTAACAGTTCAGAGGGTGATTTTCCTGTAGCATTGGGTGTGGCCCTATAGGTCAACAAGAATCTATCTAATTTAGTCTGAAGTGATTCACCAGTACTGCCAATTTTACCTATTTTGTCTTTAAAGTCCCCCACATACCGTTCTGCCAGCCCATTTGTGGCGGGGTGTCCCCTTGCTGTGGTTGTATGTAAAATGTCATTACTCCTTAAAAATTTCTGAAACTCATCACTTATAAATTGGCTGCCATTGTCAGAAACTAGGTGTTCTGGCAAACCAAAATGACTGAAAATATGTCTCAGTGCTGAAATGTTGTTAGCTGAATTGGCGGTAGTCATAGGTACAATTTCCACATACTTAGAGTAGGCATCTACAACAACTAAGAACATTTTATCTAAATATGGTCCTGCAAAATCTATGTGTAGTCGTTTCCAGGGACCCCTTAGCCATGCCACGCAGCTGTCTTTGATGAAGGCGGAGCCTTAGCAGCTTCCTGACAGGCGACGCAAGCCTTCACAGTCTCCTCAATTTGTTAGTCCAGTTTTGGCCACCATAAATATTTACGAGCAAGTTGTTTCATCTTCACTATGCCAAAATGTTCTGCATGCAAGTCATTTAATACAATTCCTTGTAATGATTCTGGAATAACAACACGAGAATCCCATAACAATACTCCATCCTCACAGGATAAATCTAACTGCTTGTAGAAGTAAGGGAGGAGTTCCTTTCCTGGTTTATCAGGCCACCCGTTCCTAGTGTAATCAAGTACTTTCCTTAAAACATTATCTTTCTTGGTTTCCATGGCAACTATAGAAGCGGTTACAATTTGTTCCTCTTCGATAAACATAACATTGACTGTCACTTGTTCCTCGGAAGAGGGTTCACACTCCACAGGTTTTCGTGATAAGAAATCTGCAAAAACATTGTCCTTGCCTGGGATAAACTATATGGTGTAATTGTATGCAGCTAAGAGTAAAGCCCATCGCTTAATGCGAGCCGACGCTAACTGGGATACAGGTTTGTGTTCTCCCAGCAATGTAATCAAGGGCTTGTGATCAGTTAGTTACTTAAAATGTCTACCTAATAGGTATTGTCTGAATTTGGTTACTCCAAAAACAATAGCTAAGGACTCTCGCTCAATTTGAGAATAGTTCCGTTCTGCAGAGCTAAGGGTCCTCGAAGCATAAGCCACAGGCTGCAAGGTTCCATCAGGCCCGGGCTGCAAAATAGTTGCCCCCACCCCGACCGAGGAAGCGTCACAGTGTAGAACTAGTTCAGCTGCAGGATCATAATGTTGTAACACTGTATCAGAACACATAGCAGACTTAAGGCACTCAAAAGCCTCTTGCTCAACTTTCTCTCATTTCCATGGTGTATCCTTGCGTAGTAGCTTGTATAGTGGGGAAGCTAGCTCAGCAAAGGCAGGTACAAACTTCCGTAAGAAATTTGCAGAGCCGATGAACGACTGTAGTTCTGCAACATTTCTGGGGGGTTCCGCATCCTTAATAGCTCGCACTTTCTCAGGTGCTGGCGAAATCCCTACTGCAGAGATGCAAAATCCAAGGTAAACAATCTGATCAAGCATAAAATGAAACTTGCTTTCTTTAATTTTCAGACCACATTCTTGTAGACGCTGTAGAACTCGGTGTAAATTTTCAAGGTGGATTTCATCTGTCTCTCCGTTGATCAAAATGTCATCAATGTAAACGCAGCAGCCGGGTAGACCCTTTAAGACATTCTCAATGGTGCGCTGAAAATAGAAACAGCGCTGTTAATTCCATAAGTTAGCCGTTTGTACTGGTACAATCCTTTAGTAGTATTGACGGTAGTAAACTTACGGGACTCTGGGGAGAGCTCCAGTTGATGGTAAGCCTGAGAAGTCCAGTTTGGTGTACTTTTTCCCTCCTGCTAACTTACCCAACAATTCTTCCAGTGTAGGGACTGGGTATTGTTCAAGTGTAGAGTGCTTGTTGATAGTGACAGAGTAACCCCCACAGATGCGTAAATATCCATTGGGTTTGACTACTGGTACTGTCGGTGAGGACCAGTCAGAGTGTTCAACTCTCTCAATAATATCCTCAGCCTCCAACTTTTCTAAGGACTGTTCATATTTGTCGCGCACCGCGAAAGGTACAGTTCTAGGCTTCACAAACACTGGATTACTATCATCTACTTGCAAGGAGACTTGTACTCCCTGGAGTTTTCCAACAGTAGTAGTATCAAAAAGAGCTGGGTATTGATGTATTATATCCTCCGTAGTAGTCGGTACGACACTAAAAATGTTCTGCCAAGGTAGTGTAAACTTGGACATTAGGTCTCTCCCCAGAAGGGAGGACCCCTCAACGATTCGAATCTTCAGATCATAAACTTGGTCTCCTACTTGGATGCACATTTCACTCTCCCCTAAGCACTTAATGGTATTTCCCGTGTACCTTTTAAGTAGAATCGTAGGTGGTTTCAATGTTTGGATGCTGCCTCCAATGCTCTTAAAATCTTGACCATTTATGAGTGTAACTGCACTGCCCGTATCGACTTCCATGGTGACTTCCTTGCCCTCAATAACCATGGCTAACTTGTATAAAGGGGGGTTTCCCTCTCCTGATCCCCCAACATGATGTATGTATACTGTATAAATTGAGTCAGCTGCAAGCTCAGAATCAGAAACAACGTCTGGCTCCCTGATGTGTTCCTCTGTTGTGATCTGGTAGGTTTGCCTAGACTTTTCATCTCTTTTCTTTTTAAACAAACTCGAACCAGGTGTCACTGTTTCGGTTTCCATTTGTACTGAGTGGTGGAATCTGTACGTTTCGGCCACCTCCAGGGCCTTCAGTTTGTAAAAACCGCTTAAAATGGTCGTCAGTTCATGAAATGTCTTCTCCGCTGGTAAATCTGGTAAGCACAGGTCTTTTAACGTACTGTATGTTGTTTTTCCGATGAGTGAGATCGCAACTGACACCTTTTTCTTGTCAGCCGCTAGTCGTTCGGCTTCTGTTGCTCCTGCTGCTAACTGTCCAAACGCTCGCTATAATCTGCAAAATCACCACCATCGAAAGGCCCCAAAGCACCAATATTCCTTTGCACACCTTCCATTTTTCCTCGTCGCCAATTGTAGTGTATTGGGAAGTCAGGTTGTAGATAAATATCCAATAAAAGAGACAGTATGTATCACTGTTAAAACTTTATAGCTGGAACGTAAACATGGCCGAACTCAAAAAGCACATGCTCGCCTTCTCCTAACTGCGCATGAGCAGTCGGAGGGGCTACTGCGCATGACATCAATCTAAATATATAACACTTGGTGATCAAGAATCTTAAAATTTAGATGTCTTTTTTCTTAGTTTTTCCGATGGAATTGTATTATACCACAGATAAGGAATAATTAGACAAACCACACAACTTTTTTTCGTGTACGTTGAAAATGTCCGTGTAAACTTACAGGAATCCGTGTTTTGAAATAGACCCAGGCCCTAACGTTTTTAGAGCATCACAGGTTTCCCGCGCGCTCGCCTCAGGCTCTTCTAGACCATTTAGCAAAATGCCCTTGGCCTATATAGTCATTGGTAACTCATTGACAGAGCTTTGGATACCTGTGGTATATCTCTAATAAGACAGGTGGAAAGAGCATGACAGGTGAAAGAATTTCCTTCATGATTTCACGTGATCACTCAGCAATGCCCAATAGCATTTGCGAGAGGTGTCATGTGATCATCAAGCATTTTGTTATCATAGTATCTACAAGAAGTATCAAATTGCGAGAACTGTGATCTGCCCCTACAGAAAACAAACACCTGATCATGCTAGAAATGTCTAGAGAATTTTAAGCTACGCGCGGATTTCAAGCAATAACTTAAGGTAAGAAACTTAAACAAACAAACAAAAACAGAATATTGTATTTTCACCTGTAAGAGATTACCCTGTTACGCCCTCGCTTCTGCCTGCGATGTTCTTGTAAAAGTCGAGCGGAACACCACTTTTTGTAAGTTTTAATATGCTTGGGTTCCTTTAAATTCTTATTTCTCACTTTGTAGTTTATATCCCATAGCATTAGAAATAAGGGAAAAGTAATGTTATCTTATTCCGCTTTCCGATTTCTCGTCTTTACTTGTTACCTTGAACAAAACAATTTATATTGAATAATTTAGAAGTATAACGGCAGTTAGTTTAGCTGTATTTGAATAATCAATATATCCACAATTGTATCGCTTTGCTAGACCTTGCGTTTATAAATATTGTTAATACAAACGTTAAGTGCAACAAACCGAACAAACTAAACACTATCATATAAACGACCATTATAACCGTTCAGATATGATGATAAATAGGCAGTATTTTTCTTGGGTCGACCAGTTTAGAATTGGGGATAAAAAGGATCTATCGCAAATCTGACTGATGCGTAATTTAATGTAATATGTCGGTTTATTGATATGAAGAGGAAAAATCCTTAAAAGTTATATTATTTTATAAGTTTTGCTAAAAGGTTTTCAAATCCACGCGCAGTCTACCATGAGCGCAATAGCCCGACAGGTTGAAGGCGAATTTCAAAATTTTGTACACGTTGTAGAAATAGGTGTTGAAGTAGAAAAATTCTGCTGTAAAAAAAAGGAAATATAATGGTCCATTTTCTACTGTGGCTTATTTAACTTGACAAGGTTAGTGTTTGGTAGGACACAGAGTTGCTATCAACGAACTGTGACATCTGAGACCCCCTCTAGTGCCTTTTGTACACGAACCTGATTAAGGATCGCGTTGATTCCTTTTATTAGAGAGAGTTCAGTTCAGTTCAGTTAATTTTCTTTCGACAAACTCGTCTTCCAATTCGCGTTAATTATATTGCCATTAAACACATCAATGTTGGCATGAGCGTGAAGTTTCTTTTCTGGTGTCGGAAGACCGTGGATTTCAGATTTTCATAAAGATTAGATTTTTATCTTACTGACTTTTTGACTAACTAATTGGAGTGTATTATAATTATCGGCTTCATATACTAACACTACTTTAATCTTTGCTATTTTTCAGTCTTTTTTTTATTTATTTATTTATTTATTTATTTATTATTTCAATGGATTTTTTATAGTCTTGCACTTTAAATAGGCTACAGAAACGTTGTGAAAGGATAAAACCTTCCATTAAGATCGTCTTACTAAATAAAGATATTCCAGTCTGGCGTTACTTAATAAAGATATTCTAGTCTGGCGTTACTTAATAAAAATATTCTAGTCTGGCTTTACTTAAAAAAGATATTCTAGTCTTGCGTTGCTAAATAAAGATATTCAAGTCTGGCGTTACTTAGTAAAGATATTCCAAAGTCTGGCGTTACTAAATAAAGACTTTCTAGTCTGGCGTTACTTAATAAAGATATTCTAGTCTGGCGTTACTTAATAAAGATATTCTAGTCTGGCTTTACTTAATAAAGATATTCTAGTCTGGCGTTACTAAATAAAGACATTCTAGTCTGGCGTTACTAAATAAAGATATTCCAGTCTGGCGTTACTTAATAAAGATATTCTAGTCTGGCGTTACTTAATAAAGATATTCTAGTCTGGCTTTACTTAATAAAGATATTCTAGTCTGGCGTTACTTAATAAAGACATTCCAGTCTGGCGTTACTTAATAAAGATATTCAAGTCTGGCGTTACTTAATAAAGATATTCCAGTCTGGCGTTACTTAGTAAAGATATTCCAAAGTCTGGCGTTACATTCCTATAGTAAGGAAATCAAATTTATTGATTGAATCTTAACTCCAGATTTCTTATATTCTCTAAACTATTCATCTTTAGCCTAAAGATACGTCAATCACCAGGATGAACTTCCCACAGATGCGTGTCATTCTCTTGTCAATCACCCTGCTGTCACGCACTGAGCACGTGATCTGCCAGAACTGCCCCAAAGGGACATGCTACGCCGGGACATTCTCCAGTAAGGACCAAGTGACTAAGGGACGTTATCTGTTGGGGGCCTCGTACAGGAACCTGAGCTCAGTGTCAAGTCCTCAGGCGTGTCACTCGGCCTGTGTCGGCGACTGTCGATGTCGAGCGTTCCAGATGTCGGGCAAGCGATGCGAACTGCTTGATAAAGACAAGGATACCGTGCCTATCAGTAGATTTCCATCTGATGAAAGCTACGAGTATTACGATCTGAAACAGGAAATTGTCAAGGTATGGGAAACATATGTAAGCTGCTTATTGAAGCTGGCTGTTTTCATTCGTCAACGAAAAAGAGAAGAAAATGGGAAAAGGGCTCACTCTCTTGTTAAGGTCGCAGTATATCGCACTTTATATCATAGGTTTGTATGATCCTTCTCATTAGGTCGCAGTATAACGCACTTTATATCATAGGTTTGTATGATCCTTCTCATTAGGTCGCAGTATATCGCACTTTATATCATAGGTTTGTATGATCCTTCTCATTAGGTCGCAGTATATCGCACTTTATATCATAGGTTTGTATCATCCTTCTCATTAGGTCGCAGCATATCGCACTTTATATCATAGGTTTGTATGATCCTTCTCATTAGGTCGCAGTATATCGCACTTTATATCATAGGTTTGTATGATCCTTCTCATTAGGTCGCAGTATATCGCACTTTATATCATAGGTTTGTATGATCCTTCTCATTAGGTAGCAGTATATCGCACTTTATATCATAGGTTTGTATGATCCTTCTCATTAGGTCGCAGTATATCGCACTTTATATCATAGGTTTGTATGATCCTTCTCATTAGGTCGCAGTATATCGCACTTTATATCATAGGTTTGTATGATCCTTCTCATTAGGTCGCAGTATATCGCACTTTATATCATAGGTTTGTATGATCATTCTCATTAGGTCGCAGTATATCGCACTTTATATCATAGGTTTGTATGATCCTTCTCATTAGGTCGCAGTATATCGCACTTTATATCATAGGTTTGTATGATCCTTCTCATTAGGTCGCAGTATAACGCACTTTATATCATAGGTTTGTATGATCCTTCTCATTAGGTCGCAGTATATCGCACTTTATATCATAGGTTTGTATGATCCTTCTCATTAGGTCGCAGTATATCGCACTTTATATCATAGGTTTGTATGATCCTTCTCATTAGAGTTAGTTACAAGAGACTGGCAAGGAAACGCGGCGAACTTCTTTTAACATGGAATTCTTCGAATACTATATAATTCCTTCCGTGAAAATTATTGGGGAGGGGGTGCCCCCCCCCCCCCCCGGTTTCACCGCCCATATTAAAGATTGTAGTTTTTCTATTGTCAATTGACCTTGAACCTGCACAAACAGACTACAATTTCTTGCACGTGACCAATGGTTCAACATCAGAGAGCGCCTGAGAGCGCCAATGTGGTTGTTTAACTCCTTTGAAGTTCGCCGATATTTTGTCTACTTCCATATAAGGCATAAAATCGATTTCGATGGCAATCTTTGTCTGGTTTGCAGTCCTCGCATATGAGCTTTTGCAGTAATGGCTGCTGTTTGGGTCAGCGGTGTCTCAACGGAGGGACTTGCGTAGAGCACTGCGAGGATCCGAAGAAGAAGTTCTCATGCGCCTGCACAACCTCGTGCAGCGGTAGGACGTGTGAGAGATGCGGCACATACCGATCATGCCGTGACCATCACGTGACTTACCGCGAGCTTGGACAAGAGATCGCAGATGGGGTTTACCAAATACAGACCGAGGACGGAAAGGTGGGATATAGCCAAGTGCTCCCACTAAGGCGCAAGTGCAACACAAAAAAAATCTGTCACTCCAACGCAAGAACGAAAAAACTCGCAGCTGATTAATTATCTTGCGGTGCTACGTTTTCGTTTCATCGGTTCTCACTTATGTTGGGTTTGCGCTTGTCCTGTTCTCACTTTTGTTTGCATTTTAACGGCTTTTACTCGTGTTGCTCTTTTGTTTGACCAGTTCTCACTTGTGTTTGCGTTTGACCGGGTTCCCACAAGAACATCGTGATTTTAGCGTTAAAAAACGATTTAAATTATATAAGCAGGGCAGAATAAACATAAGGCACATTAAATGACATTTAATAATAATATTTTGTGAAATAGCCGTGTATTTTTGGTCATATCTTGTGCAATAGCCGTGTATTTTTTGCCATAATATGTCACAAAATACACGGCTATTGCACAAGATATGACACAAAAACACGGCTATGACACAAGATATGACACAAAATACACGGCTATTGCACAAGATATCATTCGGTGCACTCAAGGTTTCTGTTCGTGCGCAGAGAATCCTTCCTTTCTTGAGCTCTGAAGTAGTTTGCAACATTTCTTTTGTCTTGTGGTCACCCGGAACGATGCGATTGCGGCAATTCTGCATGATGTTTGCGCTGTTTTAACGTGGCCTTACTCATGTCTTCCATAATCTTGTCTGTTGGCACGTTAACCCTTATCGTATCTAAAATAGATGTGTCTGTTTTCAAGTGACCTTACTTATATCAATTGTAAACTTGGCAGAGTTTCCCTGTCTTCTGCGCATTTGAGGGCGACACAGCATGGGTCCTGCTCGAGTCGTTCTCCCTGGAGAACAAGCAGACTTTTATGACCCTGTCTTTCATGGAGGACAACGCATTCAGTGAAGACACTCCAAACTTCCTCAACTACCGCCTTTCAAGAGCACGCATGGAATTCGTGCGAAGCAAAAGCACATTATTCAAAGCCACATGTGCATTCGACCAAAAGACCCAAATCCCCGGGTGGCCACGTGATCAGATCATTGCTCGACTAGATGGGTATGACGTGGTGAATCAAGCAGCCACTGGCAGCCAAAAGTGCGTCACGTTTGAATCTATTGTGATAAGGAATCAGTCTTGTTCCAAATGTTCGATTGGGTTGTGGCATAACGTTGGAAAACATCATCCTCATCTTGACTCAACTGTAGATGCATTCTGCTCGTTTAATCCCTTCAACAGCAAGAATAGTGAAGACAACTTCGGATTTTACGGTGTCATCAATACAGAATCAACGTGCTGTTCAAGCCCTGACTCGACAACGCAGTGGTGGCTAGGCCATGAGGTGGATAATGTGTGATACACCACACTTCAGTGTCATTATCATGAGGTTGGTAATGTGTTATTATCTGATTGACATCATGTTCTTGCAAAGTCCTTTATTTCACTTAAATACCTATGAATAACTTACAATCTTATAGAACGGGAAGAGCTTGATGTATCAGCAGGGAAATAGAGTGGTTTGGTATAAACTCATTCAATATGAATGAGGTTAATAACTAGAATACTAAATGAGGAGGAGTAGGTTAAAAACTAGATATTAACCGTGAATACCAATGAAGGACCATCAAATTAAACTTTGAGTAGAAATGAGCAAAAATCACCATTTTTTCGCCACAGATTTGATAACAAAAACGATTGAATACTAACAATGCATTGATTTAATTGTTATGAAACAAAATTTGCATTTATAACCCTCAAAATTCAACAATAAGTTCAGCCAAATTTCCTATGTACAATTTTGGAAATTATTCCACCAGCAAAGTTAGGCTGTGGTGTGTCTATCTGAGGCGTCTACTCACTCGTTCCGCTTGTTCATTTTCGTCTACATTACAGTTCTCGAAAAAGATATTTGGAGTAATAAAAATAAATCGCTCTTCCTCGCTGTCAGTGAGCCCCATTTTCGCAGCGTGCTCACACTGAAACTCCGAATTACGAAAAATTTGCAATTCAACTCCACCTTTGGGAATTGAGTCTGTGCATGGAGCAGGCCCGCTCTGTCTAAATCTTAATTTTGATTGTGTACGATATTGAACCAATGACCTTTACAAATGTGTGCAATCAACAACCAACTCTCCTGGGTTTTCTTTCAGGTCAATAATAACCTGGACCATCTTAGTGAACTAATATTTTTGAGTTTTTTCTCTTTCCCCATAGTTTAAATTGTTATGTGCTAGGTATAGATCATGTAATAAGCTAGGCTGCGCCCTTAGGCTGTTATACGGCAAACTGCCTCCGTCCTCGGTATTTAACCCTTACATACACCACACTTCAGTATCAATATCATGACGTCGATGACGTGTAATATACCCTTAAGTGTCATTACCAAAGGTCAATAACGTGCAATACATCCTTTATTGCCATAATCATGAAGTCGATAACATGTAATACATCCTTCAGTGTCATTTTCATGAGGTCGATAACGTGTAATAATAAACCCTTTAGTGTCATTATCATAAGGTCAAAAACGTGTTATACACCCTTCAGTGTCATATCCATAATATCGATAACGCGTTATACATCCTTCGGTGTCATATCCATAATGTCGATAACGTGTTATACACGCTTCAGTGTCATATCCATTATGTTGATAACGCGTTATACACCCTTCAGTGTCATATCCATAATATCGATAACGCGTTATACATCCTTCGGTGTCATATCCATAATGTCGATAACGTGTTATACACCCTTCAGTGTCATATCCATTATGTTGATAACGCGTTATACACCCTTCAGTGTCATATCCATTATGTTGATAACGCGTTATACACCCTTCAGTGTCATATACATAGTGTCGATACTTGTTATACACCCTTCAGTGTCATATTCATAATCACGATAACTTGTAATACACTCCAAGATATATCTACAGTGGCTTGAAATAGCGACCTAGATATAGCGATTATTTCATGTTGTCTAAACAGCTATAAGTTTGCGCGCGTATAACCATAGAAACCTACATCAACTACCAGAATGCTTCAATTTTTTAAGTTTACTTTAAAAGAAGCGAGGTCTGCATGCCAGTTTGAGGTAGCTTCCCATGGTGAAGGCGCGCGCATGCTCATAGCTGGAATGGCCTCTATTATCGATTAGTCAAATCATGATCATCTTTGTATAAATGGATGGGGGAAGCCTCCTTGCAGCTATTCTAAAACAACTTGAGACGAAGCACAACAAACTTAGCAATGTATTTATTTTATATTTCAATGTACATTATATACATAGGCTTATACCATTATGGTAATTCGGATGTCGAAATCGACTGAAATTTGGTCGCCATACTAGACGCACTGTCTATTATAATAATAAATATTAAATCATATCGTTGAGTTAATCGCTGGATAGCCAGTTCTCTACGAAAACTAGTATAGAGACGAAGATGAAAATTCATGTAGAATTTGATCTACTCTGTCAGCTTGGCTTTTTTCAATGCAATGAGTGAACTTTGGTTTATCACGTCCAAGCCATGCATGTGGCAACGACTTAAACTGAGCATGCCGAAAGCAGCTTTTCATAAAACGCACGATAAATCAATGTAAGAATGAATAAAAAATTAATAAAAACAGTTATGATAATTATGTGCAAATGGCCGATGCTTGACAGAATCATACATTGAATAAAGAGACTGAAAAGGAAATGATTAAAGGCGCGTTTGGCCTGCTTGCATTTATGCAAATATTAAAGATTTGCAAATTGTGATTGGACAAATTAGGGAAATGTCCGCCGTTTAGAGATAAGTCAACTCTAGTTAAAAGTTTGGAACACGATAACTGTTTACTATGAATTCTCGTCAATATCTCCAATTGCTTAAACGCTTTTTCGTTACATAATTCATTTTTTTTTTAATGGATAAAATTTGATTTGTCCGCGCCTTCCGGAGAATTGGCGTGATTGGAAACCATTTTAGTGCTGTCCAATAACTAATTTAGCAGATTAGCTGATGGAAATCGTCAAAAGGGCTTGAAGAATGTCAAACTTGAGTTTAAATTTTGGTAATCATTGCATCTAGAAATTGAGACGTTCTTGATGGAATTCTTAGGTAAGCAAGGCAAGGGTTTTGGCCGTTTGTCTGTTAAGGTAAAATCTGCAGAGGATAAACAGCAATTATGATACGCAAAACATAAGCGTCTCTTAAATTCCTGCTTCGCTAAATAAACATACCCTTTCAACTTTCAACTATCATAATAGTAATTTGCTATCAACAAGTGTGTCTATTTTCCTAGAAAAAAGTAATACGTTAGATCGCAATGTTCTTGGAAGTGGTCTCGTGTTCGTCATGGACGTCTCTCATTGGTTGATTGATTTAGTGATGTAAGTCGTGACGTATTTCGTCTTGTGTGAGTCTGTGTAAAGAAAGACAAGCGATCAGTCAGAAAGAGTGTATAGTGCGGAGTAGATATTTTAAATTCTTCATTATACTGGGACTGACCGCTAACGTGGTTACCGATTTAAAGCTATTAGAAAGTAGTCAGCCATTTAAAGTGTAAAAATCAATGTTTTGATTGCCACGACTTCAAAGCTCGGCTATGCTTTGACTTGCACCCAAGCAATTCTTTGTGTCGCTAGTATGCTAACTTCATGTCAACCAGATAGTAAGTTCTCGCATTCACTTTATTTTTATGGTTAACTTCAAGAAACTGTCAAGGTGGCTATGGTAACGTGCGTCTCTTATTACTCACGTTTTATTAAGTTAAGTCCTTTCGGCGTTAAGTTAAAAAAAGATTTATATTAGAGGTTAACAGTTAAACTAGATGGTCCTTTTAATGAAGGAAAATTAAGTACCACTGCGAGCTACGAGCTACCTAAAAGAAATTGGTCCGCTGAGAGCTACGAGCTACCTAAGAGAAATTGGTCCGCTAAGTGGGTAAACGAACCCCCCCCCCTCCCCACTCAAACCCCTGCTTCGGGCCTGTGATAGGTATATTTAACCATTCAATATCCACAACGTATGTTACCGGGGTATCTTGCACAACCACGAGAACACGTTTGCAAGATGCACAGAATAGTCAAAACTATCATCGTCATACCCTTCGATGAAAAAAATATTTTATTCAATTTTTCAAAAAATTTATTTAATAAAAAATAAAAGTGAGTAATTATTGCTTTTCATTGTCGTACTTGTTTTTACATGGGAATATTACGCTATTAATTTCCTTTTTTTTAATTTCTTGTTCTCATTTTATAAAAAAAAAGCAAAAAATACAGAACAGGCAATAACTGTTGCATAGCAATCGATTGCTACTCCCAAACAGTCTCTTTACAAGAAGCGAATGATATCCTCTCTTACAGGTACTCTTAGAAAAAACCGAGTACACAGGAATGCTTGGCCCCATTCCCTCTGTGCGCCACGGACCACAGCATACCCGTGGTCTGTTAGGCACCTATGTCCCACTGCGCATGCATTTTACCTAGTGGTAGTTATAAGTGGGTCGTGGTGCCGAGGTGGAGAAGGCGCTCGGTCTTGCCACCACCCTGTGTCTCGCTCAGCCATTCGTTACATGGGAAGCTGTACACTTTGCCGTTCTCGTCCGTCACGGTCACCTGTGGGAAATGGGTGTTAGATTTCCTTGACATGCGTTAATAAAAGAGATAGGCAGATAATTGAGATGATGATGAAGAAGAAGACGACGGTGACGAAGATGATGATGATGATGACGCCGGTGGTGATGATGGTGATGGTGATTGTGATGATGATTATGTTATTGATGACGATAAAAAACGATGACGATATTATTTACGATTGTCTTAATGTTGATGATAACGAAGATGATGATGGTAATGTTAATGAGAAAGAAGAAGAAGATGATAATGATGACCATACCGATAATGCAATACTCACATTGTCGACAAACCAGCTCGGGTTCTCGCCCGAGTTGTCGTGAAGAATGCGGATCTTCTTGAGTTCACCGAGTTCTGGTAGCAGCATGGTCTCACTCACATCCCTGGAAGCAAACAACACAACAATATGTGTTGGCTTATATTACCAAGATATGTCAAGGCCAAACTAGCTAAAGTCGACATTACAAAGATATGTGAAGGCCATACTAACTAACGTCGACATTACCAAGATATGTGCAAGGCCATACTAACTAACGCCGACATTACCAAGATATGTGCAAGGCCATACTAACTAACGCCGACATTACCAAGATATGTGCAAGGCCATACTAACTAACGTCGACATTACCAAGATATGTGCAAGGCCATACTAACTAACGCCGATATTACCAAGATATGTGAAGGCCATACTAACTAACGCCAACATTACCAAGATATGTGCAAGGCCATACTAACTAACGTCGACATTACCAAGATATGTGCAAGGCCATACTAACTAACGCCGATATTACCAAAATATGTGAAGGCCATACTAACTAACGCCAACATTACCAAGATATGTGCAAGGCCATACTAACTAACGCCGACATTACCAAGATATGTGCAAGGCCATACTAACTAACGCCGATATTACCAAGATATGTGCAAGGCCATACTAACTAACGCCGACATTATCAAGATATGTGAAGGCCATACTAGCTAACGCCGACATTACCAAGATATGTGCAAGGCCATACTAACTAACGCCGACATTACCAAGATATGTGCAAGGCCATACTAACTAACGCCGACATTACCAAGATATGTGCAAGGCCATATTAACTAGCGCCGATATTACCAAGATATGTGCAAGGCCATACTAACTAACGTCGACATTACCAAGATATGTGCAAGGCCATATTAACTAACGCCGACATTACCAAGATATGTGCAAGGCCATACTAACTAACGTCGACATTACCAAGATATGTGCAAGGCCATACTAACTAACGTCGACATTACCAAGATATGTGCAAGGCCATATTAACTAACGTCGACATTACCAAGATATGTGCAAGGCCATACTAACTAACGTCGACATTACCAAGATATGTGCAATGCCATATTAACTAACGTCGACATTACCAAGATATGTGAAGGCCATACTAGCTAACGTCGACATTACCAAGATATGTGCAAGGCCATAATAACTAACGCCGACATTACCAAGATATGTGAAGGCCATACTAACTAACTTCGACATTACCAAGATATGTGAAGGCCATACTAACTAACGCCGACATTACCAAGATATGTGAAGGCCATACTAACTAACGCCGATATTACCAAGATATGTGCAAGGCCATACTAACTAACGTCGACATTACCAAGATATGTGAAGGCCATACTAACTAACGCCGACATTACCAAGATATGTGCAAGGCCATACTAACTAACGCCGACATTACCAAGATATGTGAAGGCCATACTAACTAACATCGACATTACCAAGATATGTGCAAGGCAATACTAACTAACGCCGACATTACCAAGATATGTGCAAGGCCATACTAACTAACTTCGACATTACCAAGATATGTGCAAGGCAATACTAACTAACGCCGACATTACCAAGATATGTGCAAGGCCATACTAACTAACTTCGACATTACCAAGATATGTGAAGGCCATACTAGCTAACGCCGACATTACCAAGATATGTGCAAGGCCATACTAACTAACGCCGACATTACCAAGATATGTGCAAGGCCATACTAACTAACGCCGACATTACCAAGATATGTGAAGGCCATACTAACTAACGTCGACATTACCAAGATATGTGAAGGCCATACTAACTAACGCCGACATTACCAAGATATGTGCAAGGCCATACTAACTAACGCCGACATTACCAAGATATGTGCAAGGCCATACTAACTAACGTCGACATTACCAAGATATGTGCAAGGCCATACTAACTAACGCCAACATTACCAAGATATGTGCAAGGCAATACTAACTAACGCCGACATTACCAAGATATGTGCAAGGCCATACTAACTAACTTCGACATTACCAAGATATGTGAAGGCCATACTAGCTAACGCCGACATTACCAAGATATGTGCAAGGCCATACTAACTAACGCCAACATTACCAAGATATGTGCAAGGCAATACTAACTAACGCCGACATTACCAAGATATGTGCAAGGCCATACTAACTAACTTCGACATTACCAAGATATGTGCAAGGCAATACTAACTAACGCCGACATTACCAAGATATGTGCAAGGCCATACTAACTAACATCGACATTATCAAGATATGTGCAAGGCAATACTAACTAACGCCGACATTACCAAGATATGTGCAAGGCCATACTAACTAACTTCGACATTACCAAGATATGTGCAAGGCAATACTAACTAACGCCGACATTACCAAGATATGTGCAAGGCCATACTAACTAACTTCGACATTACCAAGATATGTGAAGGCCATACTAGCTAACGCCGACATTACCAAGATATGTGCAAGGCCATACTAACTAACGCCGACATTACCAAGATATGTGCAAGGCCATACTAACTAACGTCGACATTACCAAGATATGTGAAGGCCATACTAACTAACGCCGACATTACCAAGATATGTGCAAGGCCATACTAACTAACGTCGACATTACCAAGATATGTGCAAGGCAATACTAACTAACGCCGACATTACCAAGATATGTGCAAGGCCATACTAACTAACTTCGACATTACCAAGATATGTGCAAGGCCATACTAACTAACGCCGACATTACCAAGATATGTGCAAGGCCATACTAACTAACGTCGACATTACCAAGATATGTGCAAGGCCATACTAACTAACGCCGACATTACCAAGATATGTGCAAGGCCATACTAACTAACGCCGACATTACCAAGATATGTGCAAGGCCATATTAACTAGCGCCGATATTACCAAGATATGTGAAGGCCATACTAACTAACTTCGACATTACCAAGATATGTGCAAGGCCATACTAACTAACGCCGACATTACCAAGATATGTGCAAGGCCATACTAACTAACGCCGACATTACCAAGATATGTGCAAGGCCATACTAACTAACGCCAACATTACCAAGATATGTGCAAGGCCATACTAGCTAACGCCGACATTACCAAGATATGTGAAGGCCATACTAACTAACTTCGACATTACCAAGATATGTGAAGGCCATACTAACTAACTTCGACATTACCAAGATATGTGCAAGGCCATACTAGCTAACGCCGACATTACCAAGATATGTGCAAGGCCATACTAACTAACGTCGACATTACCAAGATATGTGAAGGCCATACTAACTAACGTCGACATTACCAAGATATGTGCAAGGCCATACTAGCTAACGCCGACATTACCAAGATATGTGCAAGGCCATACTAACTAACGCCGACATTACCAAGATATGTGAAGGCCATACTAACTAACTTCGACATTACCAAGATATGTGCAAGGCCATACTAGCTAACGCCGACATTACCAAGATATGTGCAAGGCCATACTAACTAACGTCGACATTACCAAGATATGTGAATGCCATACTAACTAACGTCGACATTACCAAGATATGTGCAAGGCCATATTAACTAACGCCGACATTACCAAGATATGTGCAAGGCCATACTAACTAACGCCGACATTACCAAGATATGTGGAGGGCCATACTAACTAACGCCGACATTACCAAGATATGTGCAAGGCCATACTAACTAACGCCGATATTACCAAGATATGTGAAGGCCATACTAACTAACATCGACATTACCAAGATATGTGCAAGGCCATACTAACTAACGCCGACATTACCAAGATATGTGAAGGCCATACTAACTAACGTCGACATTACCAATATATGTGCAAGGCCATACTAACTAACGTCGACATTACCAAGATATGTGAAGGCCATACTAGCTAACGCCGACATTACCAATATATGTGAATGCCATACTAACTAACGTCGACATTACCAAGATATGTGCAAGGCCATACTAACTAACGCCGATATTACCAATATATGTGAAGGCCATACTAACTAACATCGACATTACCAAGATATGTGAAGGCCATACTAACTAACGTCGACATTACCAAGATATGTGAAGGCCATACTAGCTAACGCCGACATTACCAATATATGTGAATGCCATACTAACTAACGTCGACATTACCAAGATATGTGAAGGCCATACTAGCTAACGCCGACATTACCAAGATATGTGCAAGGCCATATTAACTAACGTCGACATTACCAAGATATGTGCAAGGCCATACTAACTAACGTCGACATTACCAAGATATGTGCAAGGCCATACTAACTAACGTCGACATTACCAAGATATGTGAAGGCCATACTAGCTAACGCCGACATTACCAAGATATGTGCAAGGCCATATTAACTAGCGCCGATATTACCAAGATATGTGAATGCCATACTAACTAACGCCAACATTACCAAGATATGTGCAAGGCCATATTAACTAACGCCGACATTACCAAGATGTGTGCAAGGCCATATTAACTAGCGCCGATATTACCAAGATATGTGAATGCCATACTAACTAACGCCAACATTACCAATATATGTGCAAGGCCATACTAACTAACGTCGACATTACCAAGATATGTGAAGGCCATACTAGCTAACGCCGACATTACCAATATATGTGCAAGGCCATACTAACTAACGTCGACATTACCAAGATATGTGAAGGCCATACTAACTAACGCCGACATTACCAATATATGTGAATGCCATACTAACTAACGTCGACATTACCAAGATATGTGCAAGGCCATACTAACTAACGTCGACATTACCAAGATATGTGCAAGGCCATACTAACTAACGTCGACATTACCAAGATATGTGCAAGGCCATACTAACTAACGTCGACATTACCAAGATATGTGCAAGGCCATATTAACTAACGTCGACATTACCAAGATATGTGCAAGGCCATACTAACTAACGTCGACATTACCAAGATATGTGCAAGGCCATACTAACTAACGCCGACATTACCAAGATATGTGAAGGCCATACTAACTAACGTCGACATTACCAAGATATGTGCAAGGCCATATTAACTAACGTCGACATTACCAAGATATGTGCAAGGCCATATTAACTAACGTCGACATTACCAAGATATGTGCAAGGCCATATTAACTAACGTCGACATTACCAAGATATGTGCAAGGCCATACTAACTAACGTCGACATTACCAAGATATGTGCAAGGCCATACTAGTTAACGTGGGCATAACCAAGCTATGTGTAAGGCCATATACTAACGTCGACATGACCAAAAAGTATTCATTACTGTAAGTGATTGTGTAGGTGTTGTCTCTAAAGAAGGTCGTCCTGGCCAGAATTCCAAGCGCTCTTACGCTAAATTCTTTTAACCGACAAAATGGGGACTAACAACCCGGATCACCATAGATCTTGTTTATCCTGAAAACTTATCGAATACAGATCACAACATTCTTTACTGGAAAACAATGCTTGAACACAGATGATTTCTTAAATACATCGGTCCTGATAATTGGCTTTTGCATCTCTAAAGAAGAAATATTTTCGGATTTGAGCCCGGGCCCTCCGGCTTGAGAAGCGAGTTCCGTGCCACTAAGCTATCGCGGTTCAAAGTCGTTTCTATACTCACTTGGCTTTTTCGAATTTGCCAGCATGCAACTTTCTGAATCCAGAGTCTCCCTTCTCGCCATATAAGGTCACGTACACCTTGGCATTTGTGTCGGCGTTTTCTTTATTACCGGTGTGGACCTTGACCGTGTAGTTTGTACCTGCAAGAAGATCATTCAAGGGAATGATCCGAGGTGTCTAGTGTGATTACCTTTATTACTCGTATTGGAGGACTGGCGAGAGCGCGAGAATGCCTAACCCATAGCCGAAATCCATAAGCCGTGCCCGTAACCACGCCCGTAACCCTAACCATGTAGCCCATGCCCATAACTCTGTCTAATACATACCTGTAATCCATACCCGTAAACCATGGCCGTAACCCATAGCCGAAACACACACCATTGCCCTAACCCTGAATCCTTACCCACAACTCTAACCCTACAATCTGTTACCTTACAAGCCCTACAAGCCCTAGCCGTAGCCGTAGCCGTAGCTCTAGCCCTAACCATAACCCAAACCTAAACCTTATACCTTACCTTACCTCATAGCCTATACCCTCAAAATTTAAAAAAAAAACCTAACCCCTATTCACATTAGTGCACTCGGACATGAATGTAGACCCACTGTCCCCGTACCCATGCCGAAGAAGTACACCATGTTGGTGGCGTTGCCTCCGCAGTTCTCATCGGCGTTGTCTTTGCACGGTTTGTCACACGAGGCCTCGTCAGCCTTGCCGTACCGGCCGTAATGATGCCCGCAGTAACACTGGTCAGAGTTCTGCAACCCAAAGTAAGAGTACCCTCTCTCCTCTAGCGCGCATGCGCGGGCGCAATTCTCTTGCGTAACCGACTGAACGTTGATCTTCGCCCGGATGTCGTGACGCTTTCCCTCGTCACGGTAGCACCCCAGTTTTTGAAAGAGTAGAAGAACGTCTTCTTTCTTCTCGTCACGCTGTTTCTCTGGAGAAAACGAACGTACTTGAATAATGTCGATCAGCTACCTTAAGGGAGTGTTCATTAATTTCACCGAGGGGGGGAGGGAAGATTTTTACTCAAGACACCTTAAAATGTCAGAGTCCCCTTTTCATTGTGAACATTTATTTCAGTACCCCCCTCCCCCCCTTATAGAACCCCAAAAATTTTCTTTCTTTTTCCCTTACAGGACCTTTTTTTCGGAGCCCCCCCTTTTGGTGGTTAAAAATTTTCGGAGCCCCCCCTCAATATCTACTCCCCTCTCGGTGTATTTAATGAACACTCCCTAAGCATACATTTTTCCATTTACATGAACTTTAAAATAACCACCCTATGGAAATAGATAAAGTAACAACACAAAACCAAGTGACCCCATCGATTCGTTTTATTATTATTTTGTTTAATGTCAATGAGGTACTTAATGCTTTTAAACAGATCCTGCAAGATCTATGAGATTTATTATAAGACGGCTTTTATTTGCCAAAAGATGTACCCGCCACCCCCTCCCCCACCACCTAGCGAAACGCTTAAAGCTTACCGGTCAAGCTTGACCCAGTACTCATCTCTTGGTACTTCTCACTGCTTAACTTTTTTTCTGCCCGAGGGATCTTCGTTCTCTTCACTATCGGATTCTCGGCGTCAGGCTTGGAAACTGCAAGCATTAGAAAACCTTGCTAAATCGATTACTAGAATATGATTTGACAGTAAACTGGGCACAACATGCATTGGACAACTTGATAAGAAAGCCTTGCTAAGCTATTGGTATGATATGGCAGTGTAATCTAGCAACGGCCAGGACAACGGGTTTGTATTACAGCAACACCATAAAATACAACAAGAGTAACGGCAACAACAACATCAACAACAAATTTGCCCTCCCATCGTCAGAACAACAACAACTGCAAGATAAATAACATCATCATCAACAAAAACAATAACAATGGCGACATCTATAGCAATACCAACACTGGCAACATTGATGCAAACGACATTAATAACAAGTTGAGGCATGTAGGGTTAATGTTTCATCAAACCAACAAAATTGAAAAGAAACATGTATATCGAAAAAGTGAGCCTTGTCCCTATTTTTTTGTCCACAACAACAACATCAATAAGCGCCAATACCATAAACATCAACAACAACAGCAAGGCTATTTACCGGGGAAAAATAACAAAAGTATGGATACCTGCTGCATGTGTCTTCCCGACATCATCATCAACATAACAATAATGATGACGACGACGGCAAACAACAACAAACATCAACAACAACAACGACAAGGCAGATAATCAGAAATATGCCCCGATGTTTTTGCACACCTTGACAGTTCCTCCCGGTGAAATCTGAAGTACATTTGCAGCGATAGCCGTCCAGTCTCTTTGCGTCCTTGATGCATTTACCGCTGTTCTCGCACGGGCTCGGGTCACACTTCTTGCCTGTCGACAACCCATACAGTTACGTCACGAAATAGTTATGTCACGCGATATCCGGGTTTTGTGTATGTTATTCATCCAAAATGGCAGTATTCAACATGCGCATTCACCAATAGTAATGCAGAATGTTAAGTCACGCCACGCGGTTGACATCCGTGTTCTGTGTGAGTTCGTTTATCCTCTGTTAGATACATAATTATTAAGCAATGGATATATGTCGTGGATGAAGCCGTTTTACTCGACCAGGGCAAAACACATCTTAAACTTCTAAAATTATTACAAAAATGGCTGCTAATGGTTTCTGGCGTTTTTAACATTACCCAAGAATAAGAGAATAAAGCGTTAAACATGTAAAGTGATAGCCTGCACAGTGGCAACAAAATGCGTAGAGTTCTAATTTAAAGGAGGCATTAAAAGGATCTCTCTTAGAATTTCGGAATTTTATAAATAGAAAAGTAGCGATGCTTACCGGTCCCAGTGAATTCAGATCCTGCAAAAAATTTAAAAAATAAAAATAAATAAATAATAAATAAACATAGTACGTCATTATCGATATTTTTATTTATCTTTCAAAGCACACAGGACCTGGTAGTTGGTAACCATTGATTTTTAAATTTTTGGAGACTGAAGCTCATTCTTTGGCTACGAACAACCCCGAATTGAAGTGAACGACGTTTTCGAAAGTTTGCAATTCTAGAAGTACTACATCCCCTTAATATACCGCAACTGCCTGTATCCTTGATACTAGAATGAAATTTTCGATGTTATTAGTGCAAATAGGGTGGTTTTTTTTTCGGTTCCAAGCCACAAAACAGCGGCAAACAACAAGAAATAAATGCCAAAGCGCGGGGGTAGGGTGAGTAAAAATGCTCACGCGCAGGATGGGAATCGACATGGCTTATCTTATGCTTTCTTGAGTGAACTTTTTGCGAGCTTCTGTTAACCGAGCCTTGACTAGAACATGTTGTGGCGATTAGCCTGAATAAAGTGGCTACCTGTCGCGATTACCCTGAATAAAGTGGCTACCTGTGGCGATTAGCCTGAATAAAGTGGCTACCTGTGGCGATTACCCTGAATAAAGTGGCTACCTGTGGGGATTACCCTGAATAAAGTGGCTACCTGTGGCGATTACCCTGAATAAAGTGGCTACCTGTGGCGATTACCCTGAATAAAGTGGCTACCTGTGGCGATTAGCCTGAATAATGTGGCTAACTTTGACAGTGGTTACACTGGATCAAGTGGCTACCTGTGGCGATTAAATGCTTGCCCTGACTAATTGGCCATATGTTAGAATTACCCTTGATCGAGTGGCTACATGTGGCAACTCAGTGCTTACCCTGAATCAAGTCATCGGCTTCTTCGTCTTTGTCGTATTTTCCCGCCTCGTGCGACAGCGCTACTGCGGTAGCTAGAAAATACAGATCAATGTCAACTCTATGTATCCAAGAATTTGTTGGTTTTTATAAAAGTACTTACTGTCGTCAGAATCCGCCGACACATCCCAAGCTCCTGAACCTGAACCGGAAGCTGCGTCGTCCAACGGAGCCCCAGGAGATAATGGAGCTATGACACAAAAGGGGAAGTCAGCGTTTTCTTGACATTAAAACGATATGTAGCCGTAGGGAGTACCGAGAGGTGTAACAGGGGAATGACAGGAGCACTCAAGCAAAACGTAGAACGCCGAATACTTGGGTGGCGTGCAAGCCGACTCTGGTTGTGTGTGTGTGTTTTTTTTTTTTGCTAATTTTTTATAACCTTTACACGAAATCATATTGTCTCCATAGCCCTAATGCTGTTCCTTGATATAAACATAAAGAAAACTCCACAGCCACTCACCTTTCACAGGGCATGTTTTTAGATTCCCTATCTGTGATTGGTCGAGAGCTTTGTTGTAGATCTGCACACACGCGATCTTGCCAGCGAATCGTCGGTCGTCGCCATCTCGTGCGCCGATTCGTATGTCGTACTGTGTCGCGAGTTTAATCATACCGACATTACGACTCTTGACCATTTTTCCGTTATGCCAGAGCTGTGCTACACCTGTCGTGTTGTCATACGTCGCACCGACCTGATTCCACTTGTTCGGCTAAGGAGAAAAAAACAACACACGTCAAACATATGTTGCCTCTTGTCTGAATTGTCTATGTGAGACTTGGGCTAGCACGCGTAAATGCTCGGGAAGCTTTTTAAAATGGCCGCCACAACAGGCGAATGAAGTAAGATTTTCTGCAAGATTTTTTGGTGAAAAGATAGATGAAGCGAACTATCAAATATGGTATAAAATCTCCTTATAATGTGGTGACCGGGGATTGAAAGGAAAGCGGACAACTTTGAAACCAAATATATGTTTGATATGAAAAATAATTTGTTCCTTGTCAATAATCCATAAAAACAGGACGATAAATATTATTTCCGCGAATCGACAAATGGTAGAATTCTGCGCTAAGGCCACGGAGTAAACAAGCAGGCTAAAAGCAGCAGAAATCAGCAATGGAATAGCAACGCAGTAGCACCTATAGTAGTGAGTAAGATAATGCAGGAAAAGAAAGATAAGGCAGCAAGGGAAGATAAGGCAGGCAAGGGAAGATAACGTAGGCAAGGGAAGAAATTCGCTATAAATAGCGTGGGCAAGCACCTCAATAACCCTGGTCCCGATGGGTTTATGGAAGACGCCGTTACGGTGCACGAATCGTACGAAGAGCTCCGTCTTCTCGAACTGCCACAAGTGAACTCCCCAGCCGTCTGACTTATAGTTAATGATAGGACCGCCGGATCCGGTGGGGTAAATATTGGCAAGGAGGGTGACGGAGTTCTTGGTGTCAAGTTTGCCGCTCTTGTTGGGGATCTGGATGTAGGAGTCGGCAGTACCGGCGAGCTCGTACGCGCCGCCTGGTGAACCTTAAGCATACAGTTAAACAGCTTTATCAACAATCAGAAGATAATCTGAGAACTTGGGAGGACCAGTAGAACTTATTCCAAAGAAGGTTCCACTAAGAGAACCATTTGTCGTAAATACAATGGAACAAGCCACCAAAACCAATGAGTATGTGGGAAAGGTGCTATCCGATTGGCATGAACTTCACTAGGCAGCAAGTGACACAAAGAAATGCCCCTAGTTATGGAACCGCATCAATCACGGGTAGACGGTAGCGGGCACAAAACGGGCGTGCCCTATAGGGGGTAGGTGTGTGGGTAAGTGTGTGGGTAGGTGTGTGGGTAGTTGGAATAGCAAAGTAAAAAGGATGGGGAACAGCAAAGCATCAAAAACATATATGCACAAAACTATTTAATATGTGACATTAAAACATGAATGGGATATTTCATAGAGCTCTTTCAAGTATGTGCTCTGGTAAAAGTGTTATCATCAGGAGTAGAGCCCAGGTACTAGCCAAATGCGCATTTTGGAAGCCGGCTAAGATATTCATTTGACACGATCTTCTAACAGCTTAATGACCTTCAGGCGGCGTCACAGGTAAAGAAAGACGTTCGGGGAAAACACCTCACAGCTAAAAACGTGTACTCATACTTACCATCAGGTCCATCAGAAAGCTTGACGTTGCTAAGAATACTGTCATCATTATTACCGCTGGCATCTTTGCCCGCGTAACTCTTGGTCAGCGGGAACAAGCCAACAGGTTTGGGTATTGCTATGGGTGAAAAGATAAAAGGTCAGCGGAAATAATAAAATGATATGCGCGTTGTGCCATGCGCAAGATGATGTTAAAGGTATACCTTCTTCTTCGGTTGAAGGTCCCGGGCCGGTCTTACCATCTATAAAAAAAAACAAAAAAAAACAAGACATTAGCAGAAAGAAGGATAGACCTTCGAGACGAAACGGAAACGAAACGAACGCAACTTATGAAATGTTGGATTATAGATAAAAAGAGTTGTCGACCCTAGGCAAAAAACATTACAAGCGCTATTTCAATATTATCTTCATAGGAAGCGCTGGTTTTTAATTTAAAATAGATTAAAAGGCATGTGAATGTGCCAGAGGGGTCTGAGGGAGGGGGAGGAAGGGAGGAAAGAAAGACGGCGGGCGAAGGGGGGGGGATCGCGCTAACCTGGAAGTCGCCAGCTCAAATGGACTCTCTTGATTGGTCCTTCAAAATGTCCGCTCGGGAACTCGACAGCTACGGACGCGCAGTCGGCAAGCTTGTCGGCCTTGTGGTATACCTCAAGGTAGTAGTATCGGCCTTTTTTCAGCTTTACATGCTCGGACTTTTGCTCGGGGAATCTGGCAAGGAATGATTATGAGCAATTATAAGGCATAATGATAAGAGTACGACTGGAAGAGGGGACGGGTAGTGGGATATGGATGCTAAATTGGTACCGGCATTGGCTTCAATATCAAGTATACGTGGAGTTGCTGTCAAGGTAACTTGCAATGCCAGGGCTCTGCATGTACCAGATAACAGTATAAGATCAAATTGGATAAGCGTAGTAAAAGAAAACAAACAGATGATATATACAGTGTGGCCGTCATGGCCCTGCATGTACCAGATAACAGTATAAGATCAAAGTGGATAAGCGTAGTAAAAGAAAACAAACAGATGATATATACAGTGTGGCCGTCATGGCCCTGCATGTACCAGATAACAGTATAAGATCAAAGTGGATAAGCGTAGTAAAAGAAAACAAACAGATGATATATACAGTGTGGCCGTCATGGCCCTGCATGTACCATATAAGATCAAATTGGATAAGCGTAGTAAAAGAAAACAAACAGATGATATATACAGTGTGGCCGTCATGGCCCTGCATGTACCATATAAGATCAAATTGGATAAGCGTAGTAAAAGAAAACAAACAGATGATATATACAGTGTGGCCGTCATGGCCCTGCATGTACCATATAAGATCAAATTGGATAAGCGTAGTAAAAGAAAACAAACAGATGATATATACAGTGTGGCCGTCATGGCCCTGCATGTACCATATAAGATCAAATTGGATAAGCGTAGTAAAAGAAAACAAACAGATGATATATACAGTGTGCCGTCATGCTCGTTTCGTAGAACTCAGTTTATCAGTTTCTGGGCATGACTCATCTAATCAGATGTCTCCTCTGGGCGTTTTTGCCTTTGCTTGTAGCGATTCTTTAGACTTGATGATTTAGAAACATGGCGCCATGAATCAGTGAGAATTTCCGGCAATTCTACTTTTGGCAATTATTTCATTTTTTGTTGACGAAGAAAAGGTTATTTCTAAATTTCAACTTGTCATTTTGACTTTGAATTAGAAAAATTCGAATTTCGCCCTGACTTATTTTCTGTTGATGGAAATAAACAGAAATATCAAATAATGGTAGGTATATTCAAAATGGCTACATCCAAATGTGAAATGGAAGTTCTTTAAAATTTCTAATTTTCAATTAAATAAAGGTAGGAAATATCAATGTTAAAATGAAAATTGACAATATCGAAAAAGCATAGGAATTTTTCTAATTCAAAGTCAAAATGACAAGTTGAAATTTAGAAATAACCTTTTTATTTCGTCAACAAAAAATGAAATAATGGCCAAAAGTAGAATTGCCGGAAATTCTCACTGATTGCCATGTTGCGTGTCCTTCCTAACCTCGCCCTCTTTGCGGCGTTTTTGTTTTTGGGAGGAATCAACCAATCAAAAATATTATCTTTACTTATCTGATAGTTAGTTAAAAAGAGCCAGTCACTCCGCTTATGCAAATACAGCATAATATGAATATAAAGAGTGACAAAAGGAATTTATTATCACCGGCAAAAAATAAAATCAAATGCTGCTTGATAAAACATCGCGGATGGTTTTCGCCCGTGGGAACTTCGAGATTCAAATAATTAGTAGACCCAAATGAAATAAAAATCCGCAGATGGATGAGAATCAATATTATATTTAAATGATGATTAAAAAAGCTACAAGGCCCACACTTGACTAAAAGTAACAAGCTTGACAAATGAAGAAAACAAAAATAAAAATGAAAAATCCCGATAACTCCTTAGGGTTTTAGCAGGTGGGTTATGGTTGTTCTTCTTCTGCTTGTTTTGGAGTAGATTTCCGGTAGTTTGTTGATCGGCAACGATCACGAAAACGCAGCAAACGTATTTCGGCCCCGAGCATCGAAAAGTGACAATAAAAACAGGAAGACGACAATAGAGAGTTTGTAAAAGCTTTAGTGTAATGCAAAGGGAGATATTTTATAATAAGAAAACAAAGGAAAAGGCGAAGTAAGTAGAGAGTAAAGCAGTTTGAATAAAAGGGCAAGATTCGAAATAAATAAACAAAAGAAAGAAATAAGAATGATTTATTCGTTTTCAACAACATTGCCTACTTTTTCACAGAACAACGAAACTAGCTAAAGGGAAAGGAGGAGCAGAGGTTGTGAGGTTATATAAAACCACCAAATCTATTTTTTGTTTACTGTAATCGTTTAGCGACGTTACGAATTCTGATCCGCAAGCACTGTTACACAAGGGGGGGCCCCACCCAAGCTGGCAAAGCCAGAGCGCTCAAACAATCGCAAAAGATGCATAACACTAATAAGCAAAGCACATCCAGCGAATTTAGAGAGAACTGCGTCGTTGTAAAGGTGCATCGCAAAAGGTGCAATAAGCTAAGCACATCTAGCGAATTTAGAGAGAACTGCGTCGTTGTAAAGGTGCATCGCAAAAGGTGCAATAAGCTAAGCACATCTGGCGTCGTTGTATCTGGTGTAAGCATTTGTCACAGGGATCTCGGTAACCGTACACTATTTGCACAACAGTGTCCCACAGAATAAGTCAGATTTCAGAGACAATATGATAATATGCTCACGCGACACGTTTGAACAGGCGCCAAACTCAGCCGTTAAAACGCGACAACCAAAAAGACATCAAAATATCGCTTGAACATTTTTTCGAATAGCATTTAAAAAGTCTAAATAGACTATCGCACGTTAGCAGCTTTTTAAACAGCAGATGGAGCAAAGAGGAGAAACCTCTTGTTTTTTGATGACTTAGTTATTAAGCGTGAATTTAGAACCATGTTTACCGTGCATTCAGAATCATGTTTTACCGTGCATTTAGAAGTACGCATTACCGTGCATTAAGAAGTAAGCTAAACCGTGCATTTAGAAGTACGTATTACCGTGTACTAGACGTACGTTTTACCGTGCATTTAGAAGTACGTATTACCGTGTACTAGACGTACGTTTTACCGTGCATTTAGAAGTACGTATTACCGTTTATTAAAAGTACGTAAAACCATGCATTCAGAAGTACGTATTAACCTGCATTACAAGTACGTAATATATAGATTTAGGCACTGCCTAAAAGCGGAGCCAGCATAAACACCTTTTGTGTTGACTGATCAAAGGTATTATTGGGGGATCTAGGATCCTGCTCTCTACTGAGATTTATTTATTGTACCAACCAAATGGATCCAGGCCTTATTCAATAATTTAAATTATGCAGTACATCAAAGTTAACAAACACAATTCCTGGTGTGAATATGGCTGTCAAAGTTGTCAAGAGTCTAATGGTAAATTCTTATGTCCCATCATAGAAGTTCCATTATGAATATCTTTTTTTACAAGCTTTGCCCTTGTGCAGAAAATGTCATGGATGTAACAGCATTCCAAAGATTCAAAATAATATATTTAGACTGTTTAGATGCCAGTATTGATTTAGTGGCGATTCTCTCCTTCATTGGACCGAATATTCAGAAAAATATCTGGAAATTAAAATCCAAAAATATATCTCCTTTCATGCATTACATATTGGTGCACCCCACTTTACCATATATAGTGGCCTTGTTGTTGGTGGCCTACTCCCAAATGAATGCAATGAAGAAAAAACAGATTGAAAATGCTAACTTCTAATTTCAAACCAAACCCTTTCATTGATCTATGTTTGGGGTAGAGAGGAATCAAAGAATATCAATTGACTAAAAAATAATCGACGGGAGAGAAGATATAAAGTGAATTGACCCAACTTGAAAGGTTTGGTGAAAAAAATATAACAGTAATGAAAAACTTTCCCCTTTCCCATTATCTTTAGGTTGATAGCAAACTGTTTTCTTTACAGATTTATTATTTAAAAAGCAAAAGTTTGTTTTTAGTTTTATATTATATAAGTATCTTGTTCTAAAAAACCTATGAGTGTGTACTGCTGAATCACATAGTAATGAACTAGTAATTTGCGCCCCCTCCCTTATGGTCCCGCAGAAGTCAGTGGTTAATGTGGGGTTTTAGACCACTTTTTAACCAGAATATGTCAAGAGGGGTGGTGGTATTGACTGATTTTGACTCTTAACTTGGAAACAGGCTTTTATTAAAGTTTAATCCCCCACCCTTCCCTGGGACCATGGGTGTGGGGGTATCAAATGACTAGTGAATAAGAACATCCTACTGTTCTCTTCAAGACATGATTTTTAATTCTCATGTCTTCCAGTCTTTAGCATTCATCTTGGCTCTCAGGTAGTTCCTGGTTCATAAAAGAGTGAAAACAATCATTTATTATATTTTTTTTCAAAACAATCTTTTTATCAAGCCATTTATAATCTAACTAATTTTCCACAACTATTTGAAAAAAAATAAACAAATGAGATGCAAGATGCAGACAATAACAACAATGCATATTGAAAAAAGGTTTTTTTTATCCTCGGTAAGGAAAATATCTCTTGTAAGTTGAAAAAGCTGCTGTATCTTCTAAGGATATGTATCTTCTTAGGACTAAGAGCACAGGATATAAAGACAAGAACGGTCTAAGCAGTATTTGACAAATGCAACACGATATTGGTTAGCCTTTATGAAATATCTCAACACAATCAATCTGCCCTGAAGAAGTCTTACTAAAGACGAATTCCAGTTTTTGTTGTATTGTATTTTATTCAACACAATCAAGAATATAGATAAAACGAAGAATGTCAAAACAAAACCTGTTATGTTTAAATAATTTGATTACTAAGTTAAGTACTCGCATTCTTAAAGCATACAAAAAGGACAACAAAAAGCCTAATAACTGTCATATCCTCAATAGACAATACAAATCGTCGTCCGAAACTCACCTTGTTTTTTTTTTTTTTTTTTTTTTTTTTGGTCGCTTTCTTGTGGTTCTGTTCGCTTTTTAATGTGAACTGTTACTTGCTTAAATTTACTAGCTAAACCAGATAAATCTTGGCGTGAATGAATGTTAGTAGATCTCCTCTAGTTGACTTTATCCTTAAGTCACAAAATTTGAGGCAAAATAAATAATCATCGCATAATCGACAAGAACTTTTGACACCACAGGGTACCCGCGCGATGACCACAAAAACCAAGTCGCATACCTATACCATATTTCTATGCCTATGGGGCTACTCGCGCGACCTGCGGCCGCGCTTGGCTCCGCTATTACCGTGCATCAAGGAAAAAAGTCTTACCGTGCATTTGGGGCAAGTTTTCCTGTGCATTCAGAATTATTCGTATCGTATTGACTGGAATTTCCTTTCGCAACTTTCGCGGTTTCACTGTCTAGACGGCAGGATGGGGTTAATATTAGTTATTTTTTTTATCAAGCAAACATATGTTCACAGCCTTTCTCAGTGCTACCTTCAAGAAGACAGGTTCGATTTGTATTGCATGGTATTGTATTTTACAGAACTGAGGGTATGAAAAGCCGAATCATTGGTAAAATTTAAGTTCAACAATAAAAGAATGTGAGAAAAAAGTGCAACAATTTGGCGTTTGCGTGATCGTGAATGGGACAACGTACGAGATCCGTGCTCTAGCCGCGCGCATACCATGCTCGCGGAATAAAATTTCGTTTGCTAGGGTGGTGGACCATGGAAAACCTCATTTTACCATGGAAAGCCTCATTTTACAACAAGAACTGTGCAGAAAAAGTATTCTTCCATCGTCGTATTCGTAGCAGAGTGGTCTTTTCTACTTGTTTACTTGTGCAAGGAAAAGCAGATGCAAAGCATCCATGCTTGTTTTGTTGAAGCTGGTAGTGTGATTTTCGGAAGTTAAAATAAAAAGGCACTCAGTTGCATACATGTATAAGAAAAAGTGCAGATCAGACAAACACATTAGACACGAAGAAAAACGAGTAAATATTTAGTGCAAAGACTTTGTTTAATGCACTGTTAACGGAACCGCCGTATATAAACATCCCGAAATTGCAATATGAACTCTTCATTTTATTCATTTTTGCTCTCATTTTTTTAAGAGATTTCTTTTTCGTGATTCATTGACGGACTTTTTGTGAATTGCGAAAGAGGACATCATCATCGGCGCGGTTCGTAACCATGGTAACCATAAACATAACAACAATAATAATACTTAATTTATATCGCACCATGTTCTGAAGCTCAGTTCTTTCCTTTTAAAATTAGTTATTTAACTTGATTTTAAGGGATTCTAAAAAACATTGACGCAATACGATAATTTTCCTATAAAAAATTGCAACTGAACAAGCTAACAGAAACAAAAATTGTTTTGATAAGAGTAATTAACTTCCATTTTTATGAAAGACATAAAGTTAGAAGGCAAAAAAATATACGGAATTATTAAGGAAGCTTTTAATGGTTTTTCTTTAATAGACAAGATAACAGGTGAACAACTTTCTTTCAATTGTTTAGTTCCATAAAATAACCATACCCTCATTGAAGGGGTCGGAGGTATGACCCCCCACCCCTCTGGAATTTCCATTTGGGGTGCCCATTTTGACATTTTGACTACATACAAGCTGTAGTATGACTAGGTGGTATGACTAGAAAGACTACAGACAAGCTGAGTATAACTAGGTGGTCTGAAATCAGTGAAATAAATCAAAACATGTGGAATTGTCATGTTGTACGCCTCTGTGAAAACAGTGTAGATTCACTGACGTTTTGTGTATTAGCTATGTCAGCCTTCTGCTGATTTATTTCCCTTAACTTATAGCAATAAGATAAGCAAAGAGAATCACCAATGAACACCAATGAACCACTCTAACGGGTTACAATTTCAATAATTTCAAGTGGATGAGCAGATAGAACCATCAACGTGGGATTCTTAACGCTGTCTTTTCACTCTGCTGTAGAAGGCAGGATCTTGGGCCCGGGGGTGCTAGATCTATCTTTTAGGGTATAAAATTCTTACCAGCTGCTATCTCTTAGGGGGTGTTTTAGGATTTTTCCGATTCTGCGGGATCTTGAGTTAACCATGGCCCACGAATAAGTCATGATAACGCCCTTCAAGAACACATCTATTCACTTAAAAAAGCGCGCTAAGGTAAGGTTAAAAGGATGGAAGATACGTGATTTTATATCAAGATAGCATACATTGATTTAGATAACATTGAGGCAAGAATGCAAAATACAAGGTACTCTTTGAATAAAGATAAAGCACTTTAGAATGCAAAATACAAGGTACTCTTTGAATAAAGATAAAGCACTTTAGAATGCAAAATACAAGGTACTCTTTGAATAAAGATAAAGAGCTTTAGAATGTAAGTTGGGTGAAAAAGAGGGAGTGCGTGATGATTCAAGTTTCTCGAACTTAGAGGTTAAAATAAAATAAAAAAGTAAAAAGCTTTGAAAACAAGCCTTAATCGATCGACTGTTATAATCAGATTTACAATACTCGTGTTATCACCATCGTTAAGACCCGTTGTCATGTATTATATCGCCCATATGATTTTTTATAACCCTCGTTTTACAGCAGTAGCATGAAAAGCAAGAGTCGCATTGTGTGGATTTAAAGGGAATTACTGATATAATAACAAGACCGCCTTATACCATCAGACCGTTGTTTTCCTGTACACAGGCAATTGTTTGTGTATCAAAATGTCAAAACGCAGAAATTCGAACTACCGAGAATAAACGAAAAAGGGCAATTCCCCATTTTGCTTTGCTTATGGAAACAAAACACAACCCTGTCGATTTAGTATGAGATTTATTACAAAAATATCGTTTATTTGCTCCGCGTGTATTTCTGTGATTTGCTCCGCGTGTATTCCTGTGTTGACAGTAATGTCATGGAGATGCGAAAAATTCGCTCTCAGAATCGGACGAAAACACAAAGTTATTTGTCGGAGAGAGCGAGATTCGTCCCAAAATAGACACCAGTGATTCGGAGCTGTCGCTTAGGTGACTAAAAGGCGAGTGGACCGGCCGATGGGCCTCGCTACTAGTCACTCGCAAACTTGGAAAGACAGGGCCATTTGGCTCAACCACCGTACACTTGCGATTCTTTTTCTCTATTTGGTTTTTGATTTTTTTCATTGCGGGCAGCGATTGATCTCTGTGGTTCAGAGCGATAGATTTGATTTCTAAACTCGATTCCTTTCGCATATACCCCCTTTGTTTGGTCCTGTCTTGGGAAGACCACCGTGAATGTTCGACGGATTTTTCCCTCCATGAATGTATCGGTGGCAACATAGTCCTATCCAGCTTGCCCCTCGACGCAAATCCTTTAGAAAAATTCGCCCGCTTCCGTTTCTTCTTTTCCGAATATTTTATTCCATTGTTATTATTGGCAAAATTCCCAACTCCTATTCTAATTTTTTCTCCCCGTTCCGGCGTGTATGCATTTCCATTGATTTGCCTTTTCCATTTATCTCGCTCGTAAAGCGGGTCCAGACTCCGTGTTAGACACACACTCCCCGAGTTAGACTTCAACGGACGTGTGTTACTCGTGCTAGACTTTGAAATGCGCGGAAAGATATTGGTGGTATTATTTGCCCTTCGGTATCGATGGGTTCGACTCGTCCAAGCAAAGTCGAGCTTCTCGCGTCTAGAGAACCCATCCATGATCGCTTGGATATGTGAACTGGTGGTCTTTCCGTACCGGCTCTTGTTATATCACGCGCCTAATTGTAAGTTGCGCGATTTGCTCCTTGTTGATTATGCCTCGAGGCATATTATAAGTATACATCTCATCTCCGCTCGTAACTATGAGCTGTCCTCGATTAAAAATGTATAAACAAACCCATTAATCTTTGGAGGGCTGCCTTCGGAATGAAATATCGCAGGGGAGAGCGTGTCTTGCTGCTCTTGGCATTGTGTTTTTTCGATTACAACATAGAGTACACTTTTGCCGGCAGCTGGTACAGCTCTGCGCGCTATAATTGTACGTCTATGCATTTTAATTGGGCAAATAACCATACGCGCTCTGATTGAGGCAAAAATGCATAATACAATCAGATTTTTTTTATCCAAACAAAAACAATAAGAATTCAATCTGAGCTTGGGCATAAAACTGCGAAACCTTTTTTCAGGCTTTTTTGTTCAGAATTATAAAAAGCGTTTTCAAACACAAAACATTGACATTTAATTTTTAAAAAGAATAACTAAATAGGACACTTTCACCTGTTACAAGAATTGATAATTTGATATTTTACCGCTGTGGATGGAGCAAAATTGTGACTTAATTAACAGCGACATGTACAAAGAACCCGGCGGTATATATGAGCCTTGAAGTCCAGTGCACAATACAGCCGCGGCATCACATCTCCTGCACAATATTACATTGTTACCTCTGCCTGGAGTGGTGAGGTGTACAAATGAACAGAGGTATACATCTCTGGAATAGCGATTTGTACATTATAACATTTCTTTTACTCTGTTTTGAGTGACTATTTACAAAGGCAACACTGATATACGACGTCTCACAATGTACGTGATAGATACTGTGTAGCAGCAACGCGTTGAATGAGGAAACTTTTAAGAAATTCTCGCTGAGGTGTATTTTCAAATGATGACTTATATCAGAAATTTGATTAGAAAGTTGTAGAATCTAGTAACTTGCTTCATTTCCTTTAGTTCTCAAAAAGTTCTCATGAAAATAGTGGAAAATAAGTGATTCCCAAATCACAGAAGACAAAGGTTTAAAAAAACTACTGAAGGAAAATCATCCGTTTTCATTAACATTTCGATATTGGCCTTTTTTTTTAGAGAATTGAATATGAACGTTATTAAAACAAAAACAAAAATAAAAATTATATTTATATAACGGCTTCTAGATTCCAACAGCAACATAATGTAACGGTAATAGATGATAAGACCAGAACCCACATAAACATGCGAGAAGAAAAATATAAACAAAAAACACAATAGAAAAATCTACAGCAACAACGATAGCAAACCCGCATCAATATGTGCTTTTCCTCTTAGAGTAAACGAATATGGTAATTTTTCTTATCTTTCCCAATTCACTTGATAACTGAGAGCGGATATACAACTCGATTCGATAGTCTACTTAAACATGCCGTCTATTAAGATTCGGTGAGCTACTGATTGTCTGCTTGCGAGGCAATTAAACCATTAACCGGAGTAATACGAGAGGAAGCGACCTTTTACGAGTGCATGGAAAATGATAAGCGAGAAATGGAGAACGAATGAGCGGGAAATCAAAGAGCTGGGAAGGGAAAAACGTTGAGAAAATAGAAGAATTAAAAATTCAACCTGTAAATTAATGAGCTTGTACTATATTCTGCAATGCTAACAGGGAAAAATTTAAAAGCGAAAGATTTATATAAAGATACAGAAAGTATTACCACGTAACGAGCGATCAGCTAATCGAGATTTAAGTGAAAAAGGAAATGACAAAACTGTGGCGTAAAGGCAGACATCCATCAACAGCCGGCGACAATAAGGGTTTAAAACCTTTCAAATATCGGCAAACGAAAGAAATGAGACTAGTTTATCAAATAAACACAGTGTATTGAATATGAACATCAAGAATCTAAGGCGAAAAGTGGGATCTAGGGGATTGTTTTCCAAATAAGGAAATTATTGCGCTAATTATATTAATGATAATCATTGTCTCTCACCCTAGCATGGAAAGATACAAGGCAGCCTTGAAACAAAAGCTTCCATTTACTGTTTAACAGAGTCAGCGGTGCCGAAAACACCTCGAAAGCCGACAAGGATTTCTAATCTCGCACTTGGCGCGGCCTAAGACAAACACAGGTGTACAAAAAGATAGAGCGCTTTTTAGAAACACTTTTGGGACATCAACTGAAGAAAAATAACCCTAAAGAGGACAAATATCCCACCACTCATCAAATCCACGGTTTAGGACAAGAGTTTTGGCGCTTTCAGACTAGCGACATGACAAATAGAAAAATATATTATAACCTAAGATACGGAAAAAGGGAAACCAATGGACACAGGTTATAGACGTGGAATGTTGCATGCCTTGGTGGTATAGCTGTGTAAGCATTAGCCCTTTTTTGGCACACGGTAGATGCTTGAGACGTCAGCGTCGAGTATAACATGCCAAACCTTGTGTTGATTGATCTCCCTGATTCCACCACGCCTACGCAAGGCCAATTAGTTTTTTTCTAAAAAATTGTCTGTAGTCTTTTTAGTCATACCTTTAAATGCAGATAAGTTAAGGGATAACAACATTTTTTTCTAAGGAGCCCGGCAAAAAGGCACCCACTATAAAAAAGCCAAACATTGGCAACAGAGTGTCTCTTAGCCCTCTGGCAGGGATTTACATATCCGTTACAAGCCCGCCATTAAAACGTGATCAATGCGCGCGACTCTTGATGGAGACCCTCTCACGGTGTGGCCTTATTACACTAATGGCGAGCCATCGTAAATAGGTCCTCGCTGGCGGCTAAAGAGGTGTTTTGTGATCACAGGGTGATAAGGGCCCTCCTTATCTTGTGCTTCTTTTCGCATTATTAAAAAACATAGCCTTTTCTTACCAACTTCAAACAGTAAAAATCGAATGCAATATAAGATAGCGCTAATAGGATGCCAGAATAATGGCATATTTATACCTGGTATTTTTTTACCAGGTTGGATCATTTATCTTGAACCCAGCGTAATTTGCGCATGCTCCACAAAGGCGCAGAAAAGAAAGCGGAGGGGGTTTTCTTTTCATTTGCCAGCACTGAAATGGTTTCCAATACTGTCACCTTAACGCAAGATGCTGACCAATCAGAAATCACCAAATTTGTTAGTTGGAATGACGGAAGCCAGAAATGGCGATTTTTACTGAATCGTCAGAAGGTCGCAGAATATTGAAAACCGATGTAAACTAGCACCTTACGCAACGTCACTTTCACGTTTACCTTTTGAAGAGTTTTGAAGAATTCAATTAAGTTCATTTGGTACTACAAAAATATTTTTACAATTTTCGGTTAAGATAGTTTAGAAGTGAAGTATTCGTTACTTAACATCGATAAAGCATGAAGAAATTCTAAAACAATTTAGTAGCAGTTTGTGAGTACATTATCTACACCCGCGGGGTATACTACATCAAGCGATCAAGCGAGCGATACTCACGAATTTATAATACAGCATTCTTGAGCCTATAACCATTTGTATGACAAAAGAGGTGCATCGAATTAATATCAAATGAGAACGTGTCTTATGTTAGTGCATGGGTCACTGAATATGTAATAAAGCTTATACCGGCTTTGATCGCCGACGAATTAATCACCTCTGTTCATGGACTATCAGATATTTATCTTATCGATGATCATACGCCTTCTTTTACTCCAGTGAAGGTCTAATGCTTAAAACGTCAACAAAATTACTTTTTTCACAGAGGTTTATAACATACCACTTCATGTGTTCATTCATTTCCCTGGTTATAATGTATTTTACCCTTATTGTGATCATAGACAAGACTTTTAAAATAATACAGCCAAATTGAACATAAATTTAAACCTGCGCAGGGTAAACTAGCGGGCTGCGCTATGACAATGTGCAGACAGGGCTAGTATGCGATAAATGGACCCAAATGACACCTGGGTACACCAACTTTCACCCAAACGGCATAATGAGCAAACATAGACAGGCAAGACGACTTGCCGATGAAAGCAAGGAACAACAGAAAAGATTATCTAATGACTACATTATAAACACATGCGAACGGAGAAAGCTGTATTCATGTATTTGTGAATTGAAAGATTTAATCAAAACAATAAAAAAAATAAGATAAATGGGCAAGAGGTAGTAAAACGCCAATAACTGTCAACACATGAATGCTGTCAGTGAGGTTGCTATAGGGCGGTGTTGCATGTATCTAAGAGTAGGAAACAGCGAGTGTTGGGAAGAGGATGGATTTAAAGGTGAAAGTTGCTGAGTATATAGCATTGGGTTTGGATGGCGTGTGGTTTAAATAAGAATATTGCATTGATTTTGGATGGCTTGTGGTTTTGAATGGGTGTAGCCATAGGTTTGTGTGGTTTATAATGAAGTGTATGGCATTGGATTTTGGTGGCGTGTGGTTTATAATAATGTGCGGGTTGGAATGAGTGTAGCCATGGGTTTGAATAGCGTGAGGTTTAGTTTATAATGAGTGTATGGCATTAGATTTTGGTGGCGTGTGGTTTTGAATAAGTGTAGCCATATGTTTGTATATCGTGTGGTTTATAATGAGTGTATGGCATTGGATTTTGGTGGAGTGTGGTTTATAATAATGTGCGGGTTGGAATGAGTGTAGGCATGGATTTGGATGGCGTGTGGTTTTGAATGATTGCAGGCGATGGGTTTAGATTACGCGTGGTTAAGAATGAGCGTGTGTGTGAATGTGGTGTGGTTTTGAGTGTATGGAATTGGAATTTCGTTGGGGTTGCATCTTACTTGAGCCACTCATTGTGGTCGGTCCAGCCATCGATGTCGACGATCTTTTTAAGGTTAGCCTCGGTTTCGTCTGCACTTAGCCACAGCTCCCCCGTGGTGTCGGCTGCCAAGAAGAACCTGGATATACCGAACAGTGATCACCATCAATAATGATGATAGTACAATAAAATAAAATTATACTGGTTAAAGTAGACATTCTATCATTTATGATAAGCCGTTCATTGCTTTTCATGAACCTTCCATTGCTTTCTGCCGAAGATGTCGTAAACGTTATCTATTACCAAATCACGATCGGCTACAAAGTTACGGCACCTTACGGCTTGCTGTAAGGAAGCCAGGGCGTACGTACATACCTGTATGCACCGGTTGCAAGGAAGCCGTGACGTACGTACATACCTGTATGCACCGATGGTAAAGAAGCCAGGGCGTACGTACATATCTGTATGCACCGGTTGCAAGGAAGCCAGGGCGCACGTTCATACCTGTATGCACCGATGGCAAAAGAAGCCATGACGTACGTTCATACCTGTATGCACCGATGGCAAAAGAAGCCATGACGTACGTACACACTTGTATGCACCGGTTGCCAGGAAGCCATCGCGTACACTCATACATATAAACACGGATTGCAAGGAAGCCATGACGTACGTACATACCTGTATGCACCGGTTGCAAGGATGTCAGGGCGTACTTACATATCTGTATGCACCGATGGTAAAGAAGCCAGGGCGTACGTACATATCTGTATGCACCGGTTGCAAGGAAGCCAGGTCTACGTACATACCTGTATGCACCGGTTGCAAGGAAGCCAGGGCGTACACTTATACCTATTAACACGGGATGTAAGGAAGCCAGGATGTACGTACATACCTGTAAGCGCCGGTTTCTGGAGCCTTGAAGAAACCTCTGATCCTAGTTCCATAATTGTCATCGACATTATGGGGCGCGTCAAATTTATCAAGGACCTCTATACTAGAGGGGCTGTTAGGGAAGTTGGGGTTGGAGGTAAGGTCCGTTATCTTGTACCCAGGAATGTCCTGCCAGACTTCACGGATAACACCGGCAAATGGATCACCTGAAGAAGGACAAGGTAACATTATCTGGGAGCCTGGGAGGCAAACTTTACATAACGTAGCTGTATTACCAAGCCGTATTGCTTGCGTGTATATATCCTAAATCAAACTCGCGGTTTCTTGAGAGTTCTCGCAGGGCAAGCCATTTATAGGTAGGTTATGCTAGGCATGTGCACTGACCTGGAAGTCTCCATTGAAGATTTTCTTTTGAGATAGGCCTCATGAATCGACCGCTGGGCAGTCGTATTCCGGCACTGAGCGAGTCGGTGGACTCGGTTCCTTTCTCGAGTGCGGTGATGTAATAGTATTTGCCTGCTTCGAGGTTCACGCTTTTGGATATCTGGGCAGTAAATCTAAGGCAGACAATGGCATTAGGTAAAGTTTGTTGCCTCATACTGGTTATGTGCTACTAACACTACCCTCGACTTACTTGTTCCACTGGTTGCCTCGTACTAACACTATCCTCGACTTACTTGTTCCACTGGTTGCCTCATACTAACATTATCCTCGACTTACTTGTTCCACTGGTTGCCTCGTACTAACACTACCCTCGACTTACTTGTTCCACTGGTTGCCTCGTACTAACACTACCCTCGACTTACTTGTTCCACTGGTTGCCTCATACTAACACTACCCTCGACTTACTTGTTCCACTGGTTGCCTCATACTAACACTACCCTCGACTTACTTGTTCCACTGGTTGCTACATAATAACACTACCCTCGACTTACTTGTTCCACTGGTTGCCTCATACTAACACTACCCTCGACTTACTTGTTCCACTGGTTGCCTCGTACTAACACTACCCTCGACGTACTTGTTCCACTGGTTGCCTCATACTAACACTACCCTCGACTTACTTGTTCCACTGGTTGCTACATAATAACACTACCCTCGACTTACTTGTTCCACTGGTTGCCTCATACTAACACTACCCTCGACTTACTTGTTCCACTGGTTGCCTCGTACTAACACTACCCTCGACTTACTTGTTCCACTGGTTGCCTCATACTAACACTATCCTCGACTTACTTGTTCCACTGGTTGCCTCATACTAACACTACCCTCGACTTACTTGTTCCACTGGTTGGGAGCTACAAACACTTACCTTAGACTTACTTGTTCCACTGGTTGTTTCGTACTATAACTACCCTCGACTTACTTGTTCCACTGGTTGCCTCATACTAACACTACCCTCGACTTACTTGTTCCACTGGTTGCCTCATACTAACACTACCCTCGACTTACTTGTTCCACTGGTTGCCTCATACTAACACTACCCTCGACTTACTTGTTCCACTGGTTGCCTCATACTAACACTACCCTCGACTTACTTGTTCCACTGGTTGGGAGCTACAAACACTTACCTTAGACTTACTTGTTCCACTGGTTGTTTCGTACTACTACTACCCTCGACCTACTTGTTCCACTGGTTGCCTCATACTAACACTATCCTCGACTTACTTGTTCCACTGGTTGCCTCATACTAACACTATCCTCGACTTACTTGTTCCACTGGTTGCCTCAAACTAACACTATCCTCGACTTTCTTGTTCCACTGGTTGTAAACGACAAACACTACCCTCGACTTACTTGTTCCCCTGGTTGCCTCATACTAACACTATCCTCGACTTACTTGTTCCACTGGTTGTGTCCGGTGGCGTCGGTCAGTGCGATAAGGTTGCTCATGTTCTTTTGACTGTCTCCTGTGCTCAGCCACAGCTCAGAGGTTTTAGAGCCAGACAAATAGAAGGTATAGTTACCAGTCTCTGGAGCCACGAAGTAGCCCTGTACAATAGACATACCAATCAGTACTGCCGAGAAGAATGTCTTTCCATAAAAAAATAAATACCCTCCCAATAATTTGTTTTTGCGCTTGTATATCAGTGAGAATCACGTGCGTTTAGCATGCATCCTAGTGGAAGAACTCTGAATGGTGCATGCGCAGTACCTTGACACGACTGCCGTAGTCGCTGTCTACGTCGAAAGGAGCATCAAAATTCTCGATGATTTCTACCAGGGAGGGGTCGTTGGGGTAGTAAGGATCGGTCTTAAGTTTGCTGAGTTCTTTTCCAGGAAGCTCTTTCCATATTTCACGTATAAGGCCGGGGTACGGCATCTCTAGACACACGAACAATTGAAATAACGTCAGTTGTAGAATAAGTTGTAAAATAGATAATATAAATAATAATAATAAATACCCGACCCTTTGATCAACTTACTCTTTCCGCCAAAGACCTTCGAGACTGCCTTCTTGTCCAAGAACTGCGAGAAGATCGCTAGCGACCCGATCGCGAAATCAGCAGGTTTCATGTCATCTCCAATGTTCTTACGACCAATGATAAACTCCGAGCTCTCATCGATGACATCCCGAGGGACTGTCTTCGGAGTCTTAGTCGATGCACGGAATTGCCCGTCAATGTAAAGCCACAGGCCTTTTTCCAGACCCCAAGTCAGCACCACCCGCTGCCATCTGGTACAAACATCGCATGGTATGAGAATTAGTCTTAGGCTTATTTTAGACTTTCATGGAACTGTACAGTGGCCATGTCACATACAGTGAGATAAAAGCGACCATCTTTGTTTTTTTTTACTGGAAGAATATGGATGTAAGAGGGAGATCAGGAACACGTGTCAATCAATCAATACTTTATTCGCATTTCCATATTTCTTAATTTATACATTATTTGTATTCGAGACTATATCTCATTTCAATTTTCTATGTTTAATTTTTGAGTCAGTCCAGTAAGAAATATAGTAGTATAATTGTAAGGAAATGCCTAGGGCTTAAATGAACCAAAATGGTTTTCGAGTTGGGTCCCTAGCCAGAACTTGTAGTGAATTGAAAAATGTAGCCTTAGAACACACATACAAAAAATATAAACAAGCGAAAAAGCACACAAAACACATAGCAAGAAGCACACATGGGGAGGGTTAGAATTTTATGTCAAGAGTTCCATTTTGTTTTAAGAATAGATAACTTTCGGCCTTTTTGCAAAACATATTTTTTATTGAGTTGTTTTAGATCAGGGGGCAGTTTTTCCCAGAGATTAGTCGCTATAACAGAAAGTGTTTGTTTACCAGTATTTGTCCTAAAACGAGCTTTGTATAGATTTTCATTTGCTGCATAACGAGTATTATAAGAGTGAATGTCCTTAGCATATTTGAAAGAGTTGTCAAAGATAGGGGGAAGATGTTGCTTGTGCCAGCCATGTATAAATTTTAAAGTTTGGAGTACAAAAATGTGATTTACTGTTAGGATATCTAAAAGGTCCAAGAGTGGTAAAGCACTTTCTGTATTTTCACCAAATAAAGTTGAAAAGAAAATTACCCTGGCGATATGATTTTGTTTAGTTTGAAGTATTTTTGTATTTGATTTATAGGCGCTTCCCCATGCTATTATAGCATATGAAAGGTAGGGAAATATGAGGTTGTAGTAGTTCTGTCTAAGTTGGGATGGGGATAGATAGTGACGAAGTTTATAAAATATACCTGTATTTCTTGATATTTTGGAGGAGATAAATGATATATGGTACTTCCAATTTATTTTGTCATCTAGAATAACGCCTAAGTATTTGACATGGTCTTTTTTCCAGGGTAACAGTTTCATCACCATTCGGGAGTACTATTTTTATTTCCGTATTTAATTTCTTTTGGGCTGATTTAAATTATCATAAAATTAGTCTTTTTAAAGATTATTGACAGTTTGTTTGCATCGCACTAGTTCTTAACATTGCTTAATTCATTGTTAATAAGTATTTCGAAATCTTTTGAGTTTTTATTAGAGGCAAAGACATTTGAGATTTAGGCTTATGGTATTATCTGGTTGCTACGAAACACTGTTGCTACGAAAGGGAAAAGCGCTACATTTGTTCAAATATACTAAAATCGCCGCGTCCTTCAACTTGATTCCGTGTCCCAGTGATTAGCACCTTTAACTCATAAGCAAGTGCTCAAGGGTCAATTCCTGGTCGAGTATTTTTTTGTATTTTATTCTCTTCGAAACTCTAGTTCTAACTTATTATTGTTTTTTTTTTCCGAGAGATAAAAATAAATATTCGACATTTTGTAGAAGAAAATGCAAATTTTATATTTCTTTCGACAATAAAAAAAGATGGCGAAAAAAACAAGATGGCGGCTATTTCCGAGCGAGAAAAACACGTTAATTTTGAACATTTTACAACAATTGTGATTTTGTTTTTCATTCAAATCATTGATATCACCATTCCTAACAACTTAGCGCATGGGAATTTTGATTTTTGAAGAAATGAAAAAGTTATTACCAATTATGTGGTTTTCGAAGAACATAAAAAAATCGCAATTTCTCGCGGTATAAAAATTTCGCAAATCCGATGCGTGAAGTTTTAGAAATTGTGATGTTAAAATATTTCTGCAAAAAAAACTATGTTAGATTTGAACAATAGCTTCTCCGACACGTTTTTTTTCTGTTCTGGGTCACGTGACCATGGAAGGGGTCAGATTACGTCATCATTTGTGCCATTTATGTCTAAAACACTTATGTTGAAAGTTCCAAGAGATTTGACAAAAAACAAAAGCTTTTATAAAACAAACAAATTTCCCTAGCAACGGACTCAAACGATAGTACCATAGGCCCTTAAGTATGTCTCAAGTTATGACCGGAGTGAAGCTGTTTGCCTCCCATCTACTATCTCCATTAAGCCTTCAGCAGTTAAGCGGCCGATGAATAGGTCTTTCTAAAAGTAATGTATTTTAGCTATCTTCATTAAGCAGCCACCTGACCTCTGCTGAAATGGGATCGATACCCGTTCGAGACATGAATAGCACCTTTCTGTTTTTCGGCCCTGCATTTGACTTGTTAATCATATGAGAGCTTATTAGATACCTGTGTTCGTTCGAGGATGGAAAATTCATAATACATACGTACTAAGAGTTTTCAATGTGGAGCTTGAATAACACGGTTTATACTGTATGTTGTCATATAGGGTGCCACTGTATAATCTTTTTTACCTGACGGTGAATATAGATGTCCTGACGGTCCATCGCAGCGTGTCCTCAGCTGTGCTCATTGCGAGTGTGAAGTACAAGTTGTCATTGGCGAGATATGCTGCCAGCCCCTTATCACCGCTAAGGTGGCCTCCAGTGTCCATGATGTAACGGGGCTCTTTGTACGTACGCACAATCTGCAGATAGAACAAATGATGGTAGTGAAATTGAACGATGTGTAGGGCCGTAGCAGGGGTTGGGGCACTAGGTTCACATGCTCCTCCAATATTTTCAAAAATTATAAGGAAATGACAACTTGGGGCGTAATGTGCCTCACATTGTTTCTCAATGTTTCTTTATCGTGCCCTCCTCGCCCCCCCCCCCCCCCCAATAATTCGAACCCTGCTACGGGTAGGGTAGGGGTAGAACAAATGATTGGAATGAAATTAAACGATATGCAAACACAGGGGCCCGATATATATGCAAATGAGGGGCAGATGATAAGAATGACACAGACCGATACAATATGCATAAAAAAATGTGCATGAAAGGTGAGGACAAAACATCGAACAAATATTCGCCTTTATATAGTATAAAGTTCCGCGTTTTTTTTTGTAAATGTTATTGCGTCTGTCCAATCTCCTTTAAACAAAAACTCAGCTAAATACCAAGGCTTACTACGGCCTCCTTTTATTTGGATCACTGAAGCAAACAGGTTTTCTACAGCCCACAAATGCGGCCCTTCAACTCCCGCCTGGCCCAAGGGGCCTTGGTACCAGACCTCATAGTACTATATTTACCCTGTTGAACTTGAGTTTCGTGCTGATACTGAGACCCTTGGGGCATTTGCTGGGATCACTGACGCACCGCCCATTGAAGTTCCCAACCTTCAGGTACGCCTTGCTCCCATCTATATGTACCCCGCCATCTACAGCCTTTACAGGTCCATTAACCTCGATATCCGGGCTACCGGGAATCTTGCCATCTTGGAGTTTTGGCAGAAGCCAGGTATATCTTGCGGATACTAAACGAACAAAACAAAATGGTGTTAGAACACTATTGAACAGCCTCCAAGTGATTTTACCATCTTAGGGGTTTATTTGGAAGGCGCCAAGTGATTTTACCATCGAGGGGTTTATTCGGAAGGCGCCAAGTGATTTTACCATCGAGGGGTTTATTTGGAAGGCGCCAAGTGATTTTACCATCTTAGGGGTTTATTCGGAAGGCGCCAAGTGATTTTACCATCGAGGGGTTTATTTGGAAGGCGCCAAGTGATTTTACCATCTTAGGGGTTTATTTGGAAGGCGCCAAATGATTTTACCATCTTAGGGGTTTATTTGGAAGGCGCCAAGTGATTTTACCATCTTAGGGGTTTATTTGGAAGGCGCCAAGTGATTTTACCATCTTAGGGGTTTATTTGGAAGGCTCCAAGTGATTTTACCATCTTAGGGGTTTATTTGGAAGGCGCCAAGTGATTTTACCATCGAGGGGTTTATTTGAAAGGCGCCAAGGGATTTTACCATCTTAGGGGTTTATTTGGAAGGCGCCAAGTGATTTTACCATCTTAGGAGTTTATTTGGAAGGCGCCAAGTGATTTTACCATCGAGGGGTTTATTCGGAAGGCGCCAAGTGATTTTACCATCTTAGGGGTTTATTTGGAAGGCGCCAAGTGATTTTACCATCTTACGGGTTTATTTGGAAGGCGCCAAATGATTTTACCATCTTAGGGGTTTATTTGGAAGGCGCCAAGTGATTTTACTATCTTAGGGGTTTATTTGGAAGGCGCCAAGTGATTTTACCATCTTAGGGGTTTATTTGGAAGGCGCCAAGTGATTTTACCATCTTAGGGGTTTATTTGGAAGGCGCCAAGTGATTTTACCATCTTAGGGGTTTATTTGGAAGGCGCCAAGTGATTTTACCTTCGAGGGGTGTATTTGAAAGGCGCCAAGGGATTTTACCATTTTAGGGGTTTATTTGGAAGGCGCCAAGTGATTTTACCATCTTAGAGGTTTATTTGGAAGGCGCCAAGGGATTTTACCATCTTAGGTGTTTATTTGGAAGGCGCCAAGTGATTTTACCATCTAAGGGGTTTATTTGAAAGGCGCCAATTGATTTTGCCATCTTAGGGGTTTATTTAGAAGGCGCCAAGTGATTTTACCATCTTAGGGGTTTATTTAGAAGGCGCCAAGTCATTTTATCATCTTAGGGGTTTATTTGGAAGGCGCCAAGTGATTTTACCATCGAGGGGTTTATTTAGAAGACGCCAAGTCATTTTACCATCTTAGGGGTTTATTTAGAAGGCGCCAAGTCATTTTACCATCTTAGGGGTTTATTTGGAGGCGCCAAGTGATTTTACCATCTTAGGGGTTTATTTAGAAGGCGCCAAGTCATTTTACCATCTAAGGGGTTTATTTGGAAGGCGCCAAGTGATTTTACTATCTTAGGGGGTTATTTAGAAGGCGCCAAGTCATTTTACCATCTTAGGGGTTTATTTGGAAGGCGCCAAGTGATTTTACCATCGAGGGGTTTATTTGGAAGGCGCCAAGTGATTTTACCATCGAGGGGTTTATTTGGAAGGCGCCAAGTGATTTTACCGTCTTAGGGGTTTATTTGGAAGGCGCCAAGTGATTTTACCATCTTAGGGGTTTATTTGGAAGGCGCCAAGTGATTTTACCATCTTAGGGGTTTATTTGGAAGGCGCCAAGTGTTTTTACCATCTTAGGGGTTTATTTGGAAGGCGCCAAGTGATTTTACCATCGAGGGGTTTATTTGAAAGGCGCCAAGGGATTTTACCATCTTACGGGTTTATTTGGAAGGCGCCAAGTGATTTTACCATCTTAGGAGTTTATTTGGAAGGCGCCAAGTGATTTTACCATCGAGGGGTTTATTCGGAAGGCGCCAAGTGATTTTACCATCGAGGGGTTTATTTGGAAGGCGCCAAGTGATTTTACCATCTTAGGGGTTTATTTGGAAGGCGCCAAATGATTTTACCATCTTAGGGGTTTATTTGGAAGGCGCCAAGTGATTTTACCATCTTAGGGGTTTATTTGGAAGGCGCCAAGTGATTTTACCATCTTAGGGGTTTATTTGGAAGGCGCCAAGTGATTTTACCTTCGAGGGGTTTATTTGAAAGGCGCCAAGGGATTTTACCATCTTAGGGGTTTATTTGGAAGGCGCCAAGTGATTTTACCATCTTAGGGGTTTATTTGGAAAGCGCCAAGGGATTTTACCATCTTAGGTGTTTATTTGGAAGGCGCCAAGTGATTTTACCATCTAAGGGGTTTATTTGAAAGGCGCCAATTGATTTTACCATCTTAGGGGTTTATTTAGAAGGCGCCAAGTCATTTTACAATCTTTGGGGTTTATTTGGAATGCGCCAAGTGATTTTACCATCGAGGGGTTTATTTGAAAGGCGCCAAGGGATTTTACCATCTTAGGGGTTTATTTGGAAGGCGCCAAGTGATTTTACCATCTTAGGGGTTTATTTAGAAGGCGCCAATACATTTTACCATCTTAGGGGTTTATTTGGAAGGCGCCAAGTGATTTTACCATCGAGGGGTTTATTTAGAAGACGCTAAGCCCTCCTTCCTTTTTAGGGGTTTATTTAGAAGGCGCCAAGTCATTTTACCATCTTAGGGGTTTATTTGGAAGGCGCCAAGTGATTTTACCATGTTAGGGGTTTATTTAGAAGGCGCCAAGTCATTTTACCATCTAAGGGGTTTATGTGGAAGGCGCCAAGTGATTTTACCATCTTAGGGGTTTATTTAGAAGGCGCCAAGTCATTTTACCATCTTAAGGGTTTATTTGGAAGGCGCCAAGTGATTTTACCATCGAGGGGTTTATTTGGAAGGCGCCAAGTGATTTTACCATCGAGGGGTTTATTTGGAAGGCGCCAAGTGATTTTACCATCTTAGGGGTTTATTTGGAAGGCGCCAAGTGATTTTACCATCTTAGGGGTTTATTTGGAAGGCGCCAAGTGATTTAACCATCTTAGGGGTTTATTTGGAAGGCGCCAAGTGATTTAACCATCTTAGGGGATTATTTGGAAGGCGCCAAGTGATTTTACCATCTTAGGGGTTTATTTGGAAGGCGCCAAGGGATTTTACCATCTTAGGGGTTTATTTGGAAGGCGCCAAGTGATTTTACCATCGAGGGGTTTATTTGGAAGGCGCCAAGTGTACCGTGCGGAGACTGAACGAAGTGAGAGTATAACTCTAGATCTACACGGAGAATAATAAATAGTGTCACAAAAGGTCCTATCTTTCAGGGGCTATCGGGAATTTTGCGAAGTAGGCGTAGGGATAGAACTCAGACAACGTGTACACTCCATTCTTTGACACAAGCTAGTTACACTTATAAGCCTTTCCCTGACAATACTGCAAAGACACATTCAACATGCTCTCTCCGCTCTTAAAAAGTCGAACAACACAAGCTACCTTCACCGAATATCTGTTTACACCGTCACGCATATCCAGACTCACCTGTGTCGTCATAAGTAAACACATAGGGGACATCTTCAGGCGCCAGGAACCTTGTGAAGGCATACAGTGAACTAATGTACATTCGGGTATATCGGTACGGTGCGTTGCCGCTCTGTCGTCCAATCGTGAGTCTTGCCTGCTTGTTCGGGACGGGAGCGGTGGGGGTACCGTCCTTCATTGAGTCCCGGAAGGCGCCATTGATGTAGAGCATAAGTCCTTCTTCTTTTTTCCACGTAAACACGAGGTCTTGCCATTCATTTGTGGCGAGCTCTGTTGAAAGCTTCCAGGTCTTTGTAGATGTCACCACCTAGGATATCGTAATGGTTTTGTTAGACGGTATACGTAATGGGACTGTTTGGGGAAATGGCAACTTGCACTAAGGGTCATGTGACATTTTTAATGGTAAGCTAGCGTGACCCGCTTTTGGCGGCAGAACAACAGCAACAAAAACAGTAACTTATGCTTATGAATCATCTAGCAGAGAGAAAGGGTTGAATTTCATTGAAATAGGGATATATGGAAGATATTTTCGAATGGATTAATCATCTTTTCACTTGGCAGACATGTATAGTGTGCTAATAGAGTTATTGAGTAGGGAAAATGACAGGCGCTGTGTTGTTTATTAACGTTGATTACATGGATTATACTGTTTGTGCGACATCTATGCTGCATTACCGTGACACAAGTTACGTTCGTTCATTTAATAGCAGACACTGATGATTGCGTGACGGCTGTTGCGTTACCTTGTAGTTGACGGTGTTGTTTTGGAGGTAGACAGAAACTCCACGAGAATCTCCTGCAGAGTCGAGGATTAAGCGCTTGTCTTTGTAACTCTTGGCGTCATCGTCAAAGTTGAGCTATCATAAGAAGAGATCAATTAGAACAAGATATACCTGAATGTGAAGCTATCATAAGGGGTGGGGGAGGTATTAGAGCAAGATATTTCTGAATGTGAAACCATAATTGGAAGATCGCCATCAAAGATTAGCCATTAAAAGAGACACAGAACATTGTATACTTGATGGAAGTGTTGGGCACTTCTTTTCATGCACGATCTCTGAAAAGCTCTGCCTGATTCTACTTGTATTTAGAAAATTATTGCCTTTTTTTCAGAATTGTAACTGATTTTTCTTAAATATATTAAATATTATATTAATATTAAAGAAAATATTAAAAATAAAAATATTAAAGAGTGACACCAGTATGTTAAATTTGTCCTCCAATTTTGAATGAAAACAATAGCAAAGATGTTGCTGACAAGAGCTTTTAATGAGATATGCGTCGACAAAATGGCAAAATGGCGGTGTGTTAAGCGAGACATTGAATATACCTGCATTGCGAAAGAGAATCCCTTGATGCACAGGTCAGGGTCTCCAAGGCACTGTCCGTAAAAATCGCCCGCGTCGAGCCAAGAGTCCACGCCATTGAGCTGGAGACCGCCGTCCACTGCCTTGATGTGACCGTGGGAGGCGATAGGACTTGATCCATGAATCTTGTTGTTGTAGATCTTCTGCGCGGTCCAGAAGTACATGGGTGCCACTGCAGGATCACGAATGCGAAATATGCTCACTCTGTCGTTAATAACTGGGTAGCTTCAACTCTATACAATAAAAGCAATATCTAACGAGCATTAAACTTAAGCCTGTGGCCCTCAAACTGCTACTAACCTATATGAAAATAATTCAAGGAGATTATTTTACTTCTTGCGCAAGCCTGTGGTAATACAAAATGAGCGCCCCTGGGTCATATACAAAGTGGCTTTCAAAAAAAGGCTGTTTTCTGCCAATTTGCTTGATAAAGGTAAGAACAGCGTAAATGAAATTAGACGTGTGAACCCACCTGCAGACTTGCCGAAGATAGAGATGCTGGTATCAATGTCCGGGATAAGAGTGTTGTTGGAGATGAAATCCTGGACTTTCTGTGTCAACAAGCCGTCTATACAAAATTGATCATCATCATCACCATTACCATTAGCACAATTTGTTTTTAAAGAATACTAGATGGGCAGAATACTAGAGAGGCATATATATTGACTATCTTAATTTTCTTAATTATTGGTATCCTTTTTATTTGTTTGTAGTCTTCAGCCAACTGCAAGCGTTTTAAAATCTTACCATTTTGGAGTTCCTTATTACTCTTAGGGCCTGAAAAACATTCAAACAATTTCTCTGTAAATAATAGATATAAACAATAACAAAAACAAACAACAGTAGAGAAACCTCCCACTAAACCCCCTGGTTTCCCTGACCCGACTCACTTGGCTTTTTGCAGATGTAGCTGTACTTGGCTTGGCATTGCTCGTCATGCCACCTGCCCTTCTTGGTCACTATTGCGCATGTCACTCCGCCGTTGTTAGGCGACCTCTCATCCCAGTTAGTGTACGATGACGTCATCTGGTCACTCCAGACCCAGTCTCCCTCGCTGTTTTTGTCGTTGTAACCGATCCACATGTCGGCCTTAGAGTACACCTGAATGAGACCAGAGACGTTTATCAGTCGACAAATAAGATCACACAAGACGGAATTCACGTATCGCAACACTAAAACTTTAGTGTCACGCTACAACGGGTTTGCGTCGGGCGGCAACACATATCAAGAAAATTCAGCCAAAAATTGGCGTTTTTGCCAAACGCGGTCACTTCCATATAAGGAAACTAATATATTTCTTATTTGGAAAAACTGCATCATTTTTATTATTTTTGACGTTATCGTACCGCAGGTGCTTCATAAACATTATGACTTGTAATCAGAAGAGAAAAACAGTGACTGTGACCATCTTTGGTCAATGGAGAAAGTATCTTAAAAGAAACTAAGTGTCCTCGGTTCCAGTCCCTCAAAACGACAACGTTTTCTTCATATGTAGAAGAGCTCGCGCCACTCAAGGGGACTCCATAGTTTGTTTTGTTGTTCTTGCAAAACCTGTATCAATAGTTCTTAAACTTTGTTTTTGCAAAAACATTTTCCCCAAAAATTGCATTCTAAGACTAAGATTCTAAAATGGGCCTTTCCTGTTTCCCGTGACCTGTTGACAGTGAATTCACACCGAATCTTTGACTTTTCTAGCATATTATTTTTAGGCAAGAACTCGAGCTTGTCAGGCGTAACCTCGCGACGGGTTTAAAGATATCGCCTTCACATTTTTGGGATCTGATAGATAATTATACCATATCATGAAGTGTGTGAGGAATTTTCGATTTTTGACTGAAGATCGCTTTTATAGCACTTTTCGTGTCCAAATTTCGCCAGAAATGAGAGTTCCAACTTTGATTGGTGATATTTTGTTGACAGTGTCAAATAACAAAAAGTCCTCACACACTTTGGTAGATCATCTATTTGTCATTGAGATGCAATGTGCAAGTGCATGCGCAATAACGCGAAGGTGCATTACGCTCTAGAGTAAACTCCGTACTTTTGAGTTTGAGGCCTCAAAACTTAAACACGGAATTAGCTATTGCAAAAATAAAACTTGCAGGATATAATTCAATCTTTTATTTGATATATAGTTTGTACATGTAGTGAAAATTGCGGCGCGACAATATTTTTTTCCGCGGATACGTCGTTTACCTTTACCGAGACCTTAAATGTGATATCATGGTCTGCTCGTCATCTGATAGGATATTTACCTACCTCACCCACCCTTCCCCAAGTATTGTTCCCCCTTACCTGTGATATCATGGTCTGTTCGTCATCTGATAGGATGCTAGCGAGTCGCCCGTCGTCCAGCTGACAGGCCGAGCTAGCCTCGTCCCACGACTTCTTATCCTCTACAAACTTGTAGCAACCACGAACGCTATTCAAAGTCAGCTTTTTCCATCCAGAAGGGCAATCTGAAGCAAAAGTTTTGATATTGTTCTTTTTTTTTACTACAATATTAACCCTTTCACTCCTAGGTACTTTTGATCAAAATTGTATGAAAAACAGACTGAAAACAGAAACCTCCCCCCCCCCTATTTCAAGTCCAACACTACCAGTTAAGCTAAGCTACCGCTTACGGTATGCCTTGAAGTTTCCAACAATGCACTGCGGTGCCTTTTCTTTCTAGCAAAGGCACTGCTAAAGCCTAATGCTTACAACAGTTTTGCTTGTAATTTGCTTAAAAATTACAGCTTTTTCACATCTGGAGAGTGCATTAGGACATCATGAAGTCTATTTGGGCATAATTAACGCTGTGCTTATGGATTTTTGCACGCTGAGGTTGATTCAATGGGATAATTACTTGCTTCACCAAGTGAGAAAGGAATTTTCTAGTGAATGGCCTCATACTCTCCAATGTTGGCCATCTTTGCTACCCAACCTTATTCAAAAATTGTTTTCAGGCTTATTCTGGGTTTTTTGCACCTGAAAATGTTTTGTTTGGCTTCGGTGCAAAGAGAATTATAAAAAAAACTGTTATGATTCTGGGGGATGAGTTTGCCCGCCTGTCTGTCAAGGTGTTTCCAAGACTCCCATGATTCAGTGCAGGCATGCAAAATAGGCTAAATATGGTGACTCGCTTCTAATGGAGGTTCTAGCATTGATTATTGTGACTGATTGCTGTAAAATGGGACCTGACGGAGCGCAATAAAGGTATCTATTTGTGACTTGATCTGTGTTTGCTTGTCTCTATTTGTAGTTCGGAATTTTGTCTTTTTTGGTAAGAAATGTTTCTAAGTTTAAGCATTTGTTTACAAATTGGTCAGAAATCAAGGTTGATATTTTGAAAAAAGAGTTAATTCATTTACATTGCTTGGACGCGCTTTTGAAGGTCGTCTATGCCTTGGAGGAATCCATGAGTATCCGGATCTGGTGATGTTTAGTTTGCATTTCTGACGTTTTGGAGTTGGGCCTATGTTTTACATGCGTCTCAGGGCGTAATAATAATGAAAGACTTAAAGTGCCTCAATCAGCCGTATTGGTAAATAAGGCAAAATTTATTATTTCTTAGGTTGTTACTTGTTAGGTAGTTTTTTTTCTCATTGTTTTTCGTAATAGCGACATTTCTAAGTGTATATACCGTCGGCGTCTCTCTTGCAGAGGAAGGAGTTCTTCTCAGCACAAGACGAGTCTCTCCACTTGCCCTCTTCTGCATCCAGGACCACGCAGTCCATGCCAAGATCATGGTCATCTTTGGCGCTGCTGTCCCAGTCAGTGTACACGGACCTGAATGGGGAAAGGATCACAAAGCCATTATTAACAAAGAGACCACTTTGGCCAACTCCTGTCTAATACGACCAGTTTAAATACTCAACTCCGTAACCTAGTACTGGTCGAAACAAAACAACCTGTCTTATCCGAACAATCTACATACTTGCTTCCGTCGCTCCACCTCCAAGTCCCCGCCGCCTTCTGGTCACGGTATCCAAGCCACGACTCGATGTTTGTGAAGTTTTCAAGAAAGCGCTGCTCGTACGCATTTGTTACGCTGAACAGATCACCGCCCGCTGACTGGCAGTTAGCGCGGGCGTCATCCCAATTGCTCTTGTCGAAGACGACCTTGTAGCAGAAGGCGCCGAAGTCTCCCATCGCTCCAGTCCAGCCGCTTCCACACTTAAGATCTGGCGAAGAAAATAAACGTCCTGTCACCTGCCATTTTGTCAAACGTACAAAATAGAAAGCGAGACAAAGCATTTTCATAGACTGAAGCTGCTGGGATGTATTCGATGTGTGAATTTGTCAAAAATCAAAAGTCTTTGATTTTAGATGGCCATTTTAGGATTTCATTATCATATTCTTTATGTATCGCTTTTGTATAAGGTGTCATGGAAATACTTTTTAAACCATTTAAATATTGGCCCTACCTGGCTTGGGTCGAATCAAGTTTTTCTTGCTCGGGCTGCTAGGTTTATCGTGTTGGCTTCCCTCTGGGGGGAGGGGGAGGGGATAGGGGTTGCCACCTTGTGGGAATAGCGGCGGTCCGAAGGTGCCCTCATCAAAACCCTCGTCTTTCTGATAAGTATTTACAGATTTACAGAGTTAAATAGTAATGACCAGTAAAGTTTGTTTTAGCAGCTACTTCCATTGGCCAAGTATTAGAAGCTTTTCAGATATTTCGACTGAATTTTATAAATGATTCATAGACCTTGCTTTTATAACATGGATATTTCGAAATGCTATCAAATAATTGGTCTTCAGTAATAAATAAAAACAATAGCAAAGATGATGCTTATTAAGAGACAGGGCAAGGCCCGAGCCAAATGTTCCATATTAATGGAGACTCCGAAAGAAAGCAGTTGGACCAAAAATCTAGGCCAGGCCATCCTGTCAATGCAAACAGTAGCCCTCTCATTCTTACTATAGCCATGTTCGATTTGTGTTATTTCGACTAGTGATAGTAAATAAGACATTTCAGACATTGAAAAAATGGTTGCGGCCACATAAAACACAGAGCTTTATTACCAATATTTCAAAGTTAACAAAGCATAAATATAGAAGGAAAATGGAAAAAAAGCCAATAGCCAATTATGTTGATGCTGCTGTTGATGACAATTAAAATGATCAAGATACGGATGGTGGTGGTAATACCATAATGTAATACCTCACCTTTTGGGAGTTGCCAAAGTAGCCTTGTCCGCCCTCTGGGGGGATAGAGTAGGGATAAATCGGTGGTGTGCTTCCTAAACACGATAACACACGACAAAGTTGAAGACACAGTAATGTATACAAGGTCAAACAGGGGGGTAGTGTAAGGATAAAAGACAAGAGACAAACTTGATTTTATTATGTTCAGAAAAGACGAAAATCACGCATAAGACCCAAATACAGTAAACCGAAATCTCACAAAGGTCTAGAAAAGATTATCTAATTTTTCATTGAAATCTTTGCAGGGACGCTATGCTACAGCAAATCTCCGTGCTTAACTTCTTGCATACTCACCTGGTCCGTCGAAATTTTCGGAATTGTATTTCATTGGTGGCAGTTCGGCGTGGTTAAGTGGAGGGAGCTCCGCGTGATTCAGAGGCGGCAACATGCTGCTGGTCTTACCGAGGCTGTTTTGCATCTGGTCAGCGGTTATCTTATACCGCGCACCCTCCGTGTTGGCTCCGTTGGAGAAGAAAAAGTTCATTTCAGGATTGGACTGCGCATGCTCCAGTGGGGGCAACATTGGTGGACGAAAGTTTTTGAATTGATCACCTGCGATAAGCAATGATGCCATTATAAGGATGTAAGCAGGGTTATAAGCATGGTATTGACGTTTTGTAGCCAACTGTGGCAATTGTTTTTACTATGGAGAAAAAGTGATTATTTGTAAAAACACTCGTAACGTAAATAACGTAATACTTGGTTTACGTAGGTATCATTGTCTTTGTCTAGATTAAAAGATCTTAGTTATCATGCAAAATGATGACCAGAATTGCTAATTTACATAATAAATTATTAATCGTGTCAAAGGGACTATTGATTCAAAGGTGACTAATTTGTGTATTAGTATAATAAAACGTTGAATGGGTTAAATAATAATTAGGACAGTTAGTGCTAGTTAGGTTATATAACAATGGTGAGTTAATGGTTATGGTTCTTGTATCAGGGTTTCGCTTTACATTTATGTTCGAACACATATATTTAATGTATGCTCTGAACCGAGGATTCTCTTAAAGTGTCTGTCAATGCAAGATGCAAAAAGCTGTATCTGTTTCTATAAAAAGTCGCAAGTACTTCCACTTCACGACCTTGCAGCGACTAGAATAGCGAGTAACCTGGACTTCCAGATAAGTTCTTCCTCAAATTGGTTGATAGTAATAATGTACAGTGCGGAGGTCAGACAGTAATTGGTTGGTCACAGTCACATCATCATCAGACATCACAGTCTGTCAATGGATCACCATGTCACAAAAAAGCCGTTCGGTTTATGAAGGTTCCCAATTCACAAGTTACTAATGGCTGCCCATGTTGCTTTGCTCATGCAGGTTTCAATATTACAGATGTCCATAGGAGGAGGAAGATACTTCTTAAACAGGTTTATATATATAAAGGTTTGTCAATGGATGTCCATCTCAGGGGGGAGATGTTCTGTTTATAAAGGTTTCCATACAACGGTTCGTCAATGGATGTCCATGTCAGGAGAATATATGTTCTGTTTATACAGGTTTCCATATAACGGATCTCCATGTCAGGGGGAAGATGTTCTGTTTATACAGATTCTCATATCATTGTTTGTCAATGGCTGTACTCATGTTTCCTCTATTTGTTCTGGTGTGAGAACTAACAACATGGTCAAGGGTGCCGTTTGTAGTTTGGTTAATGAATGATCCGTCTGTCGTTGTGTATTATCAGTGGACACGTCAAGCAAAACAACAGTTGTCTGAATCAGCTTGTCCGTATTCGTTATACAAACCCAATATTCGCTTGCAGGTCTCGTTCCCAGTCCGTCTCAGCATGCGCCCATTATCCCAGCATGCAATGAAAAATCAAGATCAAACCTTGTGATTTGTAGTTTGGCATCCAAGCACTCGCCCCAGGCCCGGAGGGTCTGTTACCAGGGTTACTACGCTGGTACCATTGTTGAAGTCGCCCGTTCGCTCCAGATAACCTGCTTCCGAGATTACTACGTTGATACGATTGCTGAGACCCCCAATTAGGGTACCCACGGGCGGGGTTTGTCTCGAATGGGTGGGGAATATTATAGCGTCCGACACCTGTTTCATCTTGAGGAAGCATGAACTTTGTGTTTGTACGTTGATTTGTAACGTAGCGCTCATTGACAGAATCGAGATCATTATAATTCCGTGAATCTTGTTGCTCTAGGGAATTTGAGAACACATTATTGTAATTCCTTGAATCTTGTTGGTCTGGGGAAGTTGAAGGTTCATTATTGTAATTCTTTGAATCTTGTTGCTCTGGGGAAGTTAAAGGTCCATTTTTGTAATTATTTGAATCTTGTTGGTCTGGGGGAGTTAGAGGTCCATTATTGTAATTCCTTGAATCTTGTTGGTCGGCGGAGTTGAATGCTGCATTGTTAAAATTCTGGGAAATCTGTTTAGGATATTCCTTATTTCCTTCTATGGTACTACCAGGATTTGATTGCTCTGGAGTCAAAGAGAAAAGGGGTTGGTTCTGGTTGAGTTGCATTGAAACACTGGCGCCATCATTCAAAGGCGGATTCATGTTAACACTATTAAAACTAGGAATTCCTTGGCCAAATATGGAGCGCGAAGGTTGCGGTGCTGTGTAAGAATTTGGAGAATCATTTGATAGCTGAGATGTTTGAAGTGTGGACGATTCTAACGATGGCGATGGTAAACGTGGCTCGGAATGTGGTTGTGAGGATGGAGATGGTTGTTGCAATGATGTTGATGATGGTGAAGAGAGGAAAGTTGACTGTGATGATGATGATGGCAACGAGTACTCGGGTGGTGATGGTGATTGCATAGATTGCTGCGGAAGCGAGGACGTGATCGATAATGATGACGTCGACAGCTCCTCGGTGGACGATGAGTGCGGTGCCCCATGTGGTGAAGAGGGCGATAAAGACGAAGTCAGTGCAGATGATGACATTTCTTCGGTCGTCGATGAAGAGTGTGGATCGTGCTGGGATAATGATAGGGATGGAAAGGATGATGACGATGATGATGTTGTTGTTCCTGGTGGTGACGCCGACGATGATGCCGATGACAATCTCGATGATAATGATGGAAAAGACGATGACAAAGAAGACCATGAAGGAATATGCGATGCCGAGGCTGTTGACTGCGATGCTAATGTGGATCCTATAGAAGATGACAGTGATGATACTTTCTGAATCGGATGTAATGATGACAGCGAAATTGAAGATGGCGGTGATGGTGATGACATGGCTTGCAAAGCCGAATCGTTGTCTGGCTCATCATTTTGAGTGTTTTGCTGTTTAGGTAATTGTAATGAAAAGGGTTTTCTGTCTGTAACTAATTGCGAACTCGAGGTCCCCTGTTCAAGCGATGACTCTGGTGAGGAAGATACGGATGTGTTATCTGAGGATGATGGTGACAATGGTGGTTGTCTTTCTGATGATGATGGTGTGGGAGAGTTCTCGCTATAGGGTAAGGCTGATAGTGATTGTGTTTGCATAGTTGTTGGTGACGTTAGTGGCTCCGGTTGCTGGTCATTAGACTCCACTGCCTCTCCACTAGCTTCATCCTGTAGTGATGTGGTCTGTGTTCGTCCCGCCTCCTCTGACGGTTGCTGTGTATTTTTATTTCCTCCTGGAGAAATCACCCTCGATGAGCTGCTCAGTAAAACGGGGAACGAGGAACCTGGGCTGAATGGAAAGACCAGAGGGCTATCATCCTGTACTGGGACGCCTGTTTGAACTGTATACGGTCTTACACCGTCTTTGAGCTTTTGTTCTATTCGTGCTCTTTCGGTCGCGTTTTCATCAACAACAGTATTTGAAGGATACCATCCTGCCTGGCCGAGTCCGGTGTAACCATTGCTTGGAATCTGATTCACTTGGTATTTTGGCAGCGGTTTGGTCATACTAGTCTCGTTTGACGTCGTTAAGTTGTCATTTAGATCTACAAGTTTCTCTAAGTCGTTATCTAGACTTGCGTCATTGCTAAAAGAGCAATTTCTTCCCTTGTTATTATCAAGAATAAACCCACTGTTATTGAAAGCACCTGGTTTAGGAAACTTAGCATCGCGGCTACGTGAATACTCCGGCCCCGAAAACCACACTTGTCCCCCCTCCCCACTATACGAATTCTGTGGCGAATATGATTGATCTGCAACCAAATTCGATGTCCTATCATATCCCTTGTTAATATAACTGCTATAAGTCTTAGAATCCAAATTCTGTGTTAATGGAATTTGTTTTGTGTAATGTATGAACTGGCTCTTTTTGGTATTGCTAGAATAATGGCTGTTATTCTGTTGTTGTGAGGTCGTTGCTGGGACCAGCTTTATAAAATTACCGTCCTTGTCAGTCAGTGCAGTTTCTTTTTGGGGTGACGAACCTATGAATGATTTTCTTCCTCCTGGTTGGTCAGCGTAGATGTTTCCCTGTGATTGGTAGCCTGAGTTGCTTGCACCTGATTGGCTCCTGAACAAACCCGACGAGCCTGGCGGATTTCTACTTGACGGCACACTAGATTGGCCAGCGTTGTAGCCTGCTTGACTGGATTTGTAGCTCAGAGGCGGCGAGCCTAGGTCTGATTGACTTCTCGTCGAGCCAGTTTGACTGGAAAGGTAGTTACTTGGTTGGCTATTAAATGATGATGATTGATTTGGTTGATAGTTTTGGTAGTTGCTAGAGGCATGATTGCCATCGGTAGAACTACTGCCTGAGTAACCATAATTTTGAAACTTCGGCAATTGGCCATTTGTTGCCGACTTCATACTTTTGTCCTTCTCTGCGGATACAGAAGCTAAGTTCGTTTGCTCCGCGTTACTATAGCTTTTATAAAATCCTGGAGTTGATGTAGTATTGTTTTGACTATTTGTAGATTGGCTTCTTAGAATATTTCCTCGCTGAAAACTTGCTTCCAAGCTCAGCAAATCTCCTCCTCTACTGTTTCCTTTGTTGGAACTCATATCTCCGTTTGCGTTGTCCGGCTTGTAGTAAAATGATTGGCTATTAGCAAAATTAATCAACGGAGAGTTGGCAGCGATTTCGCTGGAAGGTACAAGTGAAGGCATTTCTGGGGAACTCTGCGGTAAACCCTTACCATTGTTAAGCTTCTTTGTTGTACTCGCTTGCTCGACGCCTTTTAGTAATGGAGGAAGATTAGCCGCTCCCTCCGTCCCATGGTGCAATTGGGGGAGAGTCTCGATATTATTATAAATCAAAGGTGGTAAATTAGCCGAGTTATCCTTTCCGTGATTCAACGGGGGCAGTAAGGACGACTCTATCCCATGATTCAAAGGGGGTAGATTTGCAGCAGCAGCGTTTCCCTGGTTTAGGAGGGGTAATTCCATCCCTTGATTCAATAGAGGTAGATTTCCAGCATTTTCAATCCCGTGATTCAACGGGGGTAGATTCCCGGCATTTTCAACTTCATGGTTCAACGGGGGTAGACTTCCGGCATTTTCATCACCCTGATTTGAAGGCGAATTTCCATTCCGATAATTCACAAGGGGCTGACTTGCGACGCCGGCTTGTTGCGTTAAAGGGTTTGCTTGGTTCAAGGGCGGCAAGTATGACGACGAAGACTGGTCAGCGGCAATTCCAAATGATGGAGTCCCGTCCGTTTGTGGATTACCTATGAGAAAAGTATTAAAAAGTTGTATCCCTTTTTACTTGATAAATAAAACCATATATTTAGCTGGCTAGAGCGAATTCTAAGCTAATACAGTAATGATTGTTACGATACTGTGAGCACGCGAGACGAGACTGGAAGAGAAGTAACAAGGATTTAAACGTCATAATAGCAGGAAATAGTTATATAGTTTACACATTTGCTTTTGAGTAAAGAAGTTGAAATAGTCGTTTAGAATTACTAAGGACAGTCCCATAAAATCCATCAAAGATTCGTATTTTATATTTATCTTCTATTCATTTATATTAATGTTGAAGGAATGGAATGCGCAGATAGCAGTCATACTGTACTTACAGAAAGGAGGCGCGCGATGCATCTTGGTTAGTCTTCGTCGGGTTAGTATGTGATAATAAGTGTCACATAGACGATGCTTGGAAGTCACGACACAAAACGCTTAAGGTTGATTTATCTTAGTTTTAGAGTACATTATCACTGAATTACTAAAAAATTAGAAAGTTGATAAATAGACGCTAACACGTTCTATTTGTCTAAGATATGAGAATTCATAATATTATTTTCTATTGTGTCTTGTTTACTCCGCTGCTTACCAAATTTTTTTATGCATCATTTTTAGTTTAATTTGCTTACACACAAAAGCATAAGCTACACACATTACGGCATGGTTGAGTAGAAGGAACGGGAAGAAGGAATGCACAGGTCACAAAATAAATGTTCTTAAAACAGTAACTGCAATCACAGTGCCAACACAGAATGCCCTTATAGAAAGCATAGCAAAATCAGTCAGTTAACGTCTGTCGTTGTGGGGAATCAGAGTGGCAAGACTAAAAGAATTACCAAAGTCATTCAAGCGGGGTATAAGTAAAATAAATTGTCACAGCTACTTTTTCTCTAAGCCTCGAAGTCCATGTTGAGTTGGCCTGGCTACCCTTAATCTGAAAATCCTTTGATGTGACAATGCTGCTTTGTTATTGCTTTATCTATCTGTTTTGTAAAATGGGTACAATTCAACAGTTTCTTAAGTGTATTTTTTTTATTAATGACTACGCGTTTTCTGTGAAGAAGGACGTTGTTCTAAGAAAAGCATCTTTATCGCTCTGCAGGTAATCATTTCTAAACATACCGCCTTCTGTTTTATCTTTGTTCTTGGCAACATCACTCTTCTTTGGGATCTTCCCGGATATCTCAACTTCCGGTGTCAATTTCGCCTGTACTGTGCTTGGTAACCGCCCCATGGAGTACCGCGATGATAGAGAGCCCGCGGTCAGATCGTCAGCGTCGTGTTGATAGTCAGCATCAGGATCGCGGCCTGTGACGGCGTTATCGAAAAACGAGCCGCCCCTGTCTTGACTTGTTTCTTTGAAATAAGTAAAAAAAAAATAGCGTAAAAAATATATTCTTTCAAAAGTCGTCATTTGTATTTTAAGGCCCAGCTGGTAGCCCTCGTCATGGGTCGATTTTCTCCATTTTCTAAATATGTTTGTAACGCCTGCTCCACAACAAAGCGCTTTTCGCCCTCTTTATTGAAGCAGAATGGAAACAAAACAACACCATCATGACATTCTTTCGCGAGGCTCAAATGTGTGGCATTTACCTTCAGATGCGGCGCTTTCTGAGACGAGATCGGATCCCTGTTCTTTTCCTTCAATGGTGGTTGAAGGCCCTGAAACATCAAACACATTAGAAAGGAAATGATATTCACCAATAGCCTCAGCTTTGAGAGAGTGGCGCTGTTTGTATGGGGCTTAAAGGGGCATTATCACGGTGAAGAGTGATTTTAGCGTCATTTAGGCAATCTGAAAAACAGTACAAATCATGCGGAATAATTGAAATATCGACCCAGGTTTATTTAATGACCTTTGATCTTTCAGATAAATACGATATTTTGGTTCAAACGCCTTACATCGAGCGGATGGAAATGGATAAAAAATAGTACTTTAAGGTTTCGGAACAGGCTGTACCTTTACTCAAACTAGATCCTTCGCATAAAATCTATTTTACGGAGAATTTGTTCATTTCTATTTATTACAAATGGGCGAAGTATTCAGGGAGATTTTACATTGTTTTGTTACACACTTTTTCATATTTTATTAAACTTTCTTAGAACAAGCGTGCGAGTATCCCTTTAATGCTGGTTAATATTGGCGCTGTTTGTACAAGGCTCAATGCTGGTTGATATTGGCGCTGTTTGTATGGGGCTTAATACTGGTTGATAATGGCGCTGTTTGTATGGGGCTAAATGCTGGTTGATATTGAGGCTGTTTGTATGGGGCATAATGCTGGTTGATGTTGGCGCTGTTTGTGCGGGGCTTAATGCTGGTTGATATTGAGGCTGTTTGTATGGGGCATAATGCTGGTTGATGTTGGCGCTGTTTGTGCGGGGCTTAATGCTGGTTGATATTGAGGCTGTTTGTATGGTGCTTAATGCTGGTTGATATTGGCGCTGTTTGTATAGGGCTTAATGCTGGTTGATACTGGCGCTGTTTGTATGGGGTTTAATGCTGGTTGATATTGCACTGTTTGTATGGTGCTTAATGCTGGTTGATATTGAGGCTGTTTGTATGGTGCTTAATGCTGGTTGATATTGGCGCTGTTTGTATAGGGCTTAATGCTGGTTGATACTGGCGCTGTTTGTATGGGGCTTAATGCTGGTTGATATTGAGGCTGTTTGTATGGTGCTTAATGCTGGTTGATATTGGCGCTGTTTGTATAGGGCTTAATGCTGGTTGATATTGGCGCTGTTTGTATGGGGCTTAATGCTGGTTGATGTTGGAGCTGTTTGTATGGTGCTTAATGCTGGTTGATGTTGGAGCTGTTTGTATGGTGCTTAATGCTGGTTGATATTGAGGCTGTTTTTATGGGGCTTGATGCTGGTTGATATTGGCGGTGTTTGTATGGGGCTTGATGCTGGTTGATGTTGGCGCTGTTTGTATAAGGCTTCATGCTGGTTGATAATGGCGCTGTTTGTATGGGGCTAAATGCTGGTTGATATTGAGGCTGTTTGTATGGGGCTTGATGCTGGTTGATATTGAGGCTGTTTGTATGGTGCTTAATGCTGGTTGATATTGGCGCTGTTTGTATGGGGCTAAATGCTGGTTGATATTGAGGCTGTTTGTGTGGGGCTTAATGCTGGTTGATATTGCACTGTTTGTATGGTGCTTAATGCTGGTTGATATTAAGGCTGTTTGTATGGTGCTTAATGCTGGTTGATATTGGCGCTGTTTGTATAGGGCTTAATGCTGGTTGATACTGGCGCTGTTTGTATGGGGTTTAATGCTGGTTGGTATTGCACTGTTTGTATGGTGCTTAATGCTGGTTGATATTGAGGCTGTTTGTATGGTGCTTAATGCTGGTTGATATTGGCGCTGTTTGTATGGGGCTTAATGCTGGTTGATATTGAGGCTGTTTGTATAGGGCTTAATGCTGGTTGATATTGGCGCTGTTTGTATGGGGCTTAATGCTGGTTGATATTGGCGCAGTTTGTATGGGGCTTAATGCTGGTTGATATTGGCGCTGTTTGTATGGGGCTTAATGCTGGTTGATGTTGGCGCTCTTTGATGCTGGTTGATGTTGGCGCTGTTTGTATGGGGATTGATGCTGGTTGATATTGACGCTGTTTGTATGGGGATTGATGCTGGTTGATATTGGCGCTGTTTGTACGGGGCTTGATGCTGGTTGATATTGGCGCTGTTTGTATAGGGCTTAATGCTTGTTGATATTGGCGCTGTTTGTACGAGGTTTGATGCTGGTTGATATTTGCGACAATTGTACGGGGCTTGTTGCTGGTTGATATTGAGGCTGTTTGTATGGGGCATAATGCTGGTTGATGTTGGCGCTGTTTGTACGGGGCTTGATGCTGGTTGATATTGGCGCTGTTTGTATGGGGCTTAATGCTGGTTGATACTGGCGCTGTTTGTATGGGGTTTAATGCTGGTTGGTATTGCACTGTTTGTATGGTGCTTAATGCTGGTTGATATTGAGGCTGTTTGTATGGTGCTTAATGCTGGTTGATATTGGCGCTGTTTGTATGGGGCTTAATGCTGGTTGATATTGAGGCTGTTTGTATAGGGCTTAATGTTGGTTGATATTGGCGCTGTTTGTATGGGGCTTAATGCGGGTTGATATTGGCGCTGTTTGTATAGGGCTTAATGCTGGTTGATATTGGCGCAGTTTGTATAGGGCTTAATGCTGGTTGATGTTGGCGCTCTTTGATGCTGGTTGATGTTGGCGCTGTTTGTATGGGGATTGATGCTGGTTGATATTGACGCTGTTTGTATGGGGATTGATGCTGGTTGATATTGGCGCTGTTTGTACGGGGATTGATGCTGGTTGATATTGGCGCTGTTTGTATGGGGCTTGATGCTGGTTGATGTTGGCGCTGTTTGTATGGGGCTTAATGCTGGTTGATATTGGCGCTGTTTGTATGGGGCTTGATGCTGGTTGATATTGGCGCTGTTTGTATGGGGCTTGATGCTGGTTGATATTGGCGCTGTTTGTATGGGGATTAATGTTGGTTGATATTGGCGCTGTTTGTATGGGGCTCAATGCTGGTTGATGTTGGCGCTCTTTGTATGGGGATTGATGCTGGTTGATATTGGCGCTGTTTGTATGGGGATTGATGCTGGTTGATATTGGCGCTGTTTGAATGGGGCTTAATGCTGGTTGATATTGGCGCTGTTTGTATGGGGCTTAATGCTGGTTGATATTGACGCTGTTTGTATGGGGCTTAATGCTGGTTGATGTTGGCGCTCTTTGTATGGGGATTGATGCTGGTTGATATTGACGCTGTTTGTATGGGGATTGATGCTGGTTGATATTGACGCTGTTTGTATGGGGATTGATGCTGGTTGATATTGGCGCTGTTTGTACGGGGCTTGATGCTGGTTGATATTGGCGCTGTTTGTATAGGGCTTAATGCTTGTTGATATTGGCGCTGTTTGTACGAGGTTTGATGCTGGTTGATATTTGCGACAATTGTACGGGGCTTGTTGCTGGTTGATATTGACGCTGTTTGTATGGGGCTTAATGCTGGTTGATATTGGCGCTGTTTGTATGGGGCTTGATGCTGGTTGATATTGGCGCTGTTTGTATGGTGCTTAATGCTGGTTGATATTGCACTGTTTGTATGGTGCTTAATGCTGGTTGATATTGCACTGTTTGTATGGGGCTTAATGCTGGTTGATATTGGCGCTATTTGTATGGGGCTCAATGCTGGTTGATATTGGCGCTGTTTGTATGGGGCTTAATGCTGGTTGATATTGGCGCTGTTTGTATGGGGCTTAATGCTGGTTGATATTGGCGCTATTTGTATGGGGCTCAATGCTGGTTGATGTTGGCGCTGTTTGTATGGGGCTTGATGCTGGTTGATATTGGCGCTATTTGTATGGGGCTCAATGCTGGTTGATGTTGGCGCTCTTTGTATGGGGATTGATGCTGGTTGATATTGACGCTGTTTGTATGGGGATTGATGCTGGTTGATATTGGCGCTGTTTGTACGGGGCTTGATGCTGGTTGATATTGGCGCTGTTTGTATAGGGCTTAATGCTGGTTGATATTGGCGCTGTTTGTATAGGGCTTAATGCTTGTTGATATTGGCGCTGTTTGTACGAGGTTTGATGCTGGTTGATATTTGCGACAATTGTACGGGGCTTGTTGCTGGTTGATATTGACGCTGTTTGTATGGGGCTTAATGCTGGTTGATATTGGCGCTGTTTGTATGGGGCTTGATGCTGGTTGATATTGGCGCTGTTTGTATGGGGATTGATGCTGGTTGATATTGCACTGTTTGTATGGGGCTTAATGCTGGTTGATATTGGCGCTGTTTGTATGGGGCTTAATGCTGGTTGATATTGGCGCTATTTGTATGGGGCTCAATGCTGGTTGATATTGGCGCTGTTTGTATGGGGCTTAATGCTGGTTGATATTGGCGCTGTTTGTATGGGGCTTAATGCTGGTTGATATTGGCGCTGTTTGTATGGGGCTTAATGCTGGTTGATATTGGCGCTGTTTGTATGGGGCTTAATGCTGGTTGATATTGGCGCTGCTTGTATAGGGCTAAATTATGGTTGTTGGTGATGTTTTTTATGGGTTTACTCTGACCCTACCCTCCTACCTGGTGCATTTGAAAGTTTGCTGGGCTGATCGTCGAAGAATCTGGCAAGACCCTCTCCGTTTGTCTGATCATTTGTGATGTCTGGGATGAATACACAAGAGGCAATAAGTGGAAGCTTGAAGGTATATATCTATAACATTGTATGAGCAAATGTAATGTCGGGCAAACGGATAGAGGGATAGGTAGACAAAGGGAGGGACAGACGGATGGGCACGACTGTTGCATGATTCGTGTAGATTCTTATGTCATGTAGACTATTCCAGTGACGTGATGCGCGCTACCGTGGCAGCCTTGTCAGTTTCATGAAATAAATAATAAGAAAGCGAGAAACGCATTATGCGATCGTGTTTAGCTTCACTATATGTTGCTGCATAAAGTCCACGTCAATCAGAGCGGTTATTCCCGTATGCTTACCGGCTTTTTTACTTAGTAGCACGCGTCGCACAACAAAAATGTGAACTTAACAAAATTGCTGACACTTTGAAAAAGCGTCAGGGCTGACACTCTTATTCAGAGTATGCTGGTGACTACTGCCAGCACCCCCCCCCCCCCGGGGGGATATAAGCGTGAGGGAAGAGGGCGAGGCTGTATACCTCGCATCGGGAGGGGGAGGGAGATGTTGGTGTTTTAGAATCGCAATATTTTGTACCATGTTATTTATAAATCATCCCTTCAAACTTAAAGCATACGGATGGTTTATCTGCAACCCGTTTCTTTTAACTCACGACAACGTATGGAAACGCTGTGACAATCTTTATTTCGGAAATTGTTTAAAGGGGTCGTGTATTATGGGGTTGACGTTTTCTATCTTTGGTGTTTTTTGGTTATGAATGTCATGTTTATAGCCGTGTAACCCCTTGGGGCCTCAGGCAAGTTCCTTGGTCCAACCTTCATGCCTATGTTGGTTGCTCGTGTTTTTGAATATTCATATCTCTCATTTTGTGACCACAAAATTCATACCCCCCGTTTCTTATCACCATAAAATAAATCAAGAAAGCATATAGGGGAATCAGGCTACCCCTTTAATATCTAAACTGCAAATTTTAAAAACAGATTATATAAAATGACAGCCATTTTGCTCTCAGTATAAAGGCAACAATTATCTGTTTATTTACAAGGAGACGTTATTTGCGTCAGGGAAACGTACATGCTGCTATAGTAACCAGCCCTACGTATGCGTAAATCATTGTTTGAGGAAACTAGTTTTGATTTACTAGGAGTGTTGGGATTTTTTGGAGAACGCATAGAAAATATGGCACATAATGCAGAATATGTACAACTAAAAACACAAAACTGTTACATTATTATTTGAATCAATTGTTCGCAATTAGGGGAAACCATCACATTGCGCCACACAAGCTGTAACCAGAGGCTATCTGCACAGTGAGCCATGCACTAACACGCTACACCACCAAAGCTGTACCTAGGGATCACCTGCAGAGTTAGCGATGCACGAATACGCTGCGTTACTTAAGCTGTAGCAAGGGACCACCTGCACAGTGAGACATGAACTAGCACACTGCATCACACAAACTGTAGCAAGGGACGACCTGCACAGTAAGCCATACTTTAACCACTGCGCCACACAAGCTGTACCTTGGGACTACATGGATAATGATCCATGCACTAACAAACAGCGACACTCATATCTACAAAAGCACACAGCACCAAAGATGCCTGAACTAGGTCCGGACTGCACAGCAAGGCATAGCAAGGGACAGCAAGGCATAGCAAGGGACAGCACGACATAGCAAGGGACAGCACGACATAGCAAGGGACAGCAAGGCATAGCAAGGGACAGCACGACATAGCAAGGGACAGCAAGGCATAGCAAAGGACAGCAAGGCATAGCAAGGGACAGCAAGACATAGCAAGGGACAGCAAGGCATAGCAAGGGACAGCAAGGCATAGCAAGGGACAGCACGACATAGCAAGGGACAGCAAGGCATAGCAAGGGACAGCAAGGCATAGCAAGGGACAGCACGACATAGCAAGGGACAGCAAGGCATAGCAAGGGACAGCAAGGCATAGCAAGGGACAGCAAGGCATAGCAAGGGACAGCAAGGCATAGCAAGGGACAGCACGACATAGCAAGGGACAGCAAGGCATAGCAAAGGACAGCAAGGCATAGCAAGGGACAGCAAGACATAGCAAGGGACAGCAAGGCATAGCAAGGGACAGCAAGGCATAGCAAGGGACAGCAAGACATAGCAAGGGACAGCAAGGCATAGCAAGGGACAGCAAGGCATAGCAAGGGACAGCACGACATAGCAAGGGACAGCAAGGCATAGCAAGGGACAGCAAGGCATAGCAAGACATAGCAAGGGACAGCAAGGGACAGCACGACATAGCAAGGGACAGCAAGGCATAGCAAGGGACAGAAAGGCATAGCAAGGGACAGCAAGGCATAGCAAGACATAGCAAGGGACAGCAAGGGACAGCACGACATAGCAAGGGACAGCAAGGCATAGCAAGGGACAGCAAGCAATCCGAATCCGGAGACGGTATCACCAGTATGACAAGCCCAAATTGCAGAACAATTGATCAAATGTGAGATAGCAACGACTCCTATATCAAACTGTTTCATCTTATTATAAAAGAATAAAGCCCATTATAATTAAAATAATATCACGACTCCATTCAAGTAATTAGACGGGCGTTAATTTTTCACAATAAACAACGTAAATGATAATTATTCCATGAATTCCATACATTCTCACGCTGTCAATCAAAACTTAAATGGTATTCAACAAAAGGGCCTCTGTTTTCCCATGCATAGCCATGCGTTACGACATGCGCGAATTGCCCACAGTCCTGTCAGTAATAACGGTCAGCGGTCTGTCGCTCTAAAACACACTAGTAAAGGCTTGGAAATAAACAACTTTACCCCAAATCACGTGATTATAACATTACGTGACCTCGACATTATATCACGTGTCACCTTGGAATTTTAATTAACTAGGAACGAGGTAGAACCGCTGACCATATCGCATGTCCTGGATGTCGTTGCTAAAGTCACGTGGTCACGAGTCAGTAGTGTAAGAGAGTGCTGTATGTACACAGGGTAACCGTATACTGTAAAGCTCTGGCAGAAAACTAGAAATGCGTTCTCCAAATTGAAAAAGAATCCCTTTTCTAAATCTTAGAAAATAATAATAAGCTCTACGCGTGGCGTTCTCTAACGTGTCTCTTCTTAATGCTACGCTTCTCAATATGGCGTTTCTTCTTATTTACAGTACGTTTCTTCTGGTAATTTTCGTCGGGAAAGTAACTCTGTAACTCTCCATCACTGTCGCCTGTTGATTGGCAGAAAGAGACAAAAGGCAGCCATTTTAGTGCGGAGTCAGAGCGCGTGTGTCAAAAGTAAGCTGTTGATAAGGAGGACCATCCGACGTTCTCACTCAACAAAACACATCCCTCTCGACGAAGCAAGCTTAGCAAGGTAACCTGTTTTTTTCTGTTGGAGAGTCGCTTCTTTTTCTTTCGTTTTTTCTTTTGCCAATGATTTGAGAAAGTCAAATGCAAAGGAAGCAAATGTGCAGCAAATGCTTGTCAGCGTTCGTGCAAGCGTGGATTCTAGAATTCTACTAGAGCTCAACAGTATACGAAATTCCTGACATACGGGCATTCCCTCACTACTCGTACCATGAGACCTAATTATCCTAAAGCCCTTGTACTGAAAAATACCGTGTGTATTTTTATCGAGAAACAATTCTTTGTATCACATATTCGGAATATGGAAAACTCCTTACAAAAGAGTTGAGCTTGTTGCTTTTAAAGTCTTCTAAAACTTTAGTCTTTGTGCTGAAATTGTTGATTTTCGTATCCCATGCTGCTGTTCGAGTTTCAGCCTCTACAAACGTTTATACTTAATAAGGGCTTTCAAGTAACGTATTCATGAGAATCTGGAGGACAATAGTTTGTTGTGTTGAGATCGTCAGGATTGCCCTACTTATCAACAATGATCATATGCCATCATGAAAGTCAAGGATCAAATACCAACAATAAATTATATCCAAATTTAAAAGGAAAAGCATGATTCGTAAAAATCTCTGATATGTCGTTTATTGGTGTGTCATCATCATGTTGGAAGTGGTTGTGGTTGGGTCGTTTAGGGCAAGGTTAGGGTTAATCTTTGAGTTATTCTAACGACCAGCGTGTTAAAATAGTCAGATATTATTGTTATTATTATTATTGTTACGTTAACGTGGTTAATTATATTAATCAGATTAATACTTTATTCAAAACTTAATTCACGTCATGCTAAAATCATATGAGGCAAAATAAGATTCTCTAACAGCAACATATGACAAAATCTTTAAGAATCCGGGAGTGTTATTTTCTTAACCTCTTGATATCACACTAAAAAGGAGAGACAGTATAGAGCATTGTGGAACGCCCTTCATCGATGCTCATCATATACCACTTCAGCTGTTGGACTTACCGTTTTGCTGGTCGGGCTGATATTGGCTTGACTTGTCGCTCTCTGCAACGATAATAATCACCAATGATGATAATATACAGGAGGGGTAAATAACAAAAGGTCTATCCTTTTTAGTATCGTAACATCCCCAGAAAAACAATACAATTGAACTTGGAGATTGTAAAAGTAGCCGCGTCACACAGATGGCCCAACAATCAGGGACTTGCACTAAGAAATCACGTAACTTTTTGGTGGTACTCGCGCGCGTTCCGGCTTTTGGCGGCAAAATGGCAACAACAAAAAGCAACTTATTCAGCGTTTCAATTCAGCCAGAAAGTTTCTTTATCAGAAAGGGCTTATTTTTGGTCGCTCAATGGCATGAAGGCTTAAGTCATTTCTATGTTATTATATGTTGGTGTAAGTTTGGCACCCAAAAAGTCAATTGGTTTCTTTATGCAGATCGTCTATTACAGGCAAAGTTCTTAAGTGATCAACATTTTGGGCCTAAACATCTTTTTTTGTTGTTGTTTTGCTTTATGTAGGGTGAACACAAAACAATTCGACTTGTGACTGCTTCTGCGAATGTCGGCACCTTTCTAGAATTCCGGCTATCAAAAACATTTTTTTTCTCACATTTACTAATTGTAATTCAATTCTCCCTACTTACTTGTCAGATCATCATTGATGTCCGAGGCGCCAGTAAGATCATCCGGCATGCTTTGCTGGTAGGCCTGAGAATTGTCAGCCTCGCTTCCACCAAGAGCAGCTAGCTGAGAGAACGGGTCGCTGAAAGGGACATCTGACTTTGCTTGGGCTACCTGTGGTGCCGCGGGTATAAAAGGAGCTGGAAATTTGAAGGTGAATTAATATTACATCTCTACGTTTGAATAGTAAAATTATAATAACAATAAGAAATGATAATGATGATCGACTTGTGCTATGGATTCCAACTTTAGGCATTTTTGTTGTTTTACTATGGCAGCACCTGTGTCAGCAGGGAAAGAACTTCGCCAAGGGTTTGAATCTCATACTTTGGTTTAAACATGTTGGGCTCTATCGTAATCGTAAGCAATAATAATCCCCGTGTTTCTACGGTATGAGGAAGAAGACGAATCTCACCCTTCTTTGGTTTAGGGATGGAGTTCTTCTTCATGGCCGCCGCATTAGATATCTGTGAGTTCTTGAAGAGGATGAGAGGGCTAGAGTGGCTGGCGCCGGAGAGAGAGGCCAGAGGTCTGGCCACAATGGGTTGCATACTAGCACCCTCGGGCATGTTGTGCAGGTACTGGAATGGATCGATGATGTCGGATTTCTTCTCCTTTGACTCCTCAGCTGAGCCCTCGGCCTATAATGTGCAAGGAACTTTAATCATGATAGGAAACTAGGACGGCAATGTGGATGATGACGGCAGAAAAGTTATGTAATAATGTTTTATAGGCGGCGGCCCGGTCGTTTAGCGTTAGCTCGTGTTAACATTGAATCGCATGCATTTCGCCAGACAAACTGGTTCAACCGGTTCTACGAAAGCCTAAGTTGTCTCGCCGACAGCCTTGTTCCGCCGAAATGTTTTCTACTGTCTGTCGCCGTTGTGACGTCGCAGGCTAGGCGCGACGCTAAGTCGTAACACAAATCGTTATGTCGTTTGTGTGAGCCGCTAAGAGCGATGCTGTGTTGCAATGTTTTAGTGTCGCTAATGTGAACCAGGCCTAGATCGATGCTTTGTTGCAATGCTGTTATGTCGCTAAGGTGAACCAGGCTTAACGTGGCTTTAGGGATTGTCCTCACCTCTGGGTCGGGTTCTGGTGGCTGCTCGACCTTGGATTTGGCAACATTCTGTTGCTGTTGCTGCTGTTGCTCGGCCTTATAAAAAAAGGGAAAATATAAGTAGGAGCGAATGTGTTGAGCGGTTGTTTAAACTTTACAATAGGTAGGCATCCCTCTGATGAGCTCGGGCTAATGGCTATTGCCATGGCTGCCGTTGCTAAGGTAACCCACTCCACAACCACATACCTGTTGCTGCTGTTGCTGAAGGTAAGCTTCCTGCTGCTCGGGATCGGGTTCAGGCACCTCGCTCTTGGGTTCCTCCATTGGGAATCCCATCTTCTCCAGCAGCTCCGTGGCGGGAGGCATGGGGATCATGGTACGCTTGGTAGCCTCGTCTTCGGCCTCCTGGGCCGCATCTCTGATGGCCTCACCTTGGCGTAAGAAGAGAGGAATTGTGATTTATATGTAGATTAAGAAACTGTTGGGCAATACCTTAAAGCCAAATACAAAATGATGTTGGACAGAGAGGGTATAGAGGAGAGTCACACAAAAACTACCAAATAAATTAATGGTCTGGCTATGAAGCGACTGAACTGGTATATATTCATTTATCCAAAGTAAACAATATGAAATTAATTCTTAAATAACCTATTTTTCTATTTATATTATAATTATTGTCAGAATTATGAACATCTTTATTGATTATATTTTTCCCCATTATCATCATTATCTTGATCACCAACAACAGCCTTGTAATTATAATCACCACCAGCAACGGAAGCAATTATTACCAAAATCGTCATCTTCGTCATCACCAAAATTGTCATCACCATCATCATAAAAACATCATCACCATCATCATAACCACCATCATTAAAATCATTAGTACCAAGCATCCTAAGAGCAGTCTTCTTGTATGCGTTGACGGCGGTAGCGATCTCTTTCAGGTCAATCCTGGGGAAGACTTGAGCACCCGGTGCGTTGTAGATGGGCTTGGGGATCTCGCTGTACTTGGCTTTGGGTATTTCAGGTACTTGTGGTGTCTCTTTCACCTTGCTTACAGTCCCGGTCGCGAGATCTTTTAGAAGAATTGAAAGTATGAAATGTTATACAGAATATTAACATCGCCAGCGCCATTACTGCCAAAAAAGCCATCATGGCTGACCAAGTTGGGTGAAGAAAATCGCCTACGTTTCTTATCTTTTGGAGATTAGTTATATTAGAACTAGATTAGTATAGGAGGAAACAATAAATTGGTAATAAGGTTTCCCTTTTGAGCAGAATAACGAAGGTTTTTTTTTATTTAAGAATGCATCCAAAGAATATATTTATACAGTAATTTCATTTCAAAACGGCTTTTGTATGGTGTAGATAAGAATTTGTTTGTTATTGAACATAGATGAATAGCAAATGAAAATGTATGTTGTTCGAATTAAAGGGATCAAGTCAGGGCGTCTACCCCAAGGCCCCAAGTAGCAGGTCTAGAATGAGTAGTGAGTGGTTGAGCCACGTTAGGCTACGTTCACACGAACATACCTTCTGCCAAGTTAGCGCCGGATCCAGACTCGAAGTCTTCCGAAGCAGAAGAGGGCTGCTGACCAGAGCCAGACTCAGCAGAGTCAGGCACTGCGGGCTCAGCAATCTCGTCCTTCTTTGTGATTGGTGCGGCAGTAGCCTCGGCAAGATGTTCAGCAGGCTCGCCCTGGATCATATTTGCACCGGAAGCGGAAGAAGACCAAACATCACTGACGGCACTTCCGCCGGAAGCAGCCTCACCACTAGCGGCGATATGGGATTTCTTCCAGATAGGCTTCACGTTATCTAAAAGACATGTAGTAGTTATCTCAAGTAAACCATAACTATCCTCGTGGATGGCATCATTAGGAAACAAAGGAAGTCTATTTGATACATACAGTCTGCATGTTCTGTTGAGCCGGAACTGACAGCGTCACCGGAAGTCTCGTCAAGACCACTAGCTTCAAGACCGGAAGACTCGTCTTTGACTTCTGCAAACAAAAACAAGCACATGTCAGGCTTGTGAAGTTTAACACGTTTTAGAGGTCAAGATTAATAGCGCAGCGCTTGCGCACAAGAAAAACAATAAAAACAACCGGATGTGATGACCGGAAGTTGACTTACTGCAGAAGTGACATGACTTTTTGCACTGCACGTGCATGAGCTCGGCGAAGTTCTGACAGTACATGTTCTTGGCCATGTCCGGACATGAGTCATACATGTCCTCGCATTCATCTGACGGAAAGGAGTTAGAAATTCATGAGTCATACATGTCCTCGCATTTATCTGACAGAAAGGGTTAATCAATTTATGAGTCCTACATATCCTCACTTTCATCTGACAGAAAGGGGTTAGAAATTCATGTGTCTTACCCTCTCTTTATAATAAAAAATTGTAATGTTGGGATGTAGTAAAAAATGTGAATATAAATAAAGAAATGAGTGAAATATACTGGCGTACCTTCCTTAATCTGTATTTTCTTGGCTTTCAGCCCTTGGAAAACTGGGACGGACTGCATGCCAGCCACGGGGAACCCGGTAGAAGGATCTATCTGCTGCCCAGCATTTGGATCTGTAAATGAGAGAAACGAAAAAGGCCAAAATAATTAGGAATAGAAAAATGAAATTGATTAAGGAATTGGTTAAAGAAATCAAGAAGAGGTACAAAAAGGAAATAGCTAAGTGCATTGGATGTCTGTATCAGAATTCTTTAATGCTGCTTTATTTATCAAGACTTCTCTGTGGGATAGTGAATACATAGATAGTGCAGGCCCGGGCTCGTGCACATCAGAAGCTCAGTAAATAAAAGTCGCCTGCTTTGCAGGATGAGTCCCAATGACTGTCCTCCCCCTGCTCGTTATTGTGCTTCTGCATTATTTGCAGATAAAAATGCAAAATAAACATTCAACAACAACTATAACAACTGCCAAAGATATTGTAAACATGCCGTTGGAATTCATTTTCTATCAACTTTATTGCTAGTTCTATCAGCAGGACGAAAACACTTAGCCAACAGTCGCAAAACGATCGGATTGCCTTTGACTCTCTCATATTGCATTGTGGGCTCGGACTAAGAAGCGCCCTGTACAAGAGAACGATTATGTTTCTTACTCATATACTGGTTGGACGCTGGATAGACCGGCAAATTAGCTTGCGGGCTCTGATAAGCCTGGAACTGACTGGCGTCGAGCTGCGAAGCCTCGCTTGGATACGCCATGGCCGGGGCCTGTGGTATGTTTAATGCGGCAGCCTGGGAAGCATCAGCCTGGGGTTGTTGGTCCGCCTGTGTTGCGAATGGTGCCGCAATGGGGGCCTGGGAAAGCTGTTGTGTAAGTTGGTTATTCTGCATTGAATCCATTGAAGGCTGCATGAACGATAGCTGGAACTGGGGGTCCTGTGCTTGGACGGGGGGTACGACGCTCTTTTTGCCCATTGCTAAGCGATGAGAAATAACTTTTTTAGCTAAATTAAAACACATCACGAGGGAATAGAAAAGGAGGTTGGACAAAAGGTTAGTAAGGTAATTCTTTTTTTCAATGCCAGGATCTTTTTTAAATTCAGCTTGTTTCAAAATGTTTTAAGTCGTAGCATCGGGACGAGGTATTATTTTGTACAAAGGCTAGTGCAAACACATTACCCGTGGAGCAAGCTTTAGCGTATTTATCACTTATTTATAATTATCATACACTCTATTGTTGCCCGGGTTAATGAAAACCATTTTAAATCAAATGCAAACCTTATCATTTAAATTATCCGGATCTTACCAAAAGGAAAATATTACTTTAGACATTCATAACAGAACAATTAAAGTACGAACGGGCACAACAAGCAAATCAATCACACTTTGAGGCAATGCAGTGGTTAACCTTTATTAACAGTAGTTATTGTGTTAAAAAGACAAACAAAACAACACATTAGGGTTTTACATGCAGCTTTACAATACGCAGGTGATCCTAAAGATACCGAGTTAAAAGAAGTACAACCGCGCATACGCAACACATATATTAGTCACCGAAAGCTGCAGACTTTTGTGACTGAAGTTGCATATATCAAAAAAATGGAAAAAAAGCAGCACAGTCTAAGACAAAAGACCACAAAAAGAATTTATCTAAACACTTGCATGCTCATAATACCACAAGTCGACCTCTAATCGAATCATCAATTACCCGGCATGCTCTTCTCGAACATCCTATCACGTGAGTGGCCTACCTGTGACGTCATCAGGTCTTGGTACGCTAGTTTTCTTGACAATATCCGCGTCGTAAAGTGATGCGTCGTTAAAGCTCTTGGGTTTCGGCGCCGCTATGGAATCGCGAACAGAACTGTCATTCTCTTCAACTTGGTCCGTAACCGCTTGTGAACTCTCCGGCAGAATTGCGGATTTCTTGGTATTTACATCTGTAACGCTGTCATCCTTTGTCTCCGTCGTAGTTTGTTCCGTTTGCGCTGGCGTTTGTACGAGCGCTGCGGTATTTTGTAGTTGCGTTTGCGCCGCTAAGTCTTGTTGCGTCTGCGCAGTGGCGTCTTGCGTTTGTGTAAGCGCCGCGGCGTCTTGTTGCGTTTGCGTCACGGCGTCTTGCGTTTGTGTTAGCGCCGCGGCATCTTGTTGCGTTTGCGTCGTGGCGTCTTGCGTTTGTGTTAGCGCCGCGGCGTCTTGTTGCGTTTGCGTCGTGGCGTCTTGCGTTTGCGTTAACGCCGCGGCGTCTTGTTGCGTTTGCGTCGTGGCGTCTTGCGTTTGTGTCAGCGCCGCGGCGTCTTGTTGCGTTTGCGTCGTGGCGTCTTGCGTTTGCGTTAACGCCGCGGCTTCTGGTTGCGTTTGCGTCGTGGCGTCTTGCGTTTGCGTTAATGCCGCAGTGGTTTGCGTCTTTTGCGGGGTAACATCCGCCTCGCCAACAACAGGCGTATTTGTCGCTAGCTCCACCGCAGTAGCGGTATCCCCGCTAGGTGGGCCCTTAGGGGTACTAATCGATTTGTCGTCGGTGGACTTCGGGAGGTCGCCCGAGCTTGTCCATAGTCCCGAGCCCGAGTTATCGTCAGAGTCGTCTAGGTGTTGTTTCGTCAAACTAGTCGCCGTCGGGTCGTTGAATATCTCCACTAATAGTGGGTCTGGTGCAGTTCGCTTGTTCACAGCGCCTCGCAAGTCTAAAATGCCAGTTAGGGTTAATGCATTAGCAGGTCAAACAAGTTACACGGCGACGGCAGGAGCGACCATTCCACTGCGAGCTTCTTCGGCTTGTTCAATAAAATTCTTTTGACTTGCTGTACTGAAGAGGAGCTCTTTCACCCGTTGAAATATATCATATTGGCCCTAGAGGTACTAGAAAAAGCTCTTTGCAAAAACTTATCTGTAATCCCGTTGAAAATTTCAACAACCGGATTCGTCAAAGGTGAAGTTTTTGGAGATGCAAAGGCTTGAATAATGAAGGCCTCCTGAGTTCCTTATCCGAAGAGAAAATATAGAAAATTATTCTACCTTGCTCACCGCGCGAAGAATAGCCGCTCCATTCGTCCAATTAAATAATTAGTATTATTAGTAGCTTATTAGCACCACACGGGTTAGTATTGTTATCACTGACTCAACACCCTGCACCTTCGTAAATACCATCGTGTTATACCCATATTATATATCGTGTTATATATGCTAAAGGAATGGACATGGCTAAACAATGACATGTTTGACAAGCAAGAAGTAAGAACAACCTAGAAGGGGTTCAAAGAGATTAATTAAAAAGAATAAGAGGATGATAAAAAGAATGATGATCAATAAAGAGCAAAATAATGATAAGGATTATAACGGGAACGACAACAATGTGATTAACAATGATGATTATGAAAATAATGGCAACGATGCCTATCGTCGATGAAAGAAGACGAATAATCTACGAATATGATGATGATGATGATTATAATCGCATGATGATAGCGAAGATAACGATGATGACGACACTGATGATGGTGATGGCAACAAAAAAGGTTGAATAAGAAGAATTATGAGGACCAACAACAACGATGACGTGGATGATTATAAAGATTGATGGAGATGGTTATGGTGATGGTGATGACGATGAGGGGGAGGAAGAGAAGGAGGAGGAGAAAAAGAAATAATTAGGATTATAATGACGATGATTTATGTACACGATGTAACCAATTAACCCATAGCCGCTTATATTCCCCGGTTAAATTGGCATGACATCTTGGCTCTTTGATACTATTTCCAGCGCAGAATAAATGATTCGCCAGTACGACACTGTCACGCAACACAAGACACATAGCGGCTTGAAGCAATTGTTCAGTCACGCAGGTTACCAATAACGTAAGTCAAGTATGTGTCACGTAACGGTTCAAACTGTGGTAATTGTATCGTAATGTTCAACTTGTACTTTCCGGATACAGTTTTGTGTTTGGTACAGTAATACCACGGCTGTATCTTATTTAAGCCGGCTTTCCACTAGCGAAGGGAAAGGAGTCGAAAAGGTTAAAGTCAAATCAGGGTTCAGTCAAATCCGCGTTCCCTTCCATCCGCGTTTTCCTTTTAGCTTTTCATATTTTACGCTCCCTTTGCTAGTGGAAATAAGCAATTATGGAAAGAAAAGTGCGTTATATTGTAGAGTATTCTTAGTCGATTATGGATCACTGATGCCGTATCATTGATAACGCATCGAGGGCTTCGCCATGAGATCACGTAATAACTATGGCGCTAAGAGAAAGCAATCGCCATGATAATAGATAGGAAAAAAGGCGACTAAATTCTTGTGGTATTTTTAAGATTGATTCGGCGCAGAAGCATCGATGAGAAGGCGTGATGTATAAACAGGTGCCGAGCGAAGGAATAAAAAACACCAAAGGAACAATAGAAAGAATAAATAAAATGTATTATCTTTTACTCTATTGTATCTATTTTTTATCAACAAAATAAAATCGTTCGAAATACCGGGACGAACTATTTCGATTGTGATATTCACTAGGGAAGGACTTTTTCTGGATGGATAAGCTCATAACAGGTGGTCTTTTTTACAGGTGAATAACTAAACAACGATCGTGGGATATCAGGGTTATTGACCTCAAGTACAGAGTGTAATAGCCGTCGGACTTTAGTATTAACAAGCATAACGTTTGTAAAATTGCTGGTTGTGTCTTTCATTTAGATGTTTTAGCGCGTGTATGTAACTGCACGTCCGTGTAACAGTTAATTCCAATGGTTTTTTTTGAAAATAATATTTCGTGGACAAAAATAACATCATGTTATACAATCCAGGATTCCTCAATCAAATATAGTATTTTTATCATATAATGACGAGGTATAAAACCTGCAAACTGGATTTATATAAGAAATAGCTTTTTCCCAAACCGTTTTAACTATCAGTTTAGGAATAAGATAACAAAGTTTTGGGTGAGTCACAAGATTTTAAAGTCACGTGATATGAAGCATTCGTAATATTTTTGACGACAGCATTTTTTTCCTTTTATTTTGTGGTGGAATATCACTAAAACCACCTCAAAAGAGGCAGTATTGAGGCTATTATGATACTATAGACTATACCATTTTTTCTATACCCCGTTTTTGAGGACAAATTGGAAAAAGGGGGGAAAAGGTGGATTTACAAATTTTGCAAGTCAAGAAAGGGTAAAGAATAACATGTCGAATAGACTTAAGGAAGACTTACCTCTAGCCGTCGTCATGGGAACAAGGCAAACTACGAGAACTAATAGTCCCAAACCCATGATTCCGCAATGAACCTGCAGACGGTAAATACGCGTTAGTCTGGGTGTAGCGCCCGATTACATTTATTTCACTAATTGTCGAACCGACGTTATGTAGACCCTCGTACCCTGTTGCACGACTTGTAGAACAGATATAATTTCGCAATATACCAAAAACATTATATTAGCAGTAGATGATTTTTTTTCTGGTATAATTAAGATGCAATTCTAGCCATAAACATTTCTCAACTTTCATTTCTCATAAACTACAATTCATCGCAGGCATGGTGTGATTAGGTGACCTGATATCTTATGACTGCTGTGGACAACATTACTTTAATAGATTTTGTAACCGACAAGCTCTAATTACGTCCAGAAAAAGGACAGTGCTTCGAAAGCTGGGAACTTCTTTTAAAAACGGGGGATACAATATGGAGGATCGTCCTTTGATTGTAAGTGTATAAGCTGCTCAGAAAAAAAAATAAGCATTTCTTGTGCTACCATCAAAATTAAATGTAATTAGTTGAGCAATTATTCCTTTTGTGACAATTAACACAAAGTCTTATACATGTGGGTTGTGTTGTCAATGGTTTATCGAACTAAAGTGCTGTCAAGTATTTTGATTGTTCCCTTTTTGACATCCAATCAGCAATATATGGATCAACATTGGAACTGTTTATAACCATATAACCATATTTGACATTTATGCCAATTAGAAGACTTCTCTGTTGCTGGGAAGAACGATGAACAAAATATAGTAAGTATATCAGAGGTAACTGAAGACTGGAAATCGACTCTGCCAAATTTCGTCTTTAATAAGACTTCTTCAGGGCAGAGTCTGCCCTGAAGAAGTCTTATTAAAGACGAAAATTTGGCAGAGTCGATTTCCAGTTTTTGGTGTATTGTATTCATTGTTCTGGTACGAGATCGCGACAGTTTGGGCTTTTTGATTCTAGAGGTAACTGAAGCGTATAGGAAACTTGTATTCCTTGTAAAAATAAAAAGATTTATATACTCCTCTCCCTTTCTTGGGTCATCTTGCAAGTTTTTGCATTTTATATTACAATAGCATAAGGTAGCCTTACAATAAATTCCTGTGTATGGGATATGTTCCACATTGATTATTACAGCCTAAAGATTTGCTATGAATGTTGACATATTTCGTAAAAAGAAAACATCTGCAGAAACAAGTGATCTACTCAGTGACAAACATAGATTTCCTTGAATGTACGTTTTAACAAGCGTGACTAAGCGAACTAGGAGAGCAACGATGAGGCGCGTACATCGCACGCAGCGCTCCTTCCTTCCTCCCTGAACTCGCAATTATCTGCAGAACACACTCACCCTGAGGGCTTAAGGACCAGCGTCTTAAAAACTTTCTTCACGCACAACAATCCTCCTTAATACATGGAGCCAACGGCCTTGGTTTCGTACAATTTAGGGGGATATTTTCCCCGTTTCCTCGCGTTAATTTTCGTTGAATTGGGAAAGTTACGAACTCAGGGGGTTAGGTGCCATTACCACATCGCATGTACATCTGATGAGGTCATCTGGACTTTCTGAAACCAACGGGTGGACCTAATCATGCATTCTGGGACTTCTGTTATTCCCAGAAAGGTTCACTTCACAGGAAACAATGGCAAATGGGCTCGGCGGTTTCTGCGAACTCAATCTTTGCATCTGAAAATGCAATATAAAGAGGACTTGAAATCAAAGTGTAAAGAAGGACCTTATGATTTCCTATCAGACATAGCACCTGTAGGTTTTGGAAACCTCCGATCAAAAGATCAACATTCTATTTTAGGAATCTCTTGCGAAATCTTTCCACAGGAAAGCCTCTAAATTCATGAGACTTTATCATGGAAATTCCTGATGTATTTTTCATTATATTTATGAAACAGAATAAGAAAGATCGATGAAATCGGGTCGAATCGGTGTCTCTGTTTTTTGACTCAATCTATTATTTAACCTGTTACCTAAACAATCGAAAATTCTGACAAGAACCACATGCTATTTGGCAGAGCAGAACATAACAAACACAGTAATCCAATCAGAGGCCCGGTATTAAAATGGCGAGGAGAGGGTCACACTAAAACAAAGCATCTGATTGGCTTGGGGCGTGTTTTAGATGTATTAGCTCTTAAAACTGGAGACAGACAGAGGTGCAAAAATAAAGCGATTGTAAGACATGGGAGGAGACTAGCTCCTCAAAGCCAGCTTTTCTCTGGCAAGGGAAAAGAGACGGAAAACAAAGCGGGAATTTAAGAGCTTGCAGTGTGTGTAAAAATCACACGAAACGTAAGTGAAGCCGAAACGGAGAAGGAAGAAAAGAAACCGTTACCATCTTTTCTTCGCCGCTTTCGCTTTCTTCGCAGCGATCTTTACACGCAAAGGCATCTTATGTGTCCGCTTGCATTTTTTACGCACCGATCTTCACACGCAAAAGCATCTAACGTCTACGCTTGTGTCGGTTTCGCACCGATCTTCCCACGCAAAGCAAGTATCCGTCTCCGCTGCTTTCTCGGTCTGTACTTTCGTCCCTAGTGAAAATAATAGTCATCTGGAGGAGAACAACGCACCATCTTCATATGTATTTTGGAATTTGGTAAAAGGAAAAGAGCCGATGGTGCTTGAAATTATCAGGGAAAGGATAGACACGCGCTCGGTTGTTAGAAGCACGACTGGTCTGGCGAAAACCTTTGTGGTCAATTGTAGCAAGGAGTGCAAAACTGTGTAACTTCTAAGTCTTTTGTGATGGAGTACTTCTAAAATTAAACTAGAATGGATAGCGAAGGTCATTTCCCCATCTTTCCTTACTATTTCGAAAATAAGATATTTAAACACCAAAAAGGGGCTGCAAACCGTAATCGTTCGAATGAGCGCCTCCTTTAAATAAACGCCTTGCCTAAAATGAAAAGTATAAATAAACGCCTTCGCCGAATAAGCGCCTCGCCTCGGAGTAAAATATGAGTAATTTCCTCCCTCAAACAAGCGGCTTGCCTTAAAGTAAAATATGAGTAACTTCCTCCCTCAAACAACCGGCTTGCCTTACTGAAAGTAAAATATGAGTAACTTGCTCCCTCAAACAAGCGGCTTGCCTTAAAGTAAAATATGAGTAACTTCCTCCCTCAAACAAGCGGCTTATCTTAAAGTGAAATATGAGTAACTTGCTCCCTCAAACAAGCGGCTTGCCTTAAAGTAAAATATGAGTAACTTGCTCCCTCAAACAAGCGGCTTGCCTTAAAGTAAAATATGAGTAACTTGCTCCCTCAAACAAGCGGCTTGCCTTAAAGTAAAATATGAGTAACTTCCTCCCTCAAACAAGCGGCTTGCCTTAAAGTAAAATATGAGTAACTTCCTCCCTCAAACAAGTGGCTTATCTTAAAGTGAAATATGAGTAACTTCCTCCCTCAAACAAGCGGCTTGCCTTAAAGTAAAATATGAGTAACTTCCTCCCTCAAACAAGCGGCTTGCCTTAAAGTAAAATATGAGTAACTTGCTCCCTCAAACAAGCGGCTTGCCTTAAAGTAAAATATGAGTAACTTCCTCCCTCAAACAAGCGGCTTATCTTAAAGTGAAATATGAGTAACTTCCTCCCTCAAACAAGCGGCTTGCCTTAAAGTAAAATATGATTAACTTGCTCCCTCAAACAAGCGGCTTATCTTAAAGTGAAATATGAGTAATTTCCTCCCTCAAACAAGCGGCTTGCCTTAAAGTAAAATATGAGTAACTTCCTCCCTCAAACAAGCGGCTTGCCTTAAAGTAAAATATGAGTAACTTGCTCCCTCAAACAAGCGGCTTGCCTTAAAGTAAAATATGAGTAACTTCCTCCCTCAAACAAGCGGCTTATCTTAAAGTGAAATATGAGTAACTTCCTCCCTCAAACAAGCGGCTTGCCTTAAAGTAAAATACGAGTAACTTCCTCCCTCAAACAAGCGGCTTGCCTTAAAGTAAAATATGAGTAACTTGCTCCCTCGATTAAGCGCCTAATCTGAACGTGTTGCATTTATAGGCTCAGATGACAAGGGAGACTGTAATATCGAGTGGGGCTTGCTGTACGTCAGAAGGGAAGTAACGAAAGCTTACCGCCACAACAGCTTGTTTTGTTTTGGTTCTAAGGGGAATTCTTCCTCGTTGCGAACATATGAACCCTCCCTCCAAATTAGCGCGCACGTGGACATATGTTACATTTGATACTAGACACAGAACCTCTTCTGGATATTAATTTTATTTGAAAATAAATATTTTACACATCATGCATACCAAGAATGTCGTGATATGGGCATATGATATAACAGTTATAAAAGTATATTTGCGCGGTGTGCATGACTTACTTAGAATCTATAACTAGATACTCTATAATTGAATGGTGCAAGTTCTATAGGGTACATTTACTTCCGCGGTCGAACTTTCAAGACGAAATTGGCAAAAAGAACTTCTTTCTGCCATTTTCTGCGGCGTTTTAATTCCCTAGAGCTATTGTCTAGAATATTAATTCTAATGTTGTCTAAATATTACCATAATGATTTTCAAACAACGATTCCTAGAAAAGTGGCTTTTCCAAGGCCAGCCTTCTAATGAAAGCTGTTTATAAATACATAATATCAGTCAATTTGTTTGAAAGATTATATTACAAATAGTATATAATAATGCAAGTCAGCTAGTCAACAATTAGTCGCAGAGGAATTTCAAAGGAGATGTATATAAAAGAGAACATGCTTTTATCTGTTCGACATTCGCTTTCTTCTTCGCTTTTTCTTCTTCTTCCTTCGTCTCTTTTTCTTCTTATTGATCTCCAATAGTCTCTTCCTCGTCTTTAGCTTTGCGATCTTTGATTTCTTGTACCAGTTGGTGCTTGGCAAATACGGTGTTCTCTTTCGTAAAGTAACTGGATATGAGCCCAAGCTACTAGCTGGTCTGGTGTCTATCTCCAGCGGCTCAGGCGCGGTAGACAGCGCGTCAGGTTTATACGAGTGGTAAAGTGCCTCGACATGGCGGTCCAAATAGGATTGCGTTACATAAGGAAGTGACGTAGGGGTCACAGCAGCTCCATATGATGTCACGCCATGGATTGTTTCCGGTGTCGCGTATTGCGACTGTAGATAGTCTTCACTGGGGAGCTGCTCCCAGGGCTGATAGTGGAATGCACTTTGTGGCAGCTGTGTATAGCTGTAAGTCGCAGGACTTGGTGGCACTACAGCCTTGGCGTACGTAGCTTGGATCGCCGGATGGATAGTCGGCAGGGCATTGACTGGACCTGTTTGACTTGTTTCAGCACTTGTCAAACTAGTTTGACTTGAGCCCACACTTGCAGCAGCAATCTGATTCAAAACACTTTGCATGTAAGATACCTGAGCATCGTGACCTGTCAAACTGGTTGCCCCAATGTCGTCATTCAGGTCTGAACCTGTCGTACCGGTATCACCCTGGGATAGAAAGCTGCTCAGTAATGGGTCATTCTTGACGTTGACTGGTTTTCCTGTTGGGAACGCATTAGCTTTATCGCTAGCATTATTTCTAGATGTGGGCGCGGGCTTATTGCCGTAAAAGGCAGGTCTTGTAGCTGTTACAGAAGCTGTTGTCCTATTATTTGATTGAGCTGAAGGCTGAAAGCTACTGCTTGTGGGAGGAATATTCTGATTGGGCGGTTGTCCCTGGTAACCGTATGCCTGGCTTGTGTTTCTGTCCGTCTGTTGTAGGGAGTTCTGTCGCTCCTGCTGAATATCTTGCTGTTGAGATAGTGGTTGTTGCTCTTGTTGGCCAGGTGGTGATGTTGGCGACGATTTTTGTTGCTGGTTATCATTTTGCTGTTGTTGTTGCTGCTGCTGCGACTGTTGTTGATCTTGCTGCTGCTGTTGTTGTTGTTGCTGCTGTTGTTGTTGTTGTTGCGATTGTTGGTCATATTGTTGTTGTTGCTGCTGCTGCGACTGTTGTTGTTCTTGCTGCTGCTGTTGCTCCTGCAATTGTTGGCCTTGTTGTTGAGACCACTGCTGAGTAGCTACGACAGTCGGTCGAGCTTGCTGCTGGTTGTTCGAATCACTTGGTAGCTGTTGCTGGTTAAGAGTAGCTGAGGGTGCCGTCGGTCGAAGAGGCGGGAAAGGTGTCTCTGTTATATTCACTGAGAAGCGCTCGCTGCTCTCCTGATGATTCACCCCACTAGAAGAGAGCGTGGGATATTGAGAATAAAGCGGAGCCTGTTCTTGATTTTGATTATATTGCTGAGACTGAAGCTGGCTGTTTGTTTGCTGTTGTTCTGGTTGCTGCTGCTGTTGTCCACCTGGTTGTCGATTTTGTTGGCTATCCTGTTGCTGCTGTTGGTTTCCTTGGTTATACTGTTGATTATTTTCCTGTTGTTGTTGTTGTTGTTGTTGTTGTTGCTGTTGTCCAGAGTTAGGGGCCTGGGTAGGTCGTGGTTGACCAGCATCTACCGGAGTGTCAGTGATATGTAGAGAATATCTGTCACTACTCTCAGATCTGTCTAATAACTGCTGTTTGTATGTTCCATCTATTTGTTGCTGTTGTTGTTGTGTGGGTTGTGTCTGTTGTTGCTGTGATAAATACGAATAAGTAGTCCGTTCAGCCTGGGCTGATTGCGTCACATGTTGCCATGGTGATACAGTCGTCCCTAGCACGCCATCCCTCCCTACCCCGGTCAAGTCTTGGGTTGGTTCCGTCACGAGGTTTTCATTGCCTGGCTGTTTGCTATGGTCGTTTACCGCCATTTTTATCAATTCCTCCTGGAGTCGCTTTGCATTCACCTCGACTTTATTAGAATCATCATCTTGATGTCCCTGCCGCTGCTGTTGCTGTGGTGGTTCATTTTGTTGTCTAGCTTGCTGCCGCTGTTGTTGCTTATCTTGTTGTTGTTGCTGCATTTGCAGTTGTTCCAGCTGGTCTCCTCTCACAAGATTTTCCTCTGATTGATTGGCATCTGTCATTTCCTGTTGCGATGGCAACGGCAGTGTGTCTGTTGGTTTGTATGCATAGTAACTCGGTGGCCGGGGCACCGAGTCTTTCTTGAGTTTCATGACAGGAATTCTGGTCATAGCAAACCCAGCTTTGTATGCTCTAGGGGCCTGAAATCTTTGAAGCTTCAATTCACCTTGATGCTTTGATAGTGCTTGCTTTTGTTTCAACAGTCTGTTTCCTTTTATTTGCTCTTTCTGTAGTTCTCTTAGCCGTTGCTGATCTACAAGTGAATCAGGCTTAAGCACTACTGCCTTTCGCTGCCCCTTCATCTGGACATAGCTTAACTGCTTGTGCAAGTCATTCAACTTTTCTTGCTGTTTTTCCCTGAGTACTTTCTCGTTCACTTTATTCACAAGTGACCCAACCTGATTCAGGTAAAACACCATACCATTCTTCAGCATGTCAATAACACTACTCTTAGCAACAGGGGGGTCCATTCTGTTGTTACTAGGCACCCCTGCTATATGCGTTTTAGAATAAATTCTGGTATTATTCCCGGCTTTCTGAAGCGGAATTGGTGGAGGTTTTATTTTTTCAATTCCATTCCTAGCTAACTGCCCCCATTTTCCGTTTCTTTGGTCAGCCGCGTTATTGCGCTGTATACTGTGATATGTATTCTTAGCGCTAGGTATCGAAGCCTTGGCAGCACCCTTGTGGGACCAATCTCTAAAGTGCCGTCGATACGGGAGCATACTCATAGGTATTGACCTCGGGTAGGGTGTATACCAACTTTTAACCAATGGTCTCAAATTATTCCCAGTCCCAGTGAACTTCTTTTGAATTCCACGCTGTAAAAACCTCCCATAAGCATAAGCTTTCGCAGATCCATACAAACGCCTTCCGAAACGGTGCGAGGGTATCGGTTTACCGAACTGGTCTACGTACACTCTTCGGTAAGGCCCGAAGCTGCCCCGATAAGAAACTGGTAATCTTCCAGCATACATATTGTTCGGGGGCTTTCGGAACGGTCTAGAAATGCTTGGGAATAGATAGGCTTTGCTGATCGTTGTACCCTTTAGTGGCCCTCGCCAATTGTTTGGCTGTTCGACTTGGGGATAAAAAAAATGCTCCTTGTTTTGCTGATGCCTTAACGGGGCACGGAGGTGGTCATGTGAAGGCCGTGCTCGCCCTACCAACCTTGCAACTGGCCGGTATAGTGGCTTAACAACCTGCAGAGGTATTACCTGTGCAGTATTCAATGCAATGATGGGTCTTTTTATAAAAATATTGGTATTTTGGTCCAAGTTTCCGGCTCCTCTAGAATTATCGGTCTCCTGGTAGCCCCTGGCGATCTGGGCACCAGTGGATTTCTGGGAAGCACGGCTGTGAGCTCCTTTGGCATTGTGGGTATTAATTCCCTTGGCTTTACCATTTGCTTTCTGAGTAAGTTGAACGTTGTGTCCCTTTGCACTCTTAGTATTGTGAATATTGTTTCCCTTTGTATTCTGGGTATTCTGAATATTGGTTAACTTTGCATTCTGGGTATTTTGAATGTTTGCATTCTGGGTATTTTGAACATTTTTCGTCTTTCCAATCTGGGTATCTTCATCGTCTCCATCGTTACTTAAATACTTCGCAACTTTTCTTAGAATTTTGAAGTCGCTTTTGTACGAGTCGTCAGAGCGCCGTTTGTGCTTGCCTAAAAAATGAAAGACATTAAGTTTCAGATTTCCATAAACCAATGTTTTTTTTTATTAATATGATAGTCATTTCTGATACTACATAAGTCCCTAGACGCCATAGTTCTTTTTAAAGTAATAAGCAAGTGATAAAAAAAAAAATTTGGTCATTCTAATGTGATGCCATGACTTGGCCACAGTCATGACGGTGTATGAGAATCGAGAACACCATATCGAGGCAAGAATAACTTTAAACCAAGTTCTCATCACTTTATTTTATGTTTCCTTTTATTCTTGGAAGATTCCAGGCAAAACATTGTTTTTAATACTGAATTTGTACTGTCTCACCTGCCGCCTGACAGACGAGGAGCAGAACAATGAAGCAAGCGAGACAGGTGACCGTCCTCAGCATCTCTACGCCTTCACATAGTATCTACAAATAAGCGATGGTCAATAACTTATCTCTACGCCTTCACATAGTATCTACAAATAAGCGATGGCCAATAACTTATCTCTACGCCTTCACATAGTATCTACAAATAAGCGATGGTCAATAACTTATCTCTACGCCTTCACATAGTATCTACAAATAAGCGATGGTCAATAGCTTATCTCTACGCCTTCACATAGTATCTACAAATAAGCGATGGTCAATAACTTATCTCTACGCCTTCACATAGTATCTACAAAAAAGCGATGGTCAATAACTTATCTCTACGCCTTCACATAGTATCTACAAATAAGCGATGGTCAATAACTTATCTCTACGCCTTCACATAGTATCTACAAATAAGCGGTGGTCAATAACTTATCTCTACGCCTTCACATAGTATCTACAAATAAGCGATGGTCAATAACTTATCTCTACGCCTTCACATAGTATCTACAAATAAGCGATTGTCAATAACTTATCAGTTAAGGGGGTTGGATAAAGAGTTGAATGGAGCATATAAGGGTGTTTCAGTGACCCTTATAAGAAAATTGTTTTTTATCCCTTATTTTTTGGAAACCGACAAGGCAGGAAGAGTATAAGCGTATTGAACTCCTCCTCATCCTCGGGGACCCAGGGCATCGCGGAAACCAGAAGCGGTCTCACGCGCAAATACGACAGAAAGACCGAAAAAGAAGTCTGATGGAAGAAAGACGGAAAAAGGGGTCTTTGGCAGAAGAAAGACGGAAAAAGAGGTCTTTGACGGAAGAAAGACGGAAAAAGAGGTCTTTGACGGAAGGAAGACGGAAAGAGGGGTCTTTTTCCGTTTTCTTTCGTATTCGCTTATACTCCCGCTTCGGGTCTCCGCGTCACCATAGGTCGCCGAGCCCTCTACGGTTCGGTTTTAGTTAAAGCAAACTATCAAAGACAATTCTAACAGGGTTTTTTTTTTTATCAAAGACAATTCTAACAGGGTTTTTTGTTATCAAAGACAACTCTACCAGGTTTTTTTTTCTAAAACACAAAACAACCTAAAAGCGTTTATAAGCGTAGGACAGCTTTCTACGATTAAATTTGCCGAAGAACTATGTACTGATGAAGCATCTATTATATCAACCAGACTTACGAATTGCATTTTTCCTTAATTAAGTAACAAAACACAGAAAATGAATTAAAAGAAAAATACCAATTAGAGGAGTCAAAAGAAATAATATTTTGACGAAAAGGCAGTTCCCTGCAGGTAGAAAGATCAAATGTCAAAATGAAGCATCGATATTTAATGACTTTACGCTAGGACAGATAGCGGCTTCTAAAGGATTAAGATATCCATATGGAAAGCGGGATTTTATAGGAGAATCCTAAGTTGTATAGGTTAGTGATAATTGTAGCTTTGCAGCGGCTTGTGGCGAGTTTTAATAGATATGAAAATATCACACAACAACTACGGGTAAAACAAGCTATAGATACAACCCCGAGAATAATAAATACACGGGGACCTTAAAACAGGACACACAACAAAAATAATACCACACGGTAGAGTAAATACCTTCTAGCCCATAACTTCAGGCAACTACTCCGTCGCTACGATTTTTCGCGGATTCTTCAGACGCGAATAGCCGATGGCAACACGCTACATTCCACGGAGAACTCCGCTGTGTTGTCACGTGATAGACTCATGCATTATTCATTATGGTCGCAGTCGATGCGACTACCTGTTGGTTAGCATTCTTAGTAGCTCATGCGTTTGCAAAGATCGGTTTCGCCCTCATAAAACCCTAGGAAATGACAAGTTCCTACAATACATTTCTGCGCGTACTGTTAGCATTGGTGACAAGTTAAATTAACAAATGGTGCAAGAAGTCAGCTCGCACAAGCCGAGGCTTTCGTCGCTTTCAGTTTTTTTCAGAGGCTTGCGTCTTTGGTTACATTTTCCTTAATTTAGTTAATGTATATCACTTGGATATAGAATCACTTGTTTTATTTCATATTTTTTTTCCGTAAAGGTCAAGATACGAATACAGCTTTTGGATTGTTGTATAGAGAGTACCACTACAAGCGAACACTGTCCGAAAAATCATACCATTAAGTACGAATACTAAGAGGTCACCTCTATTGGACAATTGGTATTTTCCGACAGTGCCGAATAGCGTATGCGCATGCGCGTGTTTTTGCGAAAACAAACAAAATCTCAGTGTTGAATCGTTCGAAAAAGCCTGACTTCGGTCGCTGTTTTGACAAACTGTACAGGATTAAAACCATACTGTACAAAAGATGACAGATTTGCTTGATATAAGGGAGTCAAAACGAAAATTATTGCCTTAGCTTTGCGCTAGTTTTTTTAGCATTCGCCAAAATGTGACGGTTCGCCGGTAAAAAGCCGCCTTTTTAAAACAAAAAGGCTGGTTTAACCGCGAGGTACTGTAATTAGTCTTGCGTTTTCAGCAATGGCTATCTTCCCGCATTTCACCGCCATTCTTACATTGCGCGGGGTACGTTGACGTTGATGTTGTGAATCTAACAAACGTTCGCTTAACAACTCAATCCTCCGCGCAACGCAACAATGGCGAAGCCAGCAAAGTTTTTATTCGATCGGGGAATATGCTTATAAAAAAAATACGTAATTGTGTATTCGGAAATGACTGTTTTCGCCAATCAGCGTGCTCCGTTCGACAGCGTACGGAGAATATGAAAAAATGTAGGCCTTTCCTGCCAGCTTTCCTCCCCCCCCCCCCCCCCCCCTTTCCACAGGAATCCCGAAAACAGTAATTTTCGAATAAGTAAACTGGCAGAGCCGGGAAGCCGGCGGGAACTTGAAGAAATGTAATACAAAGAATTATGTCGATAGCTTTCCCAAATAAGCCAATGTAAAAAGACGCTTTCCCACACTTGGTATGTCGCTAGGAGGATAATATGGCGACTGCTAGTAGATGTAGAGCAGTGGCGACTGCCACAAGTCTAGGCTGGCATTGACTTTAACTACAAAATAATGTAGACCGGAGTAACAAATCAATAAAGATTAGTTTTCTGAGTGATATATATTGACAACACTTAAGATCAGTTAGCACAATTATCATTAGCGCCATCGGAGAGCACCTTGTAAACAGTGCTCAAATCCCTAGCGATGCCTCGCTCGATTGATCACAAGACAAAGTAAATGTCGGTGAACCTCAGAGCAGCACTAGCGAACAGGGTGGTCAAACAATGGCAGGTTTGCTGCACTAGAGGTGTTAACTAATCATTCGCTAACAATTGTTTATTACTTTTTGCAATAAATAATTATTTCCATTGTGATCGCAGATAGTAGTACTTGATCACCAATTCATGAAATGGTACCAAGCGATATCAACTGTTATCATTACTCATTGGTAATCAATGTGTACGCTGGGAAGATAGAGAGGTGGACACTAGAAAACCACCCGTTTAATCATTCACACTGAACAGTTTATTAAGCATACATAAAATTGGAATCACGACACAGACAAGTCCATTTCTAAAGATTTCCAATCTGACAATCAGATATGCCCTTTTCAAATGTTATAATCCTGGTTTAGAACACGCTACGATCACTTGCTGTGTTTATACTCTTGTGTTCATCATATGTTCACTGATACACAGCATCACTACAGCGTCAGTGATTTCCTGTCTAACCTGTTTCAAATCACGTTTTCATCCTGTCTAACCTCTTGTCAATCACGTGTTTATCATTTGTACTGATAATGATACTAATGTATCACTACAACAACAATTATTTCTTGTTTAACCATTTTGAAGCCAAGTGTTCATTCTTGTTTAACCTGTTTTTTTATCACGTGCTCGCCACATGCAATCGCCACACCACTAAATGGCTACACTACACAGACACGAGGAAGACCAGACACGGGTATCGTGAGGCCAGAAGTACCATAACCATTTACGTCTACCGTTTGCTGTTGTTTAAGAACACGTCACGTGAAGTGCACGTGAATAACTCAGAGGGCGGCGTGTGCTGCGACCGAAGACGCACTCTTCTGAAAGGAAATAATATGCACCACGTAAGCGGACGTGAAAGATACACAACGAAGCAACTCCCTGTTGTGAAAAAGAAAAGGACTGGAGAGGGGCGGAGGGGGGGGGGGGGGGGGGGTGGCCAAATGATATTCTTCCCTGGTATGGCTGTTCATGATATTGTGCGATCCTGGAGTTCAGCAAGGAAATAAAAAAACTACTGACACTGACGTTACTTGTGGCGCATCATTGTTGCGTTGCGCGTTGTGCATTGATGTTGCTTATTTATGACGCGCCACAACTTGTTGCACGCTGATTTTTTAAGACTTTTAGAAATGGCGGCCGCTGTTGCACAACAAAAGCACTCAGTGTTTTACTCTGTTGATCGATTCAATCTTATAGCTATAGCTTTCCCGAGTCGGCGAATAGAAATGAGCGCTTTCTCACTCCTGGCATTTTGTGATAAAATTCCTGCTGACAGAGACGTTCTAAATACAGTAGGTGAGATAAATCAAAGGCGATAAAATTCCTGCTGACAGAGACGTTCTAAATACAGTAGGTGAGATAGATCAAAGGCGATAAAATTCCTCCTGACAGAGACGTTCTAAATACAGTAGGTGAGATAGATCAAAGGCGGGAATGTATGCTAAGTAAATTGCTAATTCTTGCAAGTTTTCATAGAGACAGTGTGTGATTGGATAAGATGGATCAAAGGCGGGATTGTATATGGCTACGTAATTTGCTTATACTTGCAATAGGTTTTCATGCCTATTACTTCAATCTGGAAATCAAAGTCAGCCTATAATCATTAATGTAATTATCTTTTTTAATCATCGTGTTTTGACGTCAATTCTGCGAGTAACGCGAGTAGTCCAGCAGTCCAGAGTGTGAGGCAAAGCAAACGAAAGGTGAACTGTAATAACCATCAAACTACAAGAATTTCGGCCCTAAACCATCAAAAAGATAATAAAGCCTTTTGTCAAGTCCCAAGGCTCTGAATCACACTTTCATTTGAAATTACAAGTTGAAAGTGCTCTGAATCACACACTTTCATTTGAAATTACAAGTTCAAAGAGCTCTGAATCACACACTTTCATTTGAAATTACAAGTTCAAAGAGCTCTGAATCACACACTTTCATTTAAAATTACAAGTTCAAAGTGCTCTGAATCACACACTTTCATTTGAAATTACAAGTTGAAAGTGCTCTGAATCACACACTTTCATTTGAAATTACAAGTTCAAAGAGCTCTGAATCACACACTTTCATTTTAAATTACAAGTTCAAAGTGCTCTGAATCACACACTTTCATTTGAAATTACAAGATAAAAGTGCTCTGAATCAAACACTTTCATTTGAAATTACAAGTTCAAAGAGCTCTGAATCACACACTTTCATTTGTAATTACAAGTTAAAAGTGCTCTGAATCACACACTTTCATTTGAAATTACAAGATAAAAGTGCTCTGAATCACACACTTTCATTTGAAATTACAAGTTCAAAGAGCTCTGAATCACACACTTTCATTTGAAATTACAAGTTCAAAGTGCTCTGAATCACACCCTTTCATTTGAAATTACAAGTTCAAAGTGCTCTGAATCACACCCTTTCATTTGAAATTACAAGTTCAAAGTGCTCTGAATCACACACTTTCATTTAAAATTACAAGTTCAAAGAGCTCTGAATCACACACTTTCATTTGAAATTACAAGTTGAAAGTGCTCTGAATCACACTTTCATTTGAAATTACAAGTTGAAAGTGCTCTGAATCACACACTTTCATTTGAAATTACAAGTTCAAAGAGCTCTGAATCACACACTTTCATTTGAAATTACAAGATAAAAGTGCTCTGAATCACACCCTTTCATTTGAAATTACAAGTTCAAAGTGCTCTGAATCACACCCTTTCATTTGAAATTACAAGTTCAAAGTGCTCTGAATCACACACTTTCATTTGAAATAACAAGTTAAAAGTGCTCTGAATCACACACTTTCATTTGAAATTGCAAGTTAAAAGTGCTCTGAATCACACACTTTCATTTGAAATTACAAGTTAAAAGTGCTCTGAATCACACACTTTCATTTGAAATTACAAGTTAAAAGTGCTCTGAATCACACACTTTCATTTGAAATTACAAGTTAAAAGAGCTCTGAATCACACACTTTCATTTGAAATTACAAGATAAAAGTGCTCTGAATCGCACTTTCATTTGAAAAATACCAGTTAAAATTGCTCTAAATCACACTCTTTCATTTGAAATTACAAGTTAAAAGTGCTCTGAATCACACTTTTATTTGAAATTACAAGTTAAAAGTGCTCTGAATCACGCTTTCATTTGAAATTACAAGTTAAAAGTGCTCTTCCGAAGCTAAAGTATGGATAAGACCACATCGACATGGAGGAAATAGGAAAGGCAGTACTGAAGTCGATAAATTCAATTCCATTTTACTGTCAAACGGCAAATGGTAAGACAGAACGAATGTCGAATAAAAAGTGGAACAAAAAGATGGCAGTGGGTTTGAGCACGAAGCGAACGGTTACATTGAAAGTGGCAGGGTGAACCTTAGATTCTCTTCGCTCGACAACAGAAACTTTGGCACGGATAAATTGGAAAGTGGAAAAGTGGGTTTGAGAAATACAAGGGTGATATCAAGCGATAAGGTACACTTGCGTCCACGTGAAAACTGACCGTAACAGTGGTGAATAAGTATTGTATGATTGATACACCGTTTGCCGGCATTTACAGCTAATGGCGTGTAACTTCGACTGCTTGCAAGCGTTTATAATAAGGTCCAGGGTTAGCGCAAGTGCCTCTATTCATAGCAACTATTAAAATACCATCAAGGAACAATTCTCGAGAAATCTATCCGTGCTTCTAAAGGTTACTTTAAAAGTACATCTGAAGATAGTAAAATCTTTATTTTGTAATAAAAAATTGCGGTACTAGCTTCTAAACTCACAATTGATTAATTTAATAATCATACATTTGTATACCCCCATCTATAAAGCTCCTGCCACCCCCCCCCTTCCCCCACAAACACAAATACCCGCCTGTCTCTTATGTCTTATTATTATCCACTTACTTGACGTCTTATTATTATCCACTTACTTGATGTTTTTGCAGCTCTCGCGCAATTCCATTTCCGAAGTCTGGGTGAACCTTAGTGAATTGTTGCACCTGGAATAAAGAGGGAGATAGTTTAGAGCAGATACTGGGGGGTTATTGGATGAATTAGCCCTTTAACTTTATCAAACAGTCTGATTGTTACCAATCTTGAAGAAATAATTACTGCAGACCTGTGCTTCATTGTAAGACGCTCAGCATTACCCCAGCCCCTCCCCCTTCACGCAAAATGTAAATAAAACAGTATCAATAACAACAACAACAATAACAATTATAATGACGCTGATATCAATAATAATAACTATAAATAATAATGATAATAATAACGATTATGGTGACGATGACAATGATAATAAAGATTATTATACTAGATAAAGGATTCACTTACGCATCGTTTTTGGATAAAGTCCTTGGCGTCCTTCACGTGGCCAGCGATGTTCTTTACTAGCCGCATGCGCTCTTCATCATTTAACACTTTAGTCCAAAAGGTCGTCACCTGAAGATGGGGAAAAATTGGATGGACTCCTCAAAAGAAAGGTGACGGGAGAAGGAAGGGTTCTGTGGCACCACGAAGAGGGATTTGAATGGCAGAAGGGAAGGGAAGGGGAAAGGGGGAGGGGTATCACCCTTGGGGTGGTCAGAGGAAAACAGAAATCTTTTAAGAGTTGGGGAAAGGATCTAAGAAGCCTAGAGGAGTAGAATTTAGGTGCGTGTAAGGGTTACTATATCATATACTCATAGAAGCCTTGTCCAATAATCAGATTTTATAAATCTTCACAAGATGTCTATAATTGCGCTGAAAGCCCCTGCCCACTATCCCCTTACCCCTCAGCAAATCCTGGCTATGCACATGGATAGATAAATTAAACTCTTGGGTAAGGTGCAACTTGGGAAAATCCTATCCCCATACACGATGCGTCAGCAATGATGGTACTATTTTAACATGCTTCATCTTGTGGTCAACCAAGCCATCCTAGACACAATTAGCACCTCTTGCATTGGGTTTGAGAAACATTATTAGGTATGTAGATAGGTGTAACCATACTTGGGTAAAATTGTCATCATCAGCACTGTTGTAGCGGGCGCAGTCCCCAGAAACCTGGGCAAACATAATAAAAGGTTAAAAATTGCGTTATGCATCAGAAAAAGGCCAGCCATGACGTCATTTTACACGCCCTAAAGGATCTATACATCTACCATATTCAAGCTATTCTACTTGTGCAATCGACTGTTCAATTTGCATGAGGATTGTTGAAGTTTTCTTGCGGACAGACTGTAGATGGTTAAGTTTCCTTGAGAATAAACTGTTAAATTTCCAAGCTTTATAGGAAGCCAGTCAAGACACCACATTATGCTTTCACAAGAGTTCTCAATAACCAAAGGGGTCCCAGTAGTCTTGTTTTCTGCTCCAATTGGTGACTTCCAATATTTAATTGTTCATGTCCAAGAAGGGGAAGGGGACGCATATATGGGAAGGCACTTGTTTGTTCAAATCTGTCAACGACAAGTAAACATTTTCCCAGAACCATATTTTGTTACTGCATGTGCTTCTAACATGCATTCCTCCTCATCTTTGAAGTCCATTGAGGGCATTTAGGCAGGGCGCTTATTCGGGTGTGTGCTTATTCCTATTTTCCTTCTAATGTGAGGCACTTATTCAAGCAATTAAAGTACTCATAAAACCTCACTACATTTACGCACAGTGAATTGAGAAGGGGAGTACTTGGCCACATCATCCATGGGGCCCGAGAAGCTGTTGGGGAAGTAGTTAGGGGCACCTTCTAAAGAAAAGGGAATAAAGTATTTTAGTGAATGTTTGTTGTTTTGCAAATTGCAATAAATGTAACTCCCCTTTTCACAACTATGATCTATGAATTGTTGTTGAGTTTCAAGATTGAGTTGCATTGCCCTGATTGTTTAATGTCTGGGGTCTATCCCACTAGAGTTCATTACCCTGATTGTCAAATGTCTGGGGTCCATCCCACTGGAGTTCATTACCCTGATTGTCAAATGTCTGGGGTCTATCCCACTGGAGTTTATTACCCTGATTGTCAAATGCCGGGGTCTATCCCACTAGAGTCCATTACCCTGATTGTCAAATGTCTGGGGTCTATCCCACTAGAGTTCATTACGACCCTGATTGTCAAATGTCTGGGGTCCATCCCACTAGAGTTCATTACCCTGATTGTCAAATGTCTGGGGTCTATCCCACTAGAGTTTATTACCCTGATTGTCAAATGTCTGGGGTCCATCCCACTAGAGTTCATTACCCTGATTGTCAAATGTCTGGGGTCTATCCCACTAGAGTTTATTACCCTGATTGTCAAATGTCTGGGGTCTATCCCACTATAGTTCATTACCCTGATTGTCAAATGTCTGGGGTCTATCCCACTAGAGTTCATTACCCTGATTGTCAAATGTCTGGGGTCCATCCCACTAGAGTTCATTACCCTGATTGTCAAATGTCTGGGGTCTATCCCACTAGAGTTTATTACCCTGATTGTCAAATGTCTGGGGTCCATCCCACTAGAGTTCATTACCCTGATTGTCAAATGTCTGGGGTCCATCCCACTATAGTCCATTACCCTGATTGTCAAATGTCTGGGCCCATCCCACTAGAGTCCATTACCCTGATTGTCAAATGTCGGGGTCCATCCCACTAGAGTTCATTACCCTGATTGTCGAATGTCTGGGGTCTATCCCACTAGAGTTTATTACCCTGATTGTCAAATGTCTGGGTCCATCCCACTAGAGTTCATTACCCTGATTGTCAAATGTCTGGGCCCATCCCACTAGAGTCCATTACCCTGATTGTCAAATGTCGGGGTCCATCCCACTAGAGTTCATTACCCTGATTGTCAAATGTCTGGGGTCTATCCCACTAGAGTTCATTACCCTGATTGTCAAATGTCTGGGGTCTATCCCACCAGAGTTCATTACCCTGATTGTCAAATGTCTGGGGTCTATCCCACTAGAGTCCATTACCCTGATTGTCAAATGTCTGGGCCCATCCCACTAGAGTCCATTACCCTGATTGTCAAATGTCGGGGTCCATCCCACTAGAGTTCATTACCCTGATTGTCGAATGTCTGGGGTCTATCCCACTAGAGTTTATTACCCTGATTGTCAAATGTCTGGGTCCATCCCACTAGAGTTCATTACCCTGATTGTCAAATGTCTGGGCCCATCCCACTAGAGTCCATTACCCTGATTGTCAAATGTCGGGGTCCATCCCACTAGAGTTCATTACCCTGATTGTCAAATGTCTGGGGTCTATCCCACTAGAGTTCATTACCCTGATTGTCAAATGTCTGGGGTCTATCCCACCAGAGTTCATTACCCTGATTGTCAAATGTCTGGGGTCTATCCCACTAGAGTCCATTACCCTGATTGTCAAATGTCTGGGGTCTATCCCACTAGAGTCCATTACCCTGATTGTCAAATGTCGGGGTCCATCCCACTAGAGTTCATTACCCTGATTGTCAAATGTCTGGGGTCTATCCCACTAGAGTTCATTACCCTGATTGTCAAATGTCTGGGCCCATCCCACTAGAGTCCATTACCCTGATTGTCAAATGTCTGGGGTCTATCCCACTGGAGTTTATTACCCTGATTGTCAAATGTCTGGGCCCATCCCACTAGAGTCCATTACCCTGATTGTCAAATGTCTGGGGTCTATCCCACTAGAGTTCATTACCCTGATTGTCAAATGTCTGGGGTCCATCCCACTGGAGTTCATTACCCTGATTGTCAAATGTCTGGGCCCATCCCACTAGAGTCCATTACCCTGATTGTCAAATGTCTGGGGTCCATCCCACTAGAGTTCATTACCCTGATTGTCAAATGTCGGGGTCCATCCCACTAGAGTTCATTACCCTGATTGTCAAATGTCTGGGGTCTATCACACTAGAGTTTATTACCCTGATTGTCAAATGTCTGGGCCCATCCCACTAGAGTCCATTACCCTGATTGTCAAATGTCTGGGGTCCATCCCACTAGAGTTCATTACCCTGATTGTCAAATGTCGGGGTCCATCCCACTAGAGTTCATTACCCTGATTGTCAAATGTCTGGGGTCTATCCCACTAGAGTTCATTACCCTGATTGTCAAATGTCTGGGCCCATCCCACTAGAGTCCATTACCCTGATTGTCAAATGTCTGGGGTCTATCCCACTAGAGTCCATTACCCTGATTGTCAAATGTCTGGGGTCCATCCCACTAGAGTTCATTACCCTGATTGTCAAATGTCTGGGGTCTATCCCACTAGAGTCCATTACCCTGATTGTCAAATGTCTGGGGTCTATCCCACTAGAGTTCATTACCCTGATTGTCAAATGTCTGGGGTCTATCCCACTAGAGTTCATTACCCTGATTGTCAAATGTCTGGGGTCTATCCCACTAGAGTTCATTGTCCTGATTGTCAAATGTCTGGGGTCCATCCCACTAGAGTTCATTACCCTGATTGTCAAATGTCGGGGTCTATCCCACTAGAGTTCATTACCCTGATTGTCAAATGTCTGGGGTCCATCCCACTAGAGTTCATTACCCTGATTGTCAAATGTCTGGGGTCTATCCCACTGGAGTTCATTACCCTGATTGTCAAATATCTGGGGTCCATCCCACTAGAGTTCATTACCCTGATTGTCAAATGTCGGGGTCTATCCCACTAGAGTTCATTACCCTGATTGTCAAATGTCTGGGGTCCATCACACTAGAGTTCATTACCCTGATTGTCAAATGTCTGGGCCCATCCCACTAGAGTTCATTACCCTGATTGTCAAATGTCTGGGCCCATCCCACTAGAGTTCATTACCCTGATTGTCAAATGTCGGGGTCTATCCCACTAGAGTTCATTACCCTGATTGTCAAATGTCTGGGGTCCATCCCACTGGAGTTTATTACCCTGATTGTCAAATGTCTGTGGTCCATCCCACTAGAGTTTATTACCCTGATTGTCAAATGTCGGGGTCCATCCCACTAGAGTTCATTACCCTGATTGTCAAATGTCTGGGGTCCATCCCACTATAGTTTATTACCCTGATTGTCAAATGTCTGGGGTCTATCCCACTATAGTTCATTACCCTGATTGTCAAATGTCTGGGGTCTATCTATCCCACTAGAGTTCATTACCCTGATTGTCAAATGTCGGGGTCTATCCCACTAGAGTTCATTACCCTGATTGTCAAATGTCTGGGGTCCATCCCACTAGAGTTCATTACCCTGATTGTCAAATGTCTGGGGTCCATCCCACTAGAGTTCATTACCCTGATTGTCAAATGTCTGGGGTCTATCCCACTGGAGTTCATTACCCTGATTGTCAAATGTCTGGGGTCCATCCCACTAGAGTTCATTACCCTGATTGTCAAATGTCGGGGTCTATCCCACTAGAGTTCATTACCCTGATTGTCAAATGTCTGGGGTCCATCCCACTAGAGTTCATTACCCTGATTGTCAAATGTCTGGGCCCATCCCACTAGAGTTCATTACCCTGATTGTCAAATGTCTGGGCCCATCCCACTAGAGTTCATTACCCTGATTGTCAAATGTCGGGGTCTATCCCACTAGAGTTCATTACCCTGATTGTCAAATGTCTGGGGTCCATCCCACTGGAGTTTATTACCCTGATTGTCAAATGTCTGTGGTCCATCCCACTAGAGTTCATTACCCTGATTGTCAAATGTCGGGGTCCATCCCACTAGAGTTCATTACCCTGATTGTCAAATGTCTGGGGTCCATCCCACTAGAGTTCATTGTCCTGATTGTCAAATGTCTGGGGTCCATCCCACTAGAGTTCATTACCCTGATTGTCAAATGTCGGGGTCTATCCCACTAGAGTTCATTACCCTGATTGTCAAATGTCTGGGGTCCATCCCACTAGAGTTCATTACCCTGATTGTCAAATGTCTGGGGTCTATCCCACTGGAGTTCATTACCCTGATTGTCAAATGTCTGGGGTCCATCCCACTAGAGTTCATTACCCTGATTGTCAAATGTCGGGGTCTATCCCACTAGAGTTCATTACCCTGATTGTCAAATGTCTGGGGTCCATCCCACTGGAGTTTATTACCCTGATTGTCAAATGTCTGTGGTCCATCCCACTAGAGTTCATTACCCTGATTGTCAAATGTCGGGGTCCATCCCACTAGAGTTCATTACCCTGATTGTCAAATGTCTGGGGTCCATCCCACTAGAGTTCATTACCCTGATTGTCAAATGTCTGGGCCCATCCCACTAGAGTTCATTACCCTGATTGTCAAATGTCTGGGGTCCATCCCACTGGAGTTCATTACCCTGATTGTCAAATGTCTGGGGTCCATCCCACTAGAGTTCATTACCCTGATTGTCAAATGTCTGGGGTCTATCCCACTAGAGTTCATTACCCTGTTTGTCAAATGTCGGGGCCCATCCCACTGGAGTTTATTACCCTGATTGTCAAATGTCTGGGGTCTATCCCACTAGAGTCCATTACCCTGATTGTCAAATGTCTGGGGTCCATCCCACTGGAGTTCATTACCCTGATTGTCAAATGTCTGGGGTCCATCCCACTAGAGTTCATTATCCTGATTGTCAAATGTCTGGGGTCTATCCCACTAGAGTTCATTACCCTGATTGTCAAATGTCGGGGCCCATCCCACTGGAGTTTATTACCCTGATTGTCAAATGTCTGGGGTCCATCCCGCTGGTAGTTGGCAACACGGGTCCTGAATGGACAGTTGACTGGAAGCTGGGTGTAGTTTGTGCCAAGTCGGTGAAGGTGGGTGTCATGGTAGGAAAACAAGCGACCCTATAGAAATAGAGGCAAGACATAGTTAAAGAGTATCTGTCAGTCAACATTTTGTCATCTGGCTGCAATTATCAAGTGTGTGAAAGAATCATCAACCGATATTGCAAAAATTTTGATTTAATTTGGTCAATGTATAAATAATTTTCTTCAACTTTTCTTCTTCTTTCAGTATATCATTTTTTCGTATATATTCAACTATTTGAGCAAATAAAAAATGGGGGTAACCGACTTCGTTTTTCTGTCATAGCGATTTTAAGTAAAAAACGTGCACCTTTTGCTTTGTTTTCTTGTACAACTGTGGCACTCGCTTGCACTTAATACCGGAATATTCGAACAAACAGCGCGGGCCACTATGCGCAGAAGTGGTGCGCAGTGCAATTCAAAAGAATTACCTTAATTATAAGTAAACAGTGTATACAATCAAAAGATCAATTATTTTCTTTGGCACCTTTTCATCATTTTTATACATGCCTTACAGTACTCCTCATGCCTTACATTGTTGTTGTTATACATCACATATTTTGTGATGTTTGTTGCTTGTTATTATCATTGTTGTTGTTATACATCACATATTTTGTGATGTTTGTTGCTTGTTATTATCATTGTTGTTGTTATACATCACATATTTTGTGATGTTTGTTGCTTGTTATTATCATTGTTGTTGTTTTACATCACATATTTTGTGATGTTTGTTGCTTGTTATCATCATTGTTGTTGTTATACATCACATATTTTGTGATGTTTGTTGCTTGTTATTATCATTGTTGTTGTTATACATCGCATATTTTGTGATGTTTGTTGCTTGTTATTATCATTGTTGTTGTTATACATCACATATTTTGTGATGTTTGTTGCTTGTTATTATCATTGTTGTTGTTATACATCACATATTTTGTGATGTTTGTTGCTTGTTATTATCATTGTTGTTGAGCTCCTAGTTCCCAGACTTGTTGTCATTACTGTTTATTATGAAAAGTCTTTATATTGGTTGTTGTCATTATTGTTATTGTTGATTCTGTTGTTGTCGTTTGTTGTCATTATTATTGTTTATTTAGTGTTGTTGTTTGTTGTCATCATTGCTGTTTATGGGATTGTTGTTGTTTTTGCTGTTTGTTGTTGTGATATACCCCACCGTACCTGCAGCATCTTATCAGGGGAAGCCTCAATCCCTGGGACCATGCTAGCTGGGTTGAAGGCACTCTGTTCAATCTCCGCAAAGTAGTTCTTGGGGTTTCTATTCAGCACCATCTTTCCAACAGGGATGAGAGGGAACTCTGCATGGGGCCAGATCTGAAGGAGACAATAATTACCATTAATATAGTATTAATATAGTATATTATAATATTATATATATATATATATATATATATGGGGGCATGGGGCATTATATATATATATATATATAAATTACAGTAGATATTGCATGGGGAACTCTGCATGGGGCCAGATCTCTGAAGGAGACAATAATTACCATTAATATAGTATTAATATAGTATATTATAATATTATATATATATATATATATATATAAATTACAGTAGATATTGCATGGGGAACTCTGCATGGGGCCAGATCTGAAGGAGACAATAATTACCATTAATATAGTATTAATATAGTATATATATATATATATATATAATATTATAATATACTATATTAATACTATATATATATATAATATTATAATATACTATATTAATACTATATTAATGGTAATTATTGTCTCCTTCAGATCTGGCCCCATGCAGAGTTCCCCATGCAATATCTACTGTAATTTACTTTATCATTTGAAGGATGAAATTTCTTTGAAATTAATATCTCATTAAACCAAAATAAGTAAATAAATAAAACAAATAGATATTGAGAATAGTTTTGAATTACATGAATATGCCACTTACAGCGTGACAGATGCTACCATGACCATGTTAACAGTTCTGTAAATAAGCCAATGAGGATGTAAAAACTGTATCTTCATTGATATGAAATCACTAGCCAAAAGCATGCCGAGAAATGAGTGAGAGCACATCAAAGCATGACAGTATAGATGTTCATATCAATCTGAACCGATTAACAATGATACCTATTAATTAATTTAAAACTTGGTCTTGAACAGCATCACGCTATAAAAGGTTGCCTTTATTTATGTACTATAACAAGCTATAAGGCATATAGTACCTTACTAAGGAAAAGGTTTGCTACTGTTTGTGATTTACCTTGGTAAGGTCAAATGGGTTAAACCTGTGGCTCTCTGCTTCAGCAAATGTCATCACTTGGATGTACATGGTCCAAGATGGCTAGAAGAGAATGCGTACAGAAATGCTGTTTACAAAAAGTGGGTTATGTGTACAACTTTCTGTTTTAAGCATTTCCTGTAAACACTTCCTAGCATAGCACAGAATGTCTCATGATTCAGTAAAATCATTTTGTTGGCTCTTGTTATATTTGTTGTCAATCACTCCTATTCATACTTGAAGAGTTCCCCTTGGCAATGGTGTTATACTAAACAATGTTCCCCTCGGCAATGGTGTTATACTAACACAATGTTCCCCTTGGCAATGGTGTTATACTAACACAATGTTCCCCTTGGCAATGGTGTTATACTAAACAATGTTCCCCTTGGCAATGGTGTTATACTAAACAATTTTCCCCTTGGCAATGGTGTTATACTAAACAATGTTCCCCTTGGCAATGATGTTATACTAAACAATGTTCCCCTCAGCAATGGTGTTATACTAACACAATGTTCCCCTCGGCAATGGTGTTATACTAACACAATGTTCCCCTTGGCGATGGTGTTATACTAACACAATGTTCCCCTTGGCAATGGTGTTATACTAACACAATGTTCCCCTTGGCAATGGTGTTATACTAAACAATGTTCCCCTTGGCAATGGTGTTATACTAACACAATGTTCCCCTCGGCAATGGTGTTATACTAACACAATGTTCCCCTTGGCGATGGTGTTATACTAACACAATGTTCCCCTTGACAATGGTGTTATACTAACACAATGTTCCCCTCGGCAATGGTGTTATACTAACACAATGTTCCCCTTGGCAATGGTGTTATACTAAACAATGTTCCCCTTGGCAATGGTGTTATACTAAACAATGTTCCCCTTGGCAATGGTGTTATACTAACACAATGTTCCCGTCGGCAATGGTGTTATACTAACACAATGTTCCCCTTGGCGATGGTGTTATACTAAACAATGTTCCCCTTGGCGATGGTGTTATACTAACACAATGTTCCCCTTGGCAATGGTGTTATACTAACACAATGTTCCCCTCAGCAATGGTGTTATACTAAACAATGTTCCCCTTGGCAATGGTGTTATACTAACACAATGTTCCCCTCGGCAATGGTGTTATACTAACACAATGTTCCCCTTGGCAATGGTGTTATACTAACACTATGTTCCCCTTGACAATGGTGTTATACTAACACAATGTTCCCCTCGGCAATGGTGTTATACTAACACAATGTTCCCCTTGGCAATGGTGTTATACTAAACAATGTTCCCCTTGGCAATGGTGTTATACTAAACAATGTTCCCCTTGGCAATGGTGTTATACTAACACAATGTTCCCGTCGGCAATGGTGTTATACTAACACAATGTTCCCCTTGGCGATGGTGTTATACTAAACAATGTTCCCCTTGGCAATGGTGTTATACTAAACAATGTTCCCCTTGGCAATGGTGTTATACTAACACAATGTTCCCCTCAGCAATGGTGTTATACTAAACAATGTTCCCCTTGGCAATGGTGTTATACTAAACGATGTTCCCCTCGGCAATGGTGTTATACTAAACAATGTCCCCTCAGCAATGGTGTTATACTAAACAATGTTCCCCTCGGCAATGGTGTTATACTAACACAATGTTCCCCTCAGCAATGGTGTTATACTAAACAATGTTCCCCTCGGCAATGGTGTTATACTAACACAATGTTCCCCTCAGCAATGGTGTTATACTAACACAATGTTCCCCTCAGCAATGGTGTTATACTAAACAATGTTTCCCTCGGCAATGGTGTTATACTAAACAATGCTTCCCTCGGCAATGGTGTTATACTAAACAATGTTCCCCTTGGCAATGGTGTTATACTAACACAATGTTCCCCTCAGCAATGGTGTTATACTAAACAATGTTCCCCTTGGCAATGGTGTTATACTAACACAATGTTCCCCTCGGCAATGGTGTTATACTAACACAATGTTCCCCTTGGCAATGGTGTTATACTAACACTATGTTCCCCTTGACAATGGTGTTATACTAACACAATGTTCCCCTCGGCAATGGTGTTATACTAACACAATGTTCCCCTTGGCAATGGTGTTATACTAACACTATGTTCCCCTTGACAATGGTGTTATACTAACACAATGTTCCCCTCGGCAATGGTGTTATACTAACACAATGTTCCCCTTGGCAATGGTGTTATACTAAACAATGTTCCCCTTGGCAATGGTGTTATACTAAACAATGTTCCCCTTGGCAATGGTGTTATACTAACACAATGTTCCCCTCGGCAATGGTGTTATACTAACACAATGTTCCCCTTGGCAATGGTGTTATACTAACACTATGTTCCCCTTGACAATGGTGTTATACTAACACAATGTTCCCCTCGGCAATGGTGTTATACTAACACAATGTTCCCCTTGGCAATGGTGTTATACTAAACAATGTTCCCCTTGGCAATGGTGTTATACTAAACAATGTTCCCCTTGGCAATGGTGTTATACTAACACAATGTTCCCGTCGGCAATGGTGTTATACTAACACAATGTTCCCCTTGGCGATGGTGTTATACTAAACAATGTTCCCCTTGGCAATGGTGTTATACTAAACAATGTTCCCCTTGGCAATGGTGTTATACTAACACAATGTTCCCCTCAGCAATGGTGTTATACTAAACAATGTTCCCCTTGGCAATGGTGTTATACTAAACGATGTTCCCCTCGGCAATGGTGTTATACTAAACAATGTCCCCTCAGCAATGGTGTTATACTAAACAATGTTCCCCTCGGCAATGGTGTTATACTAACACAATGTTCCCCTCAGCAATGGTGTTATACTAAACAATGTTCCCCTCGGCAATGGTGTTATACTAACACAATGTTCCCCTCAGCAATGGTGTTATACTAACACAATGTTCCCCTCAGCAATGGTGTTATACTAAACAATGTTTCCCTCGGCAATGGTGTTATACTAAACAATGCTTCCCTCGGCAATGGTGTTATACTAAACAATGTTCCCCTTGGCAATGGTGTTAAACTAAACAATGTTCCCCTTGGCAATGGTGTTATACTAACACAATGTTCCCCTCAGCAATGGTGTTATACTAACACAATGTTCCCCTTGGCAATGGTGTTATACTAAACAATGTTCCCCTTGGCGATGGTGTTATACTAAACAATGTTCCCCTTGGCAATGGTGTTATACTAAACAATGTTCCCCTCGGCAATGGTGTTATACTAACACAATGTTCCCCTTGGCGATGGTGTTATACTAAAAAATGTTCCCCTTGGCAATGGTGTTATACTAAACAATGTTCCCCTCAGCAATGGTGTTATACTAAACAATGTTCCCCTCGGCAATGGTGTTATACTAAACAATGTTCCCCTCGGCAATGGTGTTATACTAACACAATGTTCCCCTTGGCGATGGTGTTATACTAAACAATGTTCCCCTTGGCAATGGTGTTATACTAAACAATGTTCCCCTCAGCAATGGTGTTATACTAAACAATGTTCCCCTCGGCAATGGTGTTATACTAACACAATGTTCCCCTTGGCAATGGTGTTATACTAACACAATGTTCCCCTTGGCAATGGTGTTATACTAACACAATGTTCCCCTTGGCAATGGTGTTATACTAAACAATGTTCCCCTCGGCAATGGTGTTATACTAACACAATGTTCCCCTTGGCAATGGTGTTATACTAAACAATGTTCCCCTTGGCAATGGTGTTATACTAACACAATGTTCCCCTTGGCAATGGTGTTATACTAACACAATGTTCCCCTTGGCGATGGTGTTATACTAACACAATGTTCCCCTTGGCGATGGTGTTATACTAAACAATGTTCCCCTCGGCAATGGTGTTATACTAACACAATGTTCCCCTCAGCAATGGTGTTATACTAAACAATGTTCCCCTTGGCAATGGTGTTATACTAAACAATGTTCCCCTCGGCAATGGTGTTATACTAAACAATGTCCCCTCAGCAATGGTGTTATACTAACACAATGTTCCCCTTGGCAATGGTGTTATACTAACACAATGTTCCCCTTGGCAATGGTGTTATACTAACACAATGTTTCCCTCGGCGATGGTGTTATACTAACACAATGTTCCCCTCGGCAATGGTGTTATACTAAACAATGTTCCCCTTGGCAATGGTGTTATACTAACACAATGTTCCCCTCGGCAATGGTGTTATACTAAACAATGTTCCCCTTGGCAATGGTGTTATACTAACACAATGTTCCCCTTGGCGATGGTGTTATACTAACACAATGTTCCCCTTGGCAATGGTGTTATACTAACACAATGTTCCCCTCGGCAATGGTGTTATACTAACACAATGTTCCCCTCGGCAATGGTGTTATACTAACACAATGTTCCCCTTGGCGATGGTGTTATACTAACACAATGTTCCCCTCGGCAATGGTGTTATACTAAACAATGTTCCCCTTGGCAATGGTGTTATACTAAACAATGTTCCCCTCGGCAATGGTGTTATACTAAACAATGTTCCCCTTGGCAATGGTGTTATACTAAACAATGTTCCCCTCGGCAATGGTGTTATACTAAACAATGTTCCCCTTGGCAATGGTGTTATACTAAACAATGTTCCCCTTGGCAATGGTGTTATACTAACACAATGTTCCCCTCGGCAATGGTGTTATACTAAATGTTCCCCTTGGCAATGGTGTTATACTAAACAATGTTCCCCTTGGCGATGGTGTTATACTAAACAATGTTCCCCTTGGCAATGGTGTTATACTAACACAATGTTCCCCTTGGCAATGGTGTTATACTAACACAAAGTTCCCCTTGGCGATGGTGTTATACTAAACAATGTTCCCCTTGGCGATGGTGTTATACTAAACAATGTTCCCCTTGGCAATGGTGTTATACTAACACAATGTTCCCCTTGGCAATGGTGTTATACTAAACAATGTTCCCCTCAGCAATGGTGTTATACTAACACAATGTTCCCCTCGGCAATGGTGTTATACTAACACAATGTTCCCCTTGGCAATGGTGTTATACTAACACAATGTTCCCCTCGACAATGGTGTTATACTAAACAATGTTCCCCTTGGCAATGGTGTTATACTAACACAATGTTCCCCTTGGCGATGGTGTTATACTAACACAATGTTCCCCTTGGCAATGGTGTTATACTAACACAATGTTCCCCTCGGCAATGGTGTTATACTAACACAATGTTCCCCTCGGCAATGGTGTTATACTAACACAATGTTCCCCTTGGCGATGGTGTTATACTAAACAATGTTCCCCTTGGCAATGGTGTTATACTAAACAATGTTCCCCTCGGCAATGGTGTTATACTAAACAATGTTCCCCTTGGCAATGGTGTTATACTAAACAATGTTCCCCTCGGCAATGGTGTTATACTAAACAATGTTCCCCTTGGCAATGGTGTTATACTAAACAATGTTCCCCTTGGCAATGGTGTTATACTAACACAATGTTCCCCTCGGCAATGGTGTTATACTAAATGTTCCCCTTGGCAATGGTGTTATACTAAACAATGTTCCCCTTGGCGATGGTGTTATACTAAACAATGTTCCCCTTGGCAATGGTGTTATACTAACACAATGTTCCCCTTGGCAATGGTGTTATACTAACACAAAGTTCCCCTTGGCGATGGTGTTATACTAAACAATGTTCCCCTTGGCGATGGTGTTATACTAAACAATGTTCCCCTTGGCAATGGTGTTATACTAACACAATGTTCCCCTTGGCAATGGTGCTATACTAAACAATGTTCCCCTCAGCAATGGTGTTATACTAACACAATGTTCCCCTCGGCAATGGTGTTATACTAACACAATGTTCCCCTTGGCAATGGTGTTATACTAAACAATGTTCCCCTCGGCAATGGTGTTATACTAAACAATGTTCCCCTCGGCAATGGTGTTATACTAACACAAAGTTTCCCTCAGCGATGGTGTTATACTAACACAATGTTCCCCTTGGCAATGGTGTTATACTAAAACAATGTTCCCCTTGGCAATGGTGTTATACTAACACAATGTTCCCCTTGGCGATGGTGTTATACTAAACAATGTTCCCCTTGGCAATGGTGTTATACTAACACAAAGTTTCCCTCAGCAATAGCATTTTCATTACAAAGTTCGACATGACGGAAAAACATGGCATGACATTTCTAGTAAGCCCATTTCACATCTAATAAGGGGGGGAATTTATCTATCTACTTCGTGAGTAATAGCAAACAAAATGATCAAATGTGACTTTTTTTTAAATTGATGCGACTTTTTGTAAAGTGTCATTGAAGTTTGAGCTTTTTGTCACTGAGCTAATACATAGTGCAAGGATGATGGCAATGGCACTATGCTTACAAAGTTCCCCTCAGCAATGGCATTATAAAGATCCCTATTGCTGTAGTCTGGGTCGGTGCCTGCAAGCTCTGTAGCTCTCTCGACTGGGCAATTCTTGATTCCCTGGTCCGTCTACAAAATAATAATAAGAAACTAACAATAACAATAATAGGTTTAGTAATAGCAATAGCTATAATAATAATAATAATAATAATAATAATAATAATAATAATAATAATAATAATAATAATAATAATAATAATAATAATAATCTCACCCCTTCTAGGTGACCTCCGTACCTTCACATGGAACTTGCAGTACACAGCCTTCCCCTTGCTGTTCACCATCTTGAAGGTGTGGCTTCCATAGCCGTTCATGTGGCGGAACCCATCAGGGATGCCTCGGTCACTGAACAGGAAAGACGTCTGGTGGGTGGTCTCAGGACGAAGAGTGATAAAGTCCCAAAACATGTTGGCATCCTGAGGAGATGAGGAGTTGTATGATTGTTTGGTAATTATTTCATTATAATGGTAAAGTAGTGATGACAGTGGTTATGATAGTGGTTATTATATAATAATGATGCTGATAATGATACAGTAGTAATGATTCTGATGACTCCATGCGTGCTACTGCTTGCCACTTCGCAAAATGCAAATTCCTTCCCCATGTGGTGAATTCTATTGCTAACTATGTTTGCCACGGTGGTAAATGTCTGTTTCCTATACTCGTGAATTTTGAATAACAATCTTTCACCTTGAAATCTTATTTCTAATACATCAAGATAACGTACTGTTTCCTATGTAGTTCCGGGTAGCATAATATTTTAACAAAGAGGATAATTCTTGAAATCTTCAGTTACTATTGGTTACCATATTGTTACTACAGTATATTTTGTGGGCACTTAATTTTGCAAAAAAAGGATTGGATATTTTGTGACATTTTGCGATTTAGGTGCAAAATCATTTTAAATTTCTCAAAATTGTCAAAAACGCATTTCTCCGAGAATTTGATTAAGGTGGTGCGCGGAGGTTGTTTTGGCTAAACAGCTTTTACTAAGTTCCCTATATTAGACTCATTTTTGACTCGATTTTCGTGAATTTTTCAGATTTTATTAATACATTTATGCTTTGTCAGATCCCGCAAGATTCACACTATTTTTTTTCATGCAAGGTAAATGAAAGAAATATTTTTATATTAAAATAAAAATATCAAATTTTTGCGATGAATTTTTTTCTAAATTCACAGTAACACCTAACAATACTACAGTTTGAAGCACACAAATTTTTGGCTTAAAACTGTGCAACTTTGTCACATGTGAAACAAGCAAGGCAGCTATCGTCGATTACCATGTGTGACACTAGCGTGGACTTTGTTTGAAGGGCGTTCAGATACTCAAATTTTGATTCTAATTTCTCATAAACGCAGGTTCGACATACAACTACATCAAGCAAGTATTTTCGGTAAGGCCTATTTTACCAATAGAGTCGGGTAATAGTTTGGAAGATGAGCGGGTTGCGCTTAAATGTTGAAAAGGAAAAATTCTTTAGTTTTCAAATCATCTTAACAAAAATACTCTCGAATTGACTCTCTGAAATTTATTCTTGTGCAAAACTGGTTCTCTTGCCCCTCTCACACAAGTTGCCTTAGGGTTTGGACTAAGCAGGGGTTGTAAATTCGGGGATGGATCTTGGTAGGCAAGAGTGCATTTATTTTTTCAAACATTGCGAGGACAATTTTGGCATGAAATAAAGATTCATCAATCGCGAAGTTTGACAGGTCAGTTTTAAGCCAAAAATTTGTGTGCTTCAAGTTGGAATATTGTTAGGTGTTACTGTAGATTTAGAAAAAAATTCATCGCGCAGATTTCAAGATTTTTACTTTAATATAAAAATATTGCTTCCTTTTAACTTGCATGACAAAAAATAATTTGATTTCCAAGAAGAGTGAATCTAGTGGAATCTGATAAAGCATAGATGTATCAATAAAATCTGAAAAATTTACGAGAATCGTGCCAAAAATGAGTCTTCTGTAGGGAACATAGTGCATAAGCTGTTTAGCCAAAACAACCTCGGCGCGCCGCCTTAAACATTACAACAAAACAAAACTGTAGAAATCATATTGTGCTTGATGCTATTTTCTAAGACATTAATACTGTACATCAAAGCTGTGGCACAAAAGTTAAGAATCATAAGTTCTTAATCGTCTTGGTCTTGGTCGTCATTAAAAAAATAAACTAACAAAATGGAAAGAATATTGAATTTTGCTATACCGGCATTAAAGTTTGTAGGAATAGGATTTCACTGGGCTTAAATGTTGCGAAATTAAAGAGACCAATAAGGTATTTTGATTAAATTGGTCACTATAGTGTCTCAGTTGTGGCTAATTCCCCATAAGTGGCTAATTCCTTTGGCTTAAAATTAGCCACAGTAGCTTGTGCCCTCAAGATCCTAGTGCACACAGAGGATGACATGATAATAATAATAATCACCATAAAGATAATGATAATGATAACAATAACGATAATGATAATGGGAATGTTAATGATAATGGTTAAGATGGTAATGATAATAATAATAGTTGAGATGATAATAATTATGATAATGGTTGAGATGGTAATGTTAATGATAATAGTTAAGATGATGGGTGGTTAATCGCAATGAAAATGGTGGGAAATAGCCCTAATGAAGAGGATGACACAACCAAACCTCACCTTCAAATGTGTAACAGGATTTCTCTTCTGTGTATGAATAAAACTGGGGAACTGTAAATACAGTATAATTAGTAATTAGTTAATATGATATAGTAAAGTAATAAAAAATAAGATTAAAACAACAATCGACAATCTACAAGAAGCAAAGTAAACACGTGAAATGTGTGTGACAGTTTAAATTCACAGGGAAATCAAGCTTATTTACAATGTTTATTTAACAGAATTGTATTGTTTATTTACCAGAATTGTATTGTTAATGTATTGTTAATTTACCAGAATTTATTGTTTATTTACCAGAATTGGGTCCCGGATGAAGAAGATAGGGGTGTTGTTTCCGACAAGGTCCCAGTTGCCCTCATCTGTGTAGAACTTCATGGCGAAACCACGGGGATCTCTGGCTGTATCAGCACTTCCAGCCTCACCACCTATCAATACAAACACCAGTATAAACACACCCACACCCACCACCTTATCAAAACAAACAAGCCCTACAATTTGAATACAAACATCAGTATTAACACTCCCACATCCACCACTTATCAATACAAACAAACCTCACAATTTGAATACAAACATCGGTATTAACACTCCCAGATTCACTATCTTATCAAAACCAGCATCAATATCAACAGTTAATCTTTGTAATGTTATCAAAACAAACATACAGTAAGTATCAACACTCCCAGTCCAAACACCAATATTAACACTCCTAGTCTCAAAACTTTATCAAAAAGCCTCACCACCATATTAAAATAAACACCAGTATCAACACTGCCAGCCTCAAAACCTTATCAAAACAAACAGTTTTATCAACACCCCTAGTTTCACCCTCTTATTGAAAAAAACAAGCCTGACGACTTTATTGAAAGAAGTCCAAACCCCACCACCCCACCACCCCACCACCTCACCACCCCACCACCCCACCACCTCACCACCCCACCACCCCACCACCCCACCACCCCACCACCTCACCACCCCACCACCCCACCACCCCACCACCCCACCACCCCACCACCCCACCACCCCACCACCCCACCACCCCACCACCCCACCACCCCACCACCCCACCACCCCACCACCCCACCACCCCACCACCCCACCACCCCACCACCCCACCACCCCACCACCTCACCACCCCATCACCCCACCACCCCACCACCCCACCACCTCACCACCCCACCACCTCACCACCCCACCACCCCACCACCTCACCACCCCACCACCCCACCACCCCACCACCTCACCACCCCACCACCCCACCACCCCACCACCCCACCACCCCACCACCCCACCACCTCACCACCTCACCACCCCACCACCCCACCACCCCACCACCCCACCACCTCACCACCCCACCACCCCACCACCCCACCACCTCACCACCTCACCAAAACAATCCCTTACCCACAGTGGAGAACCTGACCAGACATGGAGTCTTTTTCCCAACAGTTTCAAAGATCCTGGCCTTGCAGTACTTAGTGATATCATTGGTAACCTCAAAGTACCCAAAGGCACCGCCGCCCTTGGCATGGACGACTCGCTCAGGGATCCTCTCATGGTCAAAATGAGACATGACGTCCATGAACTGGGTGTCTTGCATAAGGAGGGGTCCGCGGGGGCCAGCCGTCATGCTGCTTGTATTCGTGTCCACAGGGATACCAGCACTGGTGGTCAGGCCTGCCACATTCTGAGGTACAAACAAACACAATCAATACAATGCTGTTAGGCTAGCCGCATTCTAAGGTACAAACAAACATGATCAATACAATGTTGTTAGGCTAGCTGCATTTTAAGGTACAAACACACATGATCAACACAATGTTGTCAGGCTAGCCCCATTCTAAGGTACAAACAAACATGAACAATACAATGTTGTTAGGCTAGCCGCATTCTAAGGTACAAACAAACACGATCAATACAATGCTGTTAGGCTAGCCGCATTCTAAGGTACAAACAAACACGATCAATACAATGCTGTTAGGCTAGCCACATTCTAAGGTACAAACAAACACGATCTAGGCTAGCAACATTCTAAGGTACAAACAAACACGATCAATACAATGTTGTTAGGCTAGCCGCATTCTAAGGTACAAACAAACACAATCAATACAATGTTGTTAGGCTAGCCGCATTCTAAGGTACAAACAAGCACGATTAATACAATGCTGTTAGGCTAGCCGCACATTCTAAGGTACAAATAACCTGAGTATCAGGCCCTCCTATGTTTCTATCGACAAGGGCCTGATACAAGTACTGTTCGAATCGCATGTTCTCATGTCGGATTCCGGCATGGCTCCTGATTGCTCAAAAAAACAAAGGGTACTCGAATAGGACGCGCTGATTGGTTCAGCTATATATAGTAACCTAGCCCATCGACTGCTCGTTCTCAGAGTAATGGCGGACTCCAAAAGTACTTTTGACCTGGTGTTAGCAGAATCAGAGAAATCGTTTTCTATAACATTAAAAAAAATTATTTTCCTGTCTTCATTTTCTTCGGAAAAAATTCCGCCTGATACTCAGGTTATATGTTCAAATGTTTTGCCAAGGCCGGTCATTGCTTGTGTTTATTTCTCATTTGTATTGTTTTTCAAAGCGAAGATCTACTACTAATATCAGAGGTGCTGGATTCATAGAAGCTGCTTAATACTAGAGACATCATTAGTCGTAGCTATAAAATTTGTTTTTAGTTATAAAATTTTTAAACATGAATTGACTGATGTGACATGGCCAAAAACTCACAATAAGACTTTCCAGATCTTAAATTGTACAAAATGTAGATAGTTTACAAGAATATATTTCCTAAAAACAAATAGGGAAAAGCTTTAAATTCATGATAAGTAGCAGAAGAACACATGCAGCAATTAACTGTTGTCGATATGATAAGAATTGTGAACTATGTTATCCAGTAAACACAACCAACAACAACAATATGATCTCCCTCCATGGTGGTTCCGCTAATGAACCGTCAGAGATAATATATAACAAAAAACAAATCAATCGCCTTTATTGTTTTAATAGAATGGGTTATATTTTTATTGACTTAAAAAAACATCATGTTTTTCGTGAAAGAACGGCAGAGAGATCTTTGGAAGCTCTTGACTTTATAAAATGGCTAAAATCAAAAACACACTTTGTTGATTGAGACTAATTTTGATATATAACTTTAGTATACATGGCATTATAGATAGTTGATACCTTTATTCATCATTTAGGGGGGAAAGTTGGAATTGCATAACAAATATCCTATTATTCACACATCAGCCAACAAAACTGCAACGAAGCAAGACACAACGGAACGAACCACAAACTTTTATAAAAAAACACGGTCAAACAACAACAAGAACCCCTACCGATTGAGATTTAGCATAGTCAGACAGCTGCTCCGAGGCCTTGCATTTGGACGCCATGTTCAAAGCAAACTCAGATGTTTTCCACAGAAAAAATGGATTCGGCCGACTTTCTCCTTGCACGACGATCAGAGAAGGAAGAGGTCAACGATCACGTGACTTAGGCGAAACGGCGTGGTGGGGGTCCTGTGGTAAGACTGTGTCTGCTTGCTTCAATTTCTCTCTTTTTTTTTCATTTATACACATTTAACCCCCCATCTAAAACATCTGTTTCATAAATCCTACAGCACTGATCAAGAATATAAAAACCCTCCTCTTTAGCGATCTTGTATGGGGAGAGGCCAAAAAAGGATTGTACTTCTTAGCCGGGCGGGGAATCGTCGGCAAAATCAATTTTAACCCCAGGGGATAGCCCTTTGGGCTTGTTCAACAGAAATTCCTACCGTTAAGAGAAAGGAATTCTTAACCCTTAGAGTTGCACAACCGGAACAAAATGTTTAACACCCCCTTAGGAATAGCAATTGGTCGTGAATTTTATACCCTAAGAGATAGCAAAATCGGAAAAAAACCTCCAACCTCCCCCCCCCCCCCCCCCTAAGGGATGGAAGTTGGACGAAATTTTATACCCTAAAAGATGGGACGATCACCCCCGTCTACTTTTGAATCCGTGTTAGTGTGGACGACCCCTTTGTCGCGTAGACAAGAGAGCTAGCTACAGGCTTGTCAATAAAATCTATCCACCTCCATCTATCGCAGCCACGATAACGATAGCGTGCTTAGAAAGAAAAAAAAGGGAAGAAGGAGCAAAGTGGGCCTTTACTCGTATTTGACCCATCGCGCAAATAAATGGACGTGGGACAGGAACTATAAATGTATGAAATGAATATAACAATTGCACATGAGTCAATTGCACATAAGCGAATTTAAATGAGTATATTACTTGTGAGTAGCATAAGACTACTCCAAAGGGTAAAACGTATATATGATAAGACAATACACACTCCATCTATATGGACGGGTACCGGATGCATGCTACGTGACGTGAGTCTAATTTTCTAGCCTGGGTAGCCTATGGTATTATTATAAGGCTTCCTCTACATAAGAGGACTAATATAATCACGTGCCTATCACGTGGTCTACTTCAGCTTGGGCAGCTGCATGGTGGGTTTCTCCGGCAGGAAGCAGGAGAACGCCTCGGACCACTCGTGCTGAATCACAGTGTCACAGTGCTCGTCGTTGTCAACCCTTGTCAGTCTGTAGGCCATGAAGTGGTGCGGTGGCATCTTGAATCCCGCAGGCACGGGCTTCATGAACCTGAAGCAACACAGGGAACCCGATTATAATTACACACAGGAAACCCACCAAGATACACAGGAAACCCGATAACAATTACACAAAGCGAACCTATCAAGATACACAGGTATCACGTTAACAATTACACACAGGGAGCCCATTAAGATGCATAGGTATCCCTATAACAATTACACACAAGGAACCCATCAAGATACACAGGTATCCCGTTAACAATCACACACAGGGAACCCATTAAGATGCATAGGTATCCCGATAACAATTACACACAAGGAGCCCATCAAGATACACAGGGAGCCCGTTAACAATTACACACAGGGAACCCATTAAGATGCATAGGTATACCGTTAACAATTCCACGCAGGGAACCTATTAAAATGCAATAGGTATCCCGTTAACAATTACACACAAGGAACCCATCAAGATACACAGGGAGCCCGTTAACAATTACACAAAGCGAACTATTAAAATGCATAGGTATCCCGCTAACAATTACACACAGGGAATCCCATTAAGACACACAGGTATCCCGCTTACAATTACACAAGGCGAACCCATTTAGATGCATAGGTATCCCGTTAACAATTACACACAGGGAACCATTAAGATGCATAGGTATACCTTTAACAATTCCGCACAGAGAACCATTAAGATGCATAGGTATACCGTTTACAATTACACAAAGCAGCAAATCCTCTATCACCAATTACTTTGGGCAGAGGGCCTACTCCAGGTCAAGTGATTCAGACCCACAGCTAATAGCTTTACCATTTATCCTGATAGCTAGACTAGGTGTAGTGCCAAAGACTTTTCTCAGCTAAGAGCTTTACCATTTATCCTGATAGCTAGACTAGGTGTAGTGCCAAAGACTTTTCTCAGCTAAGAAACCCGATTGGCCCGATTAAAAGCAAATTGCTGTTTCAAATAGCCTAGACAAAGCAAATGTCCTCAATGGTTATTTTTTCTCTATTTTTACTAAAGAGGACTCTAGTACAGCACCAAGCTTAAATCCAAATTCATCAAGCCCAGAAATGGGTAAAATCATAGTCACCTCAAATGGTGTTCAGAAGCTTTTGAATTCACTTGATTCAAATAAGGCTGGGGGGCCTGACAAATTGCCAACTCGTATTTTAAAGAAATTATCCCAAGAGTTGGCACCCCTATATACACAACTTTTCCAACAGTCCTTAGATCAGGGAAAATTACCCATGGACTGGAAAATTGCCAATGTAGTGCCAATTTTTAAAAAAGGCAAAAGATCATCACCAAATAACTATCGACCCGTTTCCCTTACATCTGTTACTTGCAAAATCTTGGAGCATGTAATATGCCACCATGTTTGGCAACATTTGGAGCAGCATGGCATACTTAGCGATTTTCAACATGGTTTCCGTAAAAGGAGGAACTGTGAAACACAATTAATTATAACATGCCATGACTTAGTAAGCGCCATAAATCAAGGGAAACGGGTTGATGCTTTTATCTTAGATTTTTCAAAGGCCTTTGACCGAGTGCCGCATAGACGACTTCTTTACAAATTAAGCTATTATGGCATCAGGGGTAGCTTGCTGACCTGGATGGAAGATTTCCTCACCCAGAGATCACAGTGTGTAACACTAGAGGGTGCAACATCCAGCCAATGCTCTGTTACCTCTGGTGTACCACAAGGAACAGTTTTAGGACCACTTTTGTTCCTGCTTTTTGTAAATGATCTCCCTCTAAATATCTCGTCAACTATTAGGCTTTTTGCAGATGACTGCCTTTTATATCGCACTATTGATGGCTCAAATGACAGCCTAGCTTTACAAAACGATCTTGATGCTTTAAATAGATGGGAGAGGGATTGGCAAATGGCCTTTAATGTGGAGAAATGCCACACTATGTGCTTCTCCACAAGCAGAGCGAAAATTCCAGACCATCCCTATATACTTAACAACAGGATTCTAGAGAGGGTTTACCATCACTCCTATCTAGGAGTACTACTCCCAGGGGATTTAAAATGGGATAAACACATCGCACAAATTACATCTAGTGCAAATCAGACCCTTGGGGTCATTAGAAGAAATTTTAGAACAGCCTCGGTAGACTGCAAGTCTAAACTCTATTGCAGCCTAGTTAGACCGAAGCTTGAATATGCAAACTCTGCCTGGTACCCGCATCTCCAAAAGGATAAACACCGCCTTGATATGGTGCAGAGGACTGCAGCCAGAGTTTGCTATAATAATTATTTGAGGGAGCCAGGGGTCGTAACAAACATGCTAAGAGAGCTGGAGTGGCCATCCCTTGAGGGCAGACGGACTCTCTCTCGAATGTCCACGTTCCATCAGGTTGTTTATGGAACTGTGGACATTGAGAGAGAGCCCTTCTTGGTTCCGATGGACCGGCCTTCAAGGAATGACAACTCCAAGCGCTTCCATAGAACACATTCCAAGTGCAACCAGCATGCAAATAGCTTTTTCCCGTGGTCTATAAAATTTTGGAACAATTTACCAGGTTCAATTACCGACATAAAAGAAAAGGGCAAATTCAAAGAGAAGCTTCAGCAGCATTTAATTGGCTTTTAACTTTGCTTATGACTGGATGTACCAAAAATGTGAAATTTAGTGAGCATTTAATTGGCTTTTAACTTTGCTTATGACTGGATGTACCAAAAATGTGAAATTTAGTGAGTTAGAACTTTTTCATGTAATTCATACTCTTCAAAATATCGCCAAAATCGAATTATTTTAAGAATTCTTAGGAAGAAGTCTTAAAATATGAGATAAGTTGACCTTTATACTTTATTCATATGGTGTTGTAATAATTAATAGTCATGCCGTGTTGTTAAATAGATAAATGATGATAAATAGTGCACAGTTCCAACGCGTCCTCGCGACTGTTGTTAACAGCGGAAATTATTCCTTTCATTAGCCGAAATAGCATCAATTCCTTAGCCGAAATAGCATCTTCTGGTTCCTACACAAAACAGGCATCACAATTTCACAATTGATGGAAGGAAGCTTTTTGTAGCTTACTGAATTAGAAAATTAAAATAAATCATTTACGGTGATTCCTGAGTCGAACAAATAATATTTCCTCATCATATAAGCCATCTTGGATTATACTGGGATTATTCATTAGCAAATTTAATGCATGTTAATGACATGACTCAGCAAAAAACAGTGTGCGCTTTTGTTAACATTCTGCAGCGCACCTATGCGCACATTGCTTGCACTTTGCACTTAAAACAACCATATTTTGATCTATGAGAAAAATATAAAAGTTTTTAAGACGGCACGGTCTTTTGCGCGCAATCCATTTATTATATGGTCTGGTCGAATAAGCATTAATCTTAACCATGATATTTCTACTTGGCGTCACTGGAGAGTCAGGAGAGAGATGTAGAATATTCTAAATATAGATGGCCTTTATTTTCAATTGATTTCTTCTAGAAAAACAGACAGCCTGCCGCAGATTAGCGGTCCTTTTTGGTCTCAAGTAGTAGGGTTTTGGCGCAGCTGGCGCAACTTTTTGATCATCCCGAATTTCATTCCAAAAATGGCGCGAAAGTCTCCGCGCACCTCCGCCAAGCCTCGCGACCTGCGCATGCGCGAGTTTGCCAGAGATCTCTTGCACGACCACGCCCACCTGTCAATCACTTTGTCACGTGATAGCCACGCCCACCTGTCAATCACTTTGTCAAAAACCTGTCAATCACTTTGTCACGTGATAGCCACGCCCACCTGTCAATCACTTTGTCAAAAACCTGTCAATCACTTTGTCACGTGATAGCCACGCCCACCTGTCAATCACTTTGTAAAAAACCTGTCAATCATTTTGTCAAAAACCTGTCAATCACTTTGTCACGTGATAGCCACGCCCACCTGTCAATCACTTTGTCAAAAACCTGTCAATCACTTTGTCACGTGATAACCAAGCCCACCTGTCAATCATTTTGTCGAAAACCTGTCAATCACTTTGTCACGTGACGGTCAAGCCCACCTGTCAATCACTTTGTCAAAAACCTGTCAATCACTTTGTCACGTGATAGCCACGCCCACCTGTCAATCATTTTGTCAAAAACCTGTCAATCACTTTGTCAAAAACCTGTCAATCACTTTGTCACGTGACGACCACGCCCACCTGTCAATCACTTTGTCACGTGTCGCATCTAGGGGGAGCTCGAGGGGGCTAGCCTCTCAGCTTCACATCTAAAAAAGCTTTTGAAAAGTGGTTTAAAGACATGGCTGGTTTGATAGAAATGGAGAACCTGAAGGTGAAAGATCTGAAAGCCCTCGCCAAGGAGCGGGGTATCCCAAGATATTACTGGATGCGGAGAGACGAACTCGTCGGAGCGCTGACCAGCACGTCACCACCACCACCACCCCGACGGGTTCCTTTACCCAAACTTGTCAAAGGGCTGCCACGACCACCACGCATTACCCCGTCCAACACGTCGGAGAGTATTCTCGACGGCCCGATACCTGAGATTAATGTCCCTATTCTAAAACTCTCCCAACCCCCACGGAGTTCCCGCGTTCAATCACTCAAGCATTTTGCAAACAGGGCGGCCAACTTGATCAAGAGCGAGTTAGACAAGTTTGCGGATTGGATACTATCTTATGTCCCTGAGCCCATCAAAAAGACCGTCAAAGAGGCTGCAGATAAACGGGTCGAACGTCTGAAGGAGAGGATTAAGCGTCTACACGAGGAGGTGGAAGATCGCTTCACACCCAAGGAACAACAGACGGCGTTGAAGGGGTATCTTAAAACCCACGGAATAGCCGGGCAGAGAGGTTACGACCCCAAGACATTCATCGCCAGAATCAAACCGAAAGTCTTAGAGCTCATCAGTCAACAAAAAAAGCCTATCAAAGTGAAGTTTATCTTTACTTGCGGGTTTATAAAAGAGGATCCGGCTACAGCTCAGATCGAAGAAGAACTGGGATATTTTCATACAGAAAAGCCCGAGATTGTGACAGAGTCGACTGATCTCTCTGATTTGTTCGATACGATGACAAATTATTTACTCGGATTAGTTGAGCTGTTCCAGAAGCAAGGCTCCGGATGGCAGTTTGACCAAGTGGAATACTTTGACATCAACATAGATCCCTTTGAACCGCTTTCTGGGTCTTCCTATATTCCGCTGCCGCCGAAACTAGCGTCTAAGAAGGCGATCATCAATGTTAAGAACGAGAATGATCACGAATGTTTCAAGTGGGCAGTAACCTCTGCTGTGTATCCTAGGGAGAAAGATCCTCAAAGGTTCAGTAAACAAATGATAGAGAACTCTGAGAAATTCGACTGGTCAGGGATAGAGTTCCCCGTCTCACTAAAACAGATCGACAAGTTCGAGAAACAGAACCAGTATACGGTTAATGTGTTTGGATACGAAACCAAAATATATCCATTGAGAATCAGTGAGAAGGATCCAGATAATGCAATCAACTTACTTCTCATCTCGGATGATGAGACGAATCATTACTGCTGGATAAAGAATATGATGAGATTAGTATCTACTCAAATTGATGAGTTTCATCATACTCGTTTTTTATGCTGTAGATGTCTGAACTCGTTTCGGTGCAAACAATCATTAGAAAAACATTCTGAATGCTGCGGCAATCATGAAGCGGTTGGAATAGAGATGCCTAAGATAGATAAGGATGGAAATCTACCCCACATTAAATTCAAAAACTACAACAGAAAAATGCGTGTCCCCTTTGTTGTCTATGCCGACTTTGAGAGCTTCACAGAGAATATAGACACATGCTCCCCAGATGGGAGTAAAAGCTTCACTAAGCAATACCAGAAACACAAACCGTCTGGTTTCTGCTATCTCATCAAGTGTTTCGACGGAGATATATCCCCACCCGAGCTTGTACGATACACAGCTGAATCTCCAGACGAAGATATCCCACAGCTTTTCGTAGAGTCTTTGGAGTCAGACATTAAGAAAATTTACGATAAGTTCAGGTTCCCTAAGAAGGTGAAAATGACTCCGAAGGACAAAATCGCCTATAACGACGCCACTCACTGCCACATCTGTGAGGGTGGATTAGGGGAAGACAAGGTTTTGGACCATTGCCACCTTACAGGGAAGTACAGAGGTGCTGCTCACAACGCATGCAACTTAGATCACAAAATTCCAAAGTTCTTTCCTGTTATCTTTCACAATCTGTCTGGGTACGACAGCCATCTATTTATCAAGAACCTTGGTACATCGGAAGGTAAAATAAACTGTATACCTAATAACGAGGAAAAGTATATTTCTTTCACAAAACAGATTGTAGTCGACAGTTTCACGAACAAGGAGGGCAACAAGATTGATGTTAGACGTGATATCAGATTTATCGACAGTTTCAGGTTTATGTCGGCCAGTCTCGACAGTCTAGTAGGTAATATGTCAAGGGAGTGCTTCAAAAACCTGGCGGAGTACTATGAGGGGGAGGAGCTTCAGCTGTTGTTGAGGAAGGGTGTTTTCCCTTACGACTGGTTCGACGGCTTTAGCAAGCTCGACGCAACACAGCTCCCACAGAGAGAGGCGTTCCACTCCAAACTCAACGACACCGACATATCGGAGGAGGATCACCTGCACGCGCGGAGAGTGTGGGAGGCCTTTGGGATGGGGACCATGAGGGATTACCACAATCTGTACCTAGAGTCGGATGTGTTGCTTTTAGCTGACGTTTTCGAGAACTTTAGGGGCGTTTGTCTCAAGAATTACGGTCTGGACCCCGCTTGGTACTACACAGCGCCAGGGTTGGCTTGGGATGCAGCGTTGAAGACCACCAAGGTGAGGCTAGAGCTTCTAACGGACTATGACATGTTGCTCATGATTGAGAAGGGCATCCGTGGGGGTGTCTCCATGATAAGCAACAGACATGGGGAGGCAAATAACCCTTACATGAAGGAGTATGACCCTGACCTACCCACAAAATATATCACCTACCTTGATGCTAACAATTTGTATGGCTGGGCGATGAGCAACCCTTTACCGACTCACGGTTTCAGGTGGATGGGTGACCAAGAGCTGTCAGGTTGGAGAGACCGCCCATGCATTCTGGAGGTTGACTTGGAGTACCCTCATCACCTACATGACTTACACAACGATTACCCACTAGCCCCGGAATCTATCGGGCTAGGCAATGTGGACAAATTGGTCCCCAACCTTAACGACAAGACAAAGTACGTTATCCACCATGAGACTCTGAGACTTTATGTGAGTTTTGGGCTAAAAGTCACCAAGATTCACAGGGGTGTCACTTTTGAGGAGTCTGCTTGGCTGGAGCCCTACATTGACTTGAACACCGATCTGAGAGCCAAGGCGACAAACGATTTTGAGAAAGATTTTTTCAAGTTAATGAACAACTCCGTCTTTGGTAAGACTATGGAGAACATTAGGAACAGGGTGGACATTCGGTTGGTGACGGACGAGAAGCAGGCCAAGAAGCTCATATCAAAGCCGAACTATCAACATCGCACCATCTTTTGCGAGAATCTAGCCGCCATCCACATGAAGAAGACAAAGCTGATCTTCAACAAGCCTGTCTACTTGGGCATGTCCATTCTGGACCTGAGTAAGACGCTCATGTACGATTTCCACTACAACTTCGTCAAGCCCAAGTACGGTGAGGATGCAAAGCTCTTATTCACTGATACTGACAGCCTGATGTATGAGATCGAGACGAAAGACTTTTACGAGGACATCAGCGGGGATGTGAGGTCCATGTTCGACACCAGCAACTTTCCGAAGGGTCACCCATCTGGTATTGAGGTGGGTGTGAACAAGAAAGTCATCGGAATGTTTAAAGATGAGGCTGGGGGCCAGCAAATCACAGAATTTGTAGGACTGAGGGCCAAACTTTACTCGTACAAGATGGATGAAGGTAAAGAAGAAAAGAAATGCAAGGGCGTCAAGAGAGCAGTCGTCAAGAAGAGCATCGGTTTCGATGACTACAAGGATTGCTTATTTGGTAAGAAACCTCAGATGAGACTTATGAATGTCATCAGAAGTCATAAGCATGATGTTTACACTGAAACGGTGAACAAGGTCGCTCTATCTCATGAGGATGATAAACGGGTCATCTGTGATGATGGTATTCACACCTTCGCTCACGGTCATTTCAGAACGCTATTAGGTGGTGGCTCAGTATCTTCAGGGACGACTTGAAGTTCTTCCCTAACGAACGACCTCCTTGGAGCGCCTTCGGAGAGGTAGTACAACACAGGCTGTCCAACTGAAACAACACTGCGTGATAGATCAAACACTTTCAAACTCCAAATGGGGTCTGTGGCTCGTCTGCGTTCACCTCCTTCCTCTTCTCCAGGAGCTAACAGATATCTAACTCTAACCCCTGGTGGTAGTCTAACTTCATCAAGTCCAACAGGCCGCTTATACGTTGGAGGGTCAATATCAACCTCTTTCAAACCAATAGATTTTGCAGGCTCTTTGCCAGTAATTCTTATGGGTTGACTATTCAGAGTTTTCAAAACACCTGGCAATCGTTTCACCCAAACTCTGGACCGATCATCGCTAATCATTTCTTGAGCATACTGATGAGAAAACAACCTCTCCGCCAGTGTTCTATTGGCGCGTTCGACAAAAGCCTGTGCGCGATGGTTCCCAGCCTCGCTTCGCTGGATGGTGACACCCTTCTTTTTCATAATCTTCGTTACCTCTCCCCTAAATTCTGTCCCCGGATCGACAATCACCGTATGGGGCCATTTAAGTTTTCTGGAGTATATATTTTCAAACCCTTTAGCAATTCCACTCGAATCCTTGGTAGTCAGTGCTTCTGCATCTTTATATCTCGAGGCAATATCAATCACGACCAACGCGTAACGGTAGGTTTTTCTGCCTACGTTATCGTGGGGCATAAACAACAGATCGGCTTGGTGAATCTGATTAGGTTTATTCACAGTCCAATGCGGTCTGGGGACATACTTTGGAGCTGGGAGATAGATCTGCCACAACGCCTGTTTTTCAAGCCACCTCTTAGCCTCGGCTTCACTGACTTTAGCGACACTAGCTAACTTAGAAATAGCTGAATACCCTTTCCAGTATCCATCGGTGGAATAGTATATTTTTGATAACCTGCTTTCGTTACTCATTTAAAGATTATCTCTCTTTTCTTAAAATAAAAGATGGCACAAGCGATATCAGAAAAAATTAACCCAAACAGGATCCCACGGGAACCCTTCGGCCTGAAAGCGGAATCGTCGCTGAATCGGATTACATTCAATCCCTCATCGGCAAGTCCTGGAGAAACCCTCTATATAAATATTCCAAAACTTGCTGAAAATGTAGTGATTGTTCCAGGTAGTGTATCCTTACTATTTGACTTAAACGTCACAGGACACGCGAATAATACTCTCGTCAACAACGTTGGCCGGAACCTAGTGTCAAGACTCAAGATTCTTTTCGGTGGAGAAACACTACAGGATACTCAAAGATACGATCTCTTCCAAACCTATCACGACTTATACTTACAAGCTGAAGATCGTGAGGATAGAATAAAACAAGGTATCTCCTCTGAAAACATGAGGAAGCTCAGGACAAACGCAGGTGACAAAGCGACATCAGATGCTAAGGAAGTAGCTCTTGCAGCAGTTCACAACACCAAGTACTGCATTCCACTCGACCATCCTATTCTCGGCGAGCATGGGGTCTTTTATCCAAAGGCGTTACCTCATCCGCTAATCTTTGAAATTACTCTAGCCCCAGTTTCCGACGTCGTTGTTTATGCTGACACGGTCAAGACTCCAACGTACACAATCACAAACCTCGAGTTGGAATATGCTTGCATCTCAAGTGAATACTTAGCTCGTGAGGCGTTGTCGGCTTATCAGGTTGGTAGAGGATTCTTTTACGAGAACGTCATTCTCCACAAAACGTTCACCATCTCCAAACCTAATGATGGTGTCATAAACGAGCACATTAATCTGCCGAGGAGGTCAATGACAGGGATATTGTGCCTGTTCACAGAGAGCTACACCGGAGGAGCAAGGGATTCCGAAAAGTTTGTCAATCCAAGCATCACATCGATCAACATTAATGTGGATGGCATGCCAAACCGTCTCTACTCCAAGGGAATGACACCGCCGGACCTCTGGGAGTCGGTAAAGAAACGTTTCGGTAGAGAGGGTGTTAAGCAAAAGGAGTTTTACGCTAATAACAAATTTGCTCTGTGGGTCGACTTGAGGGCACACCCAGATAACAGCATTCACGGAGGAGGTCTGGTCTTGAACAACACGCGGGACGGAGTAAAACTCGAGATGAAACGAAAAGTTGGAGGAACGGGAAACATCACCTGCTACATGTTTGTAGTAGCCGACGCGTTGATGGAGGTTATGAACTCGAATTTGAGAGCAATCATGTATTAAAAAGGACTTGTGTGATAATACAAAAAGAATGGAAGAATTACGGGAAAAAGTTCCTTTTCATTGTATTATCACAGGACCTACTAATTGTGGGAAGACAAAGTACCTCACGGAACAGCTCCGAGGGCCGTTCCGGCATGTGTTTGAATACATTGTGTTGATTTGTCCGACTTATGCGAAAAACAAGTCCTATCGTAGATTTGCTCACGGAGATAAACGTTTCTTGGTATTATCGCCGGATGCTAGTAACACCGATGAGATTAACGAGTTACTAACAGATTGTGCGGTGCTATTTTCTGGTACAAATACGTTACTCGTTTTGGATGACTGTGCTGTATCGAAAGATCTAAAGCAACGCTCGAACAAGTTTATCAATCTAGCGTTCTCAGGGAGACACGAAGGATTATCAGTGTGGGTATTGACGCAACAATTAACATCCATAGCAAAACCCTTCCGTGATAACGTCGCCTGTGTGGTCACATTCCATAATCCATCTCAAATTGGCACCAAAACACTGTTTGAAGATTATGGAGGTGATTTAGACGTCGAGACTCGTAAAAAGTTCGTAGAACTGCTGAAAACTGAAAAGTATTCCAGACTCTGTTTCTGTCTACGGCATCCATTCCAAAATTATTTAGAGATTCCTGCGACGCGGTGAGCTCTAGGGCTAGCCCCTCGAAGTGGTTTAAAAACATCTTGGTCTACTTACAAAATAAGATGGCAAGCATTGAGGATTATATGGAAGAGGAGCCTAAGTCTAAGGGGAGCTCGAAGGGTGAGCCTCTCGAAGACGATGTTGAAGTCAAACGAGAATCGCTGGCTATTCTCGCATCTCTTGGGACTACGAAGGAATTTCTTGGTGTGGACATGAGTTTAGGGGATATCAAGAAGCTCCCGGCGAAAGACGTCGAAAAGTACTTTGTTCGCTACCAGACTGTCTTAGGCAAGCAAGTTACTGATGGATTAGTAGAATCAGCACTTCAAGTGGTGTCCCAAGTCATTTCCTACGTGGTTCCTGTAGATGACACCGAAGCGCTTAGCAAAGACTTACAGAACGACGAGTTGGTTAAACGCGAATTGTCAAACTTTGCAGGTCTCTTGGTATTGAAGGGAGGAAGGATGGTAGCACTTGCTAGCGGTCTCTTTCGGGTCGCTAAGCATGTTAAACTAACACCTTCTTCGCAGGAGACTTCCAACAAACTTCAGGAAGTTTCAAGCACACCTGAGCAAGCTCTTGAGCACACCTGAGCAAGCTCTTGAGCACACCTGAGCAAGCTCTTAAGCACAACTGAGCAAGCTCTTGAGCACACCTGAGCAAGCTCTTAAGCATGATGTGATTTAAAGATTCTTTATTCAGTGAGTAAAGAATCATGTCTGACGAAAATCAAGAGGTTGAACAGATTACAAAGGACCCTCCCCCCAAGAATAAGAGTGCTGCTAGAGAGAAAGACCCTAAAAAGGTTGCGTCCGGTAAGAGAGTTGCCGAATATAATAGGAGGTGTAGAGAAGCACTTGCTAGGGAAATGGAACGCGAGGCGGAGGCGAGTTCGGAAGACGCTACACGAGCAGAGACACCCCACCCAGAGGGAGCTCGAGAGGCCAGCCTCTCAGGCGCCTGGATTCCAGAGCTATCGTTTACAACTGTACTGTCTCTAGTTGGAATAGGGTTTACCGCATTGGATATGTATATGCGTTTTTACAAAAAGACGCCCAAGACCGAAACTTTCGAGAGACCTGCCGCTCGAGGGGCTAGCCTCCCGAACGCGACGCCTAAAATAGGAATGTTGTGATTTAAAGATTAACCAGACCTTTAATAAAAAAGTCATGTCAACTGAAAACAAGCTTGTGAAGACGTTTACCGATTCAGCGGTCATCATCGGGTTAGCCGCCGGTGTGGGTTATGTCGCTAAAAAGGCTATGAAAGAGTCATTCATCAGCGACCCTTCGTCGAGTGTTACAAACTACGCTAAATGGGTTGCTGTCCTGTCCGGCAGTATGTATCTGAAAGATTATCTGGAAACACAAAAGATTTTGCCGAAAGCGCTGTAGGCGGTCTAAAGATCTCGCAGACTGATTAATAAATGGCGAGTATAGCATTTATGATTGGTGGGGCTATTCTTAATGCGACGGCGTTTGTCGGAGGGAGTTACCTAGCGAGATACTTATCTTCTGACGCTACTCATGTTGATAAAGAAAAAATAAGACACGATAAAGCGCTTGAAAAGTATCAACAAGCAATGGGTGATTGGCAGAAAAAAAGACAGGAATACCAGGATTGGTTGACTGAACAATACAACGATAAAGTTCGTGCGGATGAGAACGATAAAGAGACGGATGAGGCCTTCAAACTATACGCTCAAACACATCCAGATTTTGATTTGAAAGAGCCTGAGCTCTCAGATTACTACAGACCAAGTAGCAACCAAAAGATGGGAGAGATGGCATATGTTGGAGGTGGAATGTTAGCCCTTGGCTATGTAGCGAGTAGGTGGATATGAGCCGGCACGACTTAAAGATTTCTTATCTTCAAACAAGATAAGAAATGGATACAGATTTTGATCCCACAACAGAAGAAGGTAGAGAAGATTTGAATACTACTGTAGACGAAGATTATGACTCTCTTATTCCAAACGATGGTGAGGGAAGAGAATCATGGAATGAAAGGATTTCAAACAGATTTGGTAGAGGTGCAAGCTATGTGAGTAGGAGGTTGACCGACTTATGGAAAACACGAAACCCCGGGAGGGCTGTCCCCGAGTACATGGAGTTACAGAATATGGGAGGTTCTCCTTCAACGGACACACTTAGGGTAGACCTTTTGTTATCGAAATATCCAGATCTTGATGAAAATTTAGTTCAGATTTCAACGGATGAGAGAGGAAAACAATTCATTTCCTTCTATTCTGCGAGAAAAGGTGGTTGGACTATACCAGAAAGGTTGTATAATGAGGATAGAACTGTGCGGAAGAGTGTTGACACCAAAATCAGATCCGGAAAGTACAAGCAAATTCAGATTCAACTCGATGAACTAGACGCTACAGCTAATACACTCAGAGAAGAAGAAGAGAGAAACACCGAGCAAATGAGAAAAAATAATGAGGAACGAAGTGAAACAACTAACCAAGAAAGACTAAGAGCTATAGATCGTAAAAATGAAGAGCTCAGCGAAAGAAATTCTGTCATAGATGAGACTTTGGAAGAGAATCAATTGGAGAGAGAAAATCTTGAAGAGAGAATGTCGTTGAAAGATCGTGTCAAAGCGATTTTTAAGAAATACGGATTTACAGTCGCTGCTGTCGTTACCGCTGTGGGCGTTGTTATCGGTGTTATTGTCTCTAATCTGAAAGCTGGGCTGACTAGTGTTGCAAAAGGTGTTGGAAATGGTCTGAAAACAATAGGCAAAAAATTAGGAGAAATACTCCCAGGAATGGTTGGTGCGATAGCTAGTTTCATATTTAGAACGGCGGGTGAAGTTGTTGGCTTTTTAGCTAAAAACGCTTGGCTTCTCATCGTCGCTGTCGTTCTGTACTTCGTAGAACGATTTAAAAGGAGACGGAAATCATAACAAATGGTATTACTCTACATTGAAGGGAACGTTGGTGACTTTACCGTCTATTTAGAACACCCTATTGAAAAGCCGCGGTTTATCGCGCTGCGAGGATGTGCGTTTCATAATCGTTGTAACAGTCTCTCAAGCGAGGGAACGGTCTCCGACGGTGAGAACATTATCCTCAGGATCCCCGCGGGGCAGTATACGATCGAGACGCTAAAACTTCAAATAGATGGGGGTATGCGTCTTGGTGAAAAGCCAATCTCTATTAGAGACTCGTCACTCGAGGTTCATCGAAACGTTGTGTTGAATGAGCCGCTTGCCTGCCTGTTAGGACTCAAGACCAGGGAGCTGGAAGCAAACACTCGCCACAAGATAAAGACGATAGGTCACGAGGCTATTTTTATCCACTGCGACCTTGTGAACGCGTCTGACTCCCTCCAACAAGGGGCGCCCTCACAAGTCCTAGCAAGTGTAGAGCTTGATGAAGGAAAGATATACCTCAATCCAAGCGATCCGGTACGGGTTAGTACCACATCAGTCGGTTACGTGAGTAGTCTCCGTCTTAGTATAAAGGGCGGTGACGGAAACACAATAGAGCGCGGTCTCTACCCGATACGTCTAATCTTAGAAATTACTTAAAGAATAAACTCTCCCCATAATAAAGCTATGGAAGAGTACAACTCAATCTACCCGAACGTACCCCGAGGGGTCAGCCCCTCGGGTGATAACTTCAGACTCCAAAAGATCCACGATGTTTTGGGAAGTTTGGAGCAGGAAGTTAAACATTACAAGAACGTGAGGAAAAAGTATAAACGAGCGCATAGCATGTTTTCAAAGGTAAGTGTGGGCTTAGGACTCGCATCCGTCATTCTTGGGTCTGGTGGTTTAGGAACTTCTCTGTCAGGTTTTGGTATCGTCGTTGGAGTTCCGTTGGGTGCTTTGGCTGGTGTTTTTGGTCTTACGTCTGTAGGCTGTGCGGCGGTTTCTAAACGACTGTCGCGAAAAGTCTCTAAGCACGACCAAACGGTGGCGATGGCAGAGGCGAAGGTGAATAGCATACGTGATTTGGTTTCTAAAGCTTTGAAAGACAACAAAATATCAGACGAAGAGTTCTCTTTAATCTTGAACGAGGTGGATAAGTTTGAGGCTCTAAAGCTGCAGATCCGTCAAAAGTCGGTAAGAGAGGACGAAAAAAACGTAAACATCACCAAGCTGAGGGAAACAGTAAGAGAAGAGATTTTGAAAGACCTGGCGAGTCGAGCCGCTCGGTGAAATTTCTGTTCGAAAGAACCCCCGTTGGATGGATCTATGAATTGAGATGCGTAAAGGACTGATTTAAAAACATCTTATATGTCATATAAGATGAAGTTTACAGAATTTGTGAAAAGGTACCCTTACTACTCACGCTTTAGGTTCTCTGCCGACGAGCATGGCGATGTGCAATTCGTTTTCAATGGGGACGAATACGATCCATTCGACAAGAATGGGAATCTAGTCAAGACGTTATACCACTTCCCCGGTGACAGCTGGAAACCTGAGAATATCCAGGATTTTCTAGTCGCCGACGACACACAAGCATACAAGGAAACGATCCAGCAACTGTTTGGGTTCCCAAAACAATACAGACTAGACGCGCGTGCAGAGTACAAGATATTGCCGTGGAACGAAAACCCTACGAGAAATAATTACGTCTCTTTCGATGTTTTTATAACACCAAAGGTGAAGACACACTTTGTTTTTAGGGACATATTCACCGACAGCTTGCTAGTATTCAGAACAGCAAAGGAGGCTAGTAGGTGGCTCGACGCCCCGAACCTCAGTTATTGGAGTCAAGCCTTAAATTTTGCTATGTTTTGCGCGACTGCTGGATGTGGTGTGACGCGTGACATGATTGACGACTCTCAAGTGGGGTCATTCTACAGATTTCACATCATTTTCACTATCAGACGAATATTAAACGAGCTACAATGTCCTCTTCCGAAAGATAAGCTTTTTAGTTGGAATAAAAACTTCTACAGCGAAGCAGCTTACCAAAAATTAAGGACAGAATTCCGAACTGGTGACGATTTCCGGTTCCTCGGACCGATAAATCATGGGTTAGGGAACGTTTATAATTATGATTATCACGGCTTGTCATCTTCTAACGACAAGTATAAGCCTTATGGCACCATTGATCAATTACACGACGAATGGGACGCTGCCAAAAGCGACCACGAACACATGAATCACTTTGAGATTGAGTACCTGAAAGACCTTAGAACTGGGTTTCAGTATGAGTGGTTCTTTCCGGAAAAATCAATGGGGTTAACCAAAGCTGGGTTGTCTAGGATAAACCAGAGCATCGAAGCCTTTGTTTACTGTATTCTAGGCGCGCAAGTTCAGACCCGGTCGTCAATCGTCGGTGATAGCGGTTCAGCTCAGGAAACGAAACAGGTCTTCACGAAACTCTTTGAAAGCGCGGTGGTGGAAAACAGTATATCGAAAAGTATACAACGGTATCAGTTTGCTTTACAACAGGCGAGACAAAAACTAGACCTGGCTTTCGCCCTCGGCTGTTGGTTAAGTCCATCGTATCTTGTGATAAATAACAACACTTCGATCGCTGGCTATAATAACAAGTTACAAAAAGCCACCACTGATATGAAACTGGGGCTGAATCCGATAAATAACGAGATAAAAACGATCCCAAAACATAATATGGGTCATTCAAAGATTGTGCTACCTCATACCGAGTCAGTCACGGCTCACAAACCGGAACCGGAGGCGAAAACTAACCCAAAGCCGGACGTGATTAAACCCACGAACACACAGCACGAAACTAACCTTGCCACGATCACAGCCTTTACGGCTGGTTTAGCTTGGTATCTATTCCGGTAACATGCGGGGTGCATGTGGACGGATGTGACGTACCGCAAGAAGACAATACCTGTTCACGTGCCAAACAATAGACTGCATACCAGACCACCCTGGCGACCGCGAACTCCCAATGTAAATACAAAACCTATTTTCAGAATCGCTAGTTGTTAGGGCGATTAGGAATGTATGTGTTTTGTAACGTGAGACGCGTTACAAAACTGAGTGGGTCAATGCTAATTTCCGTTACACGTTCTGCAATGGTGCTTTTGTCTATCGTGTTCGCATATTTGAGACCCTCCGCATAACTTACAAAAGGGTCTCTGTTTGCCGTGTCCACACATCCCTTTCCCCTTGCAGTCTTTACAGACATATCTTGCTCGTCTGTGCTCACAAATGCTACCGCCGTTACATTCTCTGCACCGCGTTTTTCTCCGGTTGTGAGGACAGATTTGCGATCCGTGACAATCTTTGCAATAATATTTCACTCTGCCATGAAGACACTTATAATCCGTTGTTCGCTTTACGGGGGATACTTTCGAGTCTTTCACCGTTTGGTTCTCCATTTCTATCAAACCGGTCATGTCCTTAAATCACTTTTCAATCCAACACGCGATACCCGCCTTCTAGCCGGCCGACGTCTACCTGGCGAAGCATTCTCCCAACATTTCCTTCTCTTGCTCATCCATGCACCAATCCCAAAACCTGTCAGGATGCCAAGCTACTGGCATTAGTTCGTCCTCCAGCTTTCTACGGAATCTCACCTTGTGTAGCTTCTCCGGGAGCTCCTCATGCACGAGACCCCACCTCCACGCCGCACGTAGCACCGCGACAATTTCGTGTAGACCCAAAAACCGCGCGTAGTTCATATGTACAATGAGATCGGTCGCGCCCCACTCCAAGCACAACCTCACAATCTCGAGGTTGCCAGATTCGGTGGCCGGTGTTATAGCATAGTCCGGGTCAAACTCGCTGAAGTTTTCTCTCAGCAGCTTTAGAACCTCAACGTGCCCATTGTACGCCGCCTCGGCGGTGGCCCAACCGACATCGACATCGGCACCTAGATCTATCAACAACTCAACAACCCCCACCTGACCTTCCGCCGCCGCAGCACCCATGGCCTCGGTCATGGCCTCTCCTCCGTCGGCACAATACTCGCCCATCACCTTCAAAACCTCTACGTGCCCGCCTTTCGCGGCCATGGACGCTGGATACACGAAGTCACAGGCGCCCGACTCACAACACATCTTAACGATCTCGGCGTGGCCGTTCATTGCGGCCCTGACCATCGGCTTTTCGAAATCCGTCGCACCCCAACTCTTACACAACCTCACGGTCTCGACGCACCCCTCCCACGCCGCGCGCTCCATAACGGCGTCAAAGTCTGCGGCTCCCCACCTCGCTAAGGTGGCGGCTTGATCCTCCACGGTGAGATTTGTAAGACTTCCAGCACTTTGCATATCCATTTTGTTATTACATCCACGTCTTTAAACCACTTTTTTCGAATTTTTTTAGACGTGTTAATTCACATCTACTCCGAACTGACAGTTTTCTGGAAATCCTGATTTCTCTGGAAATCAGGAAACATCATACCACACCAGGCGTACCCAGGACTGTGGCCACTTCTCTCGCTTTCCTACTGATGGTTAACTCGGAGACGCCCGTTCTTTCGGAGAATTTTTTAAGTGTAATATCGACCCCCTTTAGCCGTACCCAGTAATAGGTTAAAGCGACCGCAAAGGATTGTGGGCGAGCGCGATTCAACTCAGACGAGCGGTTCTTAGATCTGTAGTAGAGCTGGACCACCTCTCCCTTCTGTGTGGGGGACGCCGAGAATCTATCCATCACATCGCGAATGTGGTCCACGACGGTGGGAGACGTTCCGTGTAGTAAGTAATCTTTAGGCATGTTAATACTGAAGATTTTTAGACCCTTAAGGCAACTCTTCCTGCTCAATCCAAAAGTTTCCATCAAGGTTTTCGGTGTCTGACACTTACCAGACATCTTGTAGGCGTAGTAGATACACGCAAAGACGATCGCCTTCCGTGGGTCGCCGCGAAAAATCTGGCCTTTCGTCACCTGAGTGTATATCTCGTTAGCTTTGGCTACAATTACCCCACTAAAACCCATGTTTTCCACATCCTTGTCAATATTTCTATCCTCAGACCTACGTACCTGGACCCGACTTGGGTCCGAAGACCGTTTGCCGTCGGAATGTCCGTAAAAACCCCATTCCCTTTCGTGCGCGATCACGCGCTGCATCTGTTCCCCGCACTCTAAGCAACTAGTGACCCCGTCTTCTGTGACTAGGTCGTCATGATTGCAAAGAGTGTTACTACTATCCTCGTCTCCCAAGGAGGCTCTACTAGTCTCGTATTCGGTGAGGGCTCGGTCAAACAGTGCAAATTCCGGCATGAGGGTGGGGACGTTAATCTCAGGCACCGGTCCGCCGGGGATATTGTATGGTGGTGGTGACCGATCTTCAGCCGTACGTTCAACTGTTCGTTCCTCCATTTTATTAAACTGTTTATGTCTTTAAACCACTTTTCAATTTTTTTTTTACATCACACACCAAAGCATGTCTCTCACGCCTACCTAGCGAAGCACTCCTCCAGAGTCCTCTTCTCGTCTTCGTCCAGGCACCAGTCCCAGAACCTGTCAGGATGCCAGGTCACCTGGATAAGTTCGTCCTCCAACTCCTTCAGGGCCCTCCTCTCGTCCTCGTCCAGACACCAATTACGGAACCTGTCCGAGCGCCGGGCCGCCTGGAGCAATTCGGCCTCCAACCCCTTGAACCTGACCTCATGGACCACCCTCGCATCGCCTGGCGTGTCCGACCGGGTCGCCAGCCATGATATCCATTTTAGATTGGTGGCCCCCAACCTTAAACACGACATGATGACGTCAGATCTATGGAGAATGGCCGCGCAGTGGAGACACCAATTAAAATCACGAGTCCTCCAGTCGTTCACGATATCCCTGACGCATGACCTGACCTCCCCCAATGAGGTCAATACGTACGCATCCCTGGACCTGTCTAAGCTCTCTGTTATACGCTCTACGAGTTTGGCCCTGCCTTGTTTGCCAAAGTTTTTGAGCCCTATATTATAGGCTAAATACCTGAGCCTGCTAACATCCAACCTCGACAGACCACCCTCTCCAAGGCCCCTAATCTCATCCAGAGCCTGGCCTGGGTCGCACGCCGACCCGCAAACTCCACAGATCCCGCCACGATCTTCCTCAGGCTTTCTCATTAAGAAACCCAACGAGTAAAACATTTTGCTACAACCAGTACGCCTACGTCTTTAAATCAATTCTCAAAGATTTAAGGACAGCCTCACCACCTCCGGCTCCCGCTCAGACCTCCACCGTGCGCGCCCACTCCCCGCACAGCCTGGCTATCCCCTCGAGCCCCCTCTGGGTGTGATGTGTGTGGTTGCTAAGACCTCCGAAGGGGTCCGCGTGGGGGCGGTGCGGTCTAAAGTCTCCACACCTCATTCGTGGACTAGTATCTTACCCATCTTTTTTCGCCATACCGTGGCATGGAGACTAACATTGCTAGAACACCAAGGACAATTGTCGCCCCTCCGGCCACAAACCCAACGGGGTCGAAGCTTCCGTATTCTGAGTCTTCATAGTAATCAGCGTTACAACAGCAGTGTTCAGGCCCCGCATCCGCAGTGTTACTCACATTCACCTCCGGCACCGAACAACCGCCGGCGGTAGCCGCACCATTTCTAATCTTAACCTCCGTCTTTAATGTCATTTTATCTAGGACCCCATACGTCTTTAGACCAGAATAGCCTCCCCGAGCTCCCCCTAAGTGCGTCACGTGACAAAATGATTGACAGGTGGGCGTGGTCGTCACGTGACAAAGTGATTGACAGGTTTTTGACAAAGTGATTGACAGGTTTTTGACAAAATGATTGACAGGTGGGCGTGGCTATCACGTGACAAAGTGATTGACAGGTTTTTGACAAAGTGATTGACAGGTGGGCTTGACCGTCACGTGACAAAGTGATTGACAGGTTTTCGACAAAATGATTGACAGGTGGGCTTGGTTATCACGTGACAAAGTGATTGACAGGTTTTTGACAAAGTGATTGACAGGTTTTTGACAAAATGATTGACAGGTGGGCGTGGCTATCACGTGACAAAGTGATTGACAGGTTTTTGACAAAGTGATTGACAGGTGGGCTTGACCGTCACGTGACAAAGTGATTGACAGGTTTTCGACAAAATGATTGACAGGTGGGCTTGGTTATCACGTGACAAAGTGATTGACAGGTTTTTGACAAAGTGATTGACAGGTGGGCGTGGCTATCACGTGACAAAGTGATTGACAGGTTTTTGACAAAATGATTGACAGGTTTTTTACAAAGTGATTGACAGGTGGGCGTGGCTATCACGTGACAAAGTGATTGACAGGTTTTTGACAAAGTGATTGACAGGTGGGCGTGGCTATCACGTGACAAAGTGATTGACAGGTTTTTGACAAAGTGATTGACAGGTGGGCGTGGCTATCACGTGACAAAGTGATTGACAGGTGGGCGTGGTCGTGCAAGAGATCTCTGGCAAACTCGCGCATGCGCAGGTCGCGAGGCTTGGCGGAGGTGCGCGGAGACTTTCGCGCCATTTTTGGAATGAAATTCGGGATGATGAAAACTTTGCGCCAGCTGCGCCAAAACCCTACTACTTCTCATGACCTTGATAAACAGATTTATTCCAGTGAGTATGTATTATATTAAGCTGTCTAAAATCTAATTAGTTTGAAAGCCAAGTGTTTGTCTCGCATTTTTTATTGTCTTCAGAGCATGATAAAAAGCGCCCTCTCAGTAACTTTTCAGAAGTGTCTACTAGCGCGCCAAGCACTATTGCACCAAGTCCTGATTGAGAGGTTGTCTTCAAAGGCCAGTAACAAAAACACAATGGTAATAGTGCTATTTGTCCTTATTTGTGTGCATGACAATTGACTGAATTCGGTATGTTCCTGGCTAGTGTGTGGTATAGTTTTTACCAAAAGATTTTCATTTTTGTGAGCAGTAAGACATTGCTTCCTCCACCTCTGGATTACGCTCAACGTTATGCTATGCTACTTAGAATCCAAGCAAGCCCTGTGGTGTACTCTAGGTTTATTGCGGCCTTAAACCAATACGTAAGAAGAATAACCAACAAATCTTTCTCTTTCTTATGGTCAACTCCCTGCTAGCGTAGGCCACTTTTCTTTAGATTTTGAATGCAACCCTTAGTGTGGCCAAAGTGGAGCTCAAAACTTTTTTTAACAAGTCAACAAATCTCTAGTCAACATCCGGTGAAAGTTTCATTTTAATGTCTCTTAGTGTATGTCTGTCATTTTTCTCCCTTAGAGTCTTAGTAAAGATGCTATGAAGCTTCACTTTAAAATGGAGGGGTCCGTCAACGGACATTGCTTCGAGATCCAAGGAGTAGGAGAAGGGAAAGCATTCGAGTGAGTTGAATGTATTTTGTTTGACTTTTTTTTTCGGTTTTAACAGCATTTAAAAACACATTGTACGCAGTGTAAAAAGATATTAAGTAAAAGTATATAAACGGTTTAGCGGGCAAATTGTTTATCTTTAATTGATAATGCTTGTTTTCGGTCTTACAGCTTCAGTTTTGCAGCTTGTTTATCTGTTCTATAAATTGCTTGGTATTTCACAGGATAAGTTGACAACAACTCTAAATTCAAACTAAAATTAATGTAATATATCTTCTCCTGTTGGCTTGCATAAGGATTATCTAGTTCCCGTATCCCCAATACCAGTCCTTTTTGTTTTCTATTTTCAGCGGGGAGCATTGGTCTAAGCTTTGTGTTGTTAAGGGGAAGCATCTACCGTTTTCCTTTGACATCCTCATGCCAAGCATGTCTTACGGAACCAAGCAGTTCGCCAAGTACCCAGCTGGCATGACTGACTTCTTCAAAGCTGCCGTGGAAAATGGCGGGCTGAGCTGGGAACGAACCATGACGTTCGAGGATGGAGGCTACTGTACGATCGTCAACACATCAGAGTAAGCGATGAAATTAATTAAATGGTCTGCAGATCTAAGAAAAAGCAAGGAGGGGCAAAAGACAAGGAGGATCGATCCTCCTTGTGTTTTGCCCCACCTTGCTTTTTTTTACTATGTATAAAATCTATTTCGTATGGTTTTAAGGCTCAAAGACGGCAGCCTTCATTATCACACCATGTTCCACGGAATCAACCTCAAACCGGACGGACCCGTAATGCAGAAGAGGACGATGGGGTGGTTACCAAGCGTGGAGACAAACATCCCCCGGGAGACACTCTCCTCGGTGACATCAACATGCTCCTTAAAGTCAACGACGGCAGTTTTTTGCGCGTTCAGTTTGAGACGGTCTACAGGTATGTGCACTCCCTGATTTATGGGCTACCTGTGTATTGCATAATACCGGATTTCCTTTAAATTTTCTAATCTCTTTTTTGTAAGTAAGGTACGTCGGAAATATAATATATTTTTGGATTAATTCAGAAACGTCATAAAAGATGGCAGACTGTCAATATTTTCAGGGGTTCGTAAAGAATTACACGATAAATGGACTAAATACAGTCATAAATGTAATAAATAACACACGTACTCTTTTAAGTCGACACAAAACCATGTCCCATAGTTCCCCATCAGACATTATCCCCACAAGACAATACCCGCTCTTTGGTCTCATCAAAAGAGCGCGAATTCAATTATATACATAAATGACCTGTTTCATACTTTAAATCTTCTTTCCTTCATTCTTTTTGCAGAAGATACATATTATTCTTCCGACATCAAAATATACACAGTTTAATCTCCATTGTCAATAAGGAGCTCTCTCTTGTCTCTAAATGGTTCAATTTAAACAAACTGACATTACATCCTGATAAAACAAAATTTATTCTGTTTCACCCCCCCCCCCCCCCCCAAGAAAGAAAATCATAGTTGATCATCCTGTCAAAAATAAAAATAGTATCATATCTCGTGTTGACAGTACTAAGTATCCATGGAAACCTCTCTTGGAAACAGCATATTCTAACAATTCGCTCCAAAGTCTCAAAAGTCATCAGTATCATCTCCAAAGCTAGACAATTTCTTTTTCCAACTACACTCTTGACCCTATACAACTCTCTTTTCTTACCTTATCTTAACTATTGTACACTAATTTGGGGATCAACATTTGATTCTTATACAAGACCTCTATTTCTCTTACAAATAAAAAATAATCCGTACCATTACTTCCTCACCTTGGAGGGCCCATACAAAAACACTCTTTCAAATGTATAATCTCCTGACATTGCCATCTATATACAAATATCAAACATCTTGCTTTGTTTTCTCACACCTTTATAATTTACTACCCCTGTCTCTATCTTCACTCTTGTGTGTCAATTCCATAATTTACATAAAAAAAACCAAATATCACTTTTCCATCTCCTATCAAGCCCCTACTATCTGGAATGATATTCCACCCTCTCTTAGAAAGTCCTTAAAGCCCCACAACTACAGATCCAAACTCAAACACCACTTCCTGGATCCATAATCTTTTCTTTTTCACCAACACCTGGAAGTCCGCTGACGACCTCTACTACAAGCCAACGATTTTAGTTTAGTTTAGTTATTGATATTAATATTATATTGTTATTTTGTTATTATATATATTTTTACTTTTTTCATTGTACCAAGCTATACATCGATCCTTCACTCCTGTACTCTTAATATATCTGACATTAAGCCACTTAAGCTTCCGGATTTGGCTCTTCCCATGTATGTTATCACCAAGTTTTACCAATAAAATTGATTGATTGATTGATTGATGGGCTCCCTAACATCCGGTCGTCTGTTTCTTGGTGAAATTGTTAGCGGGATACCTTTTTATTGTGATGGGTTCCCTTTGTGTAAGTAAAATTGGCTGCCCTGTGTATCTAAAAGGGTTCCAGGTGTGTGTAATTCTTACCGGGATATCTATGCATTTTAATGGGTTCTCTGTGTGTAATTGTTAACGGTATACCTATGCATGTTAATGGGTTCTCTGTGTGTAATTGATAGCGGGATACCTATGCATCTTAATGGGTTCGCTTTGTGTAATTGTTAACGGGATACCTATGCATTTTAATAGGTTCCCTGCGTGGAATTGTTAACGGTATACCTATGCATCTTAATGGGTTCCCTGTGTGTAATTGTTAACGGGATACCTATGCATCTAAATGGGTTCGACTTGTGTAATTGTTAACGGGATACCTGTGTGTCTTAATGGGATTCCCTGTGTGTAATTGTTAGCGGGATACCTATGCATCTTAATAGTTCGCTTTGTGTAATTGTTAACGGGCTCCCTGTGTATCTTGATGGGTTCCTTGTGTGTAATTGTTATCGGGATACCTATGTATCTTAATGGGTTCCCTGTGTGTCATTGTTAACGGGATACCTGTGTATCTTGATGAGTTCCCTGTGTGTAATTGTTATCGGGATACCTATGCATCTTAATGGGCTCCCTGTGTGTAATTGTTAACGGGATACCTGTGTATCTTGATGGGTTCGCTTTGTGTAATCGTTATCGGGTTTCCTGTGTATCTTGGTGGGTTCCCTGTGTGTGATTATCATCGGGTTCCCTGTGTTGCTTCAGGTTCATGAAGCCCGTGCCTGCGGGATTCAAGATGCCACCGCACCACTTCATGGCCTACAGACTGACAAGGGTTGACAACGACGAGCACTGTGACACTGTGATTCAGCACGAGTGGTCCGAGGCGTTCTCCTGCTTCCTGCCGGAGAAACCCACCATGCAGCTGCCCAAGCTGAAGTAGATGCACGACTTAGCACGTGATGAGCACGTGCTTATACTAGTCCCCTTATGTAGAGGAGCCTTATAATTATACCACAGGCTGCAAAAGCTAGAGAATTAGATCACATGATAAGCACAGAGTACCTGTTTGTCTTATCATAACACATGTTTACTCAAGCTGTAGTTTACCCCCATCCTACCTATAATTGATGTATCCATTTATTAAAGACACTGAAATCGACTGATCGACAGAATTCATTTCGTACTTCGGAGTTGCTGTTTCGTGTCAAATAAGTTGTCGCGATTTCAAATCTGAGTCAAGGCCACCTTAGCTCCTTTTTATCTATTTTCTTCTCTTAAAATTAATCCGGTCATCCACAGTTATACAGATTGATGGGCCATACCCTGAAGTCTGTTGACCAAAACCCATACTTAGAAGTTGAATTATCAGTTGCCTTCGACTGGAACCACTATATAGACAGTAATGTTTCTAAGGCTACCTACTAGGCAAGCTTAAATGGCCCTCACTCTAACAAAGAAGGAGAAATTCCCGCTTAACTCTGCCATGGTGACACTGCGCTTGGGGTCCCTCCATATACAGATAAATAAGTTGCCTTAACTCGCTCAAATTTGCCAATGGGAGTGACAATTACGGCCGTTCTTTGTCAGATTCCATGTAATTTCATGTCTCATTTCACCAATCTGTCGGCCATATTAGATTCGGTAAATACCCTTGTGTCACAGGTCTACCTGTGAAAATAAGCCAGCCTCCGCCAGGGTCTTGGTCAGCCAGACGACATATTGAAAATTACCCAGAAAACCCAGGGGACGAGGTTGGTTATTTGCGCAGTGTGTGTTGTCATGTGCGCAGTGTGTGTGTGCGTGTCGCTATGTGCGCAGTGTGTGCGTTGTCGTTATGTGCAGTGTGTGAATGTCGTCATGTGCGAAGTTATTTGTACCGTTGTGCGTAGGTGTGTCGTTATGTGCGCATTTGTGTGCGGGTCGTTATATGCGCTGTTTATTTATACCGATGTGCGCAGTGCGTTGTGATATGTGATCAGTGTGTGCGGTCGTTATGTGCAGTGTGTCCTTGTCGTTATGTGCACAGTGGTACGTGTCGTTATGTGCGCAGTTTGTGCATGTCGTTATATGCGCAGTGCGAACCTGTCTTCATGTGTACAGTGTGTGCGTTTTGTTATGTGCAAAGTTCGTGCGTATCTTCAAGTGCACAGTTCGTGCGTGTCGTCATCGTCATTTGCGCAGTGCGTGCGTTTTGTTATGCGCAAAATTCGTGCGTGTTGTTATGTGCAAAGCTCGTGTGTTTCGTTATGTGCACAGTGTGTGTGTCATGTGCGCAGTGTGTGCGTGTGGTTATGTGCGCAGTGTGTCATGTTTGCAGTGTTGCATGTCGTTATGTGCAGTGGGTGCATGTTGTCATGTGCGCAGTGAGTCCTTATGTTCTCTGTGATTTTGACATCGCTATTTTATTGTCAAAGTGTGTGCGAGTCGTAATGTTCTCAGTGTGGGCGTGTCGTCATGTGCGCAGGTGTGCGTGTGGTTATGTGCGCAGTATGTGTGTTTTGTTTTGTGCGCAGTGTAGACGTGTCGTCATGTGTGCGTGTCGCTATGTGCACAGTGTGTGTGTGTCATGTGCGCGGTGCGTGCGTGTCGCTATGTGCACAGTGTGTATGTGTCATGTGAGCGGTGTGTGCGTGTCGCTATGTGCGTAGTGTGCGTGTGTCATTATGTGCGCTGTGTGTGCGTGTCGCTATGTGCGCAGTGTGTGCGTGTCATTATGTGCGCGGTGTGTGCGTGTCGTTATGTGCACAGTTTGTGCCTGTCGTCATGTGCATAGTTTGTGCGTATCGCTGTTTGCGCAGTGTGTGCGTGTCGTTATGAACACGGTGTGCGTGTTATTATGTGCGCAATGTATTTGTACCGCTTTGCGCAGTGCGTGCCGTTCTAATACGCAGTGTGTCGTTATATACATTGAGTCGTTATGTGCACAGTGTGTGTGCGTTTCGTTATGTGCACAGTGAGTGCGTGTCGTTATGTGCACAGTGTGTGCGTTTTGTTATGTGCGCAGTGTATTTGTACCGTTGTGCGCAGTGCGTAGTGTTGTGCGCAGTGTGCGTGTCGTTATGAATGTGTGCGTGCGGTTATGTGCGCAGTGTGTGTCGTTATGTCTGCAGTGTGTGCGTGTCGTTATGTGCGCGGTGTGTGCGTGTCGTTACGTGCAAAGTGGTGGTGTCGTCATGTGCGCAGTGTGTGCGTGTCGTTATGTGCGCAGTGTTGCATGTCGTTATGTGTAGTGTGTGCATGTCGTCATGTGCGCAGTGTGTCCTTGTGTGCTTTGGGATTTTGGCATCGCTATGTTATAGTCAGTGTGTGCGAGTCGTAATGTTCTCAGTGTGGGCGTGTCGTCATGTGCGCAGGTGTGCGTGTGGTTATGTGCGCAGTATGTGTGTTTTGTTATGTGCGCAGTGTAGACGTGTCGTCATGTGCGCGGGGTGTGCGTGTCGCTATGTGCACAGTGTGTGTGTGTCATGTGCGCGGTGCGTGCGTGTCGCTATGTGCACAGTGTGTGTGTGTCATGTGCGCGGTGCGTGCGTGTCGCTATGTGCACAGTGTGTGTGTGTCATGTGCGCGGTGTGTGCGTGTCGCTATGTGCGTAGTGTGCGTGTGTCATTATGTGCGCTGTGTGTGCGTGTCGCTATGTGCGCAGTGTGTGCGTGTCATTATGTGCGCGGTGTGTGCGTGTCGTTATGTGCACAGTTTGTGCCTGTCGTCATGTGCATAGTTTGTGCGTATCGCTGTTTGCGCAGTGTGTGCGTGTCGTTATGAACACGGTGTGCGTGTTATTATGTGCGCAATGTATTTGTACCGCTTTGCGCAGTGCGTGCCGTTCTAATACGCAGTGTGTCGTTATATACATTGAGTCGTTATGTGCACAGTGTGTGTGCGTTTCGTTATGTGCACAGTGAGTGCGTGTCGTTATGTGCACAGTGTGTGCGTTTTGTTATGTGCGCAGTGTATTTGTACCGTTGTGCGCAGTGCGTAGTGTTGTGCGCAGTGTGCGTGTCGTTATGAGTGTGTGCGTGCGGTAATGTGCGCAGTGTGTGACGTTATGTCTGCAGTGTGTGCGTGTCGTTATGTGCGCGGTGTGTGCGTGTCGTTACGTGCAAAGTGGTGGTGTCGTCATGTGCGCAGTGTGTGCGTGTCGTTATGTGCGCGGTGTGTGCGTGTCGTTACGTGCAAAGTGGTGGTGTCGTCATGTGCGCAGTGTGTGCGTGTCGTTATGTGCGCAGTGTTGCATGTCGTTATGTGTAGTGTGTGCATGTCGTCATGTGCGCAGTGTGTCCTTGTGTGCTTTGGGATTTTGGCATCGCTATGTTATAGTCAGTGTGTGCGAGTCGTAATGTTCTCAGTGTGGGCGTGTCGTCATGTGCGCAGGTGTGCGTGTGGTTATGTGCGCAGTATGTGTGTTTTGTTATGTGCGCAGTGTAGACGTGTCGTCATGTGTGCGTGTCGCTATGTGCACAGTGTGTGTGTGTCATGTGCGCGGTGCGTGCGTGTCGCTATGTGCACAGTGTGTGTGTGTCATGTGCGCGGTGTGTGCGTGTCGCTATGTGCGTAGTGTGCGTGTGTCATTATGTGCGCTGTGTGTGCGTGTCGCTATGTGCGCAGTGTGTGCGTGTCATTATGTGCGCGGTGTGTGCGTGTCGTTATGTGCACAGTTTGTGCCTGTCGTCATGTGCATAGTTTGTGCGTATCGCTGTTTGCGCAGTGTGTGCGTGTCGTTATGAACACGGTGTGCGTGTTATTATGTGCGCAATGTATTTGTACCGCTTTGCGCAGTGCGTGCCGTTCTAATACGCAGTGTGTCGTTATATACATTGAGTCGTTATGTGCACAGTGTGTGTGCGTTTCGTTATGTGCACAGTGAGTGCGTGTCGTTATGTGCACAGTGTGTGCGTTTTGTTATGTGCGCAGTGTATTTGTACCGTTGTGCGCAGTGTGCGTGTCGTTATGAGTGTGTGCGTGCGGTTATGTGCGCAGTGTGTGTCGTTATGTCTGCAGTGTGTGCGTGTCGTTATGTGCGCGGTGTGTGCGTGTCGTTACGTGCAAAGTGGTGGTGTCGTCATGTGCGCAGTGTGTGCGTGTCGTTATGTGCGCAGTGTTGCATGTCGTTATGTGCAGTGTGTGCATGTCGTCATGTGCGCAGTGTGTCCTTGTGTGCTTTGGGATTTTGGCATCGCTATGTTATAGTCAGTGTGTGCGAGTCGTAATGTTCTCAGTGTGGGCGTGTCGTCATGTGCGCAGGTGTGCGTGTGGTTATGTGCGCAGTATGTGTGTTTTGTTATGTGCGCAGGGTAGACGTGTCGTCATGTGCGCGGTGTGTGCGTGTCGCTATGTGCACAGTGTGTGTGTGTCATGTGCGCGGTGTGTGCGTGTCGCTATGTGCACAGTGTGTGTGTGTCATGTGCGCGGTGTGTGCGTGTCGCTATGTGCGCAGTGTGTGTGTGTCATGTGCGCGGTGTGTGCGTGTCGCTATGTGCGTAGTGTGCGTGTGTCATTACGTGCGCTGTGTGTGCGTGTCGCTATGTGCGCAGTGTGTGCGTGTCATTATGTGCGCGGTGTGTGCGTGTCGCTATGTGCACAGTGTGTGTGTGTCATGTGCGCGGTGTGTGCGTGTCGCTATGTGCACAGTGTGTGTGTGTCATGTGCGCGGTGTGTGCGTGTCGCTATGTGCGCAGTGTGTGTGTGTGTCATGTGCGCGGTGTGTGCGTGTCGCTATGTGCGTAGTGTGTGTGTGTCATTATGTGCGCGGTGTGTGCGTGTCGCTATGTGCGCAGTGTGTGCGTCTCATTATGTGCGCGGTGTGTGCGTGTCGTTATGTGCACAGTTTGTGCCTGTCGTCATGTGCATAGTTTGTGCGTATCGCTGTTTGCGCAGTGTGTGCGTGTCGTTATGAACACGGTGTGCGTGTTATTATGTGCGCAATGTATTTGTACCGCTTTGCGCAGTGCGTGCCGTTCTAATACGCAGTGTGTCGTTATATACATTGAGTCGTTATGTGCACAGTGTGTGTGCGTTTCGTTATGTGCACAGTGAGTGCGTGTCGTTATGTGCACAGTGTGTGCGTTTTGTTATGTGCGCAGTGTATTTGTACCGTTGTGCGCAGTGTGCGTGTCGTTATGAGTGTGTGCGTGCGGTTATGTGCGCAGTGTGTGTCGTTATGTCTGCAGTGTGTGCGTGTCGTTATGTGCGCGGTGTGTGCGTGTCGTTACGTGCAAAGTGGTGGTGTCGTCATGTGCGCAGTGTGTGCGTGTCGTTATGTGCGCAGTGTTGCATGTCGTTATGTGCAGTGTGTGCATGTCGTCATGTGCGCAGTGTGTCCTTGTGTGCTTTGGGATTTTGGCATCGCTATTTTATTGTCAAAGTGTGTGCGAGTCGTAATGTTCTCAGTGTGGGCGTGTCGTCATGTGCGCAGGTGTGCGTGTGGTTATGTGCGCAGTATGTGTGTTTTGTTATGTGCGCAGGGTAGACGTGTCGTCATGTGCGCGGTGTGTGCGTGTCGCTATGTGCACAGTGTGTGTGTGTCATGTGCGCGGTGCGTGCGTGTCGCTATGTGCACAGTGTGTATGTGTCATGTGAGCGGTGTGTGCGTGTCGCTATGTGCGTAGTGTGCGTGTCATTATGTGCGCTGTGTGTGCGTGTCGCTATGTGCGCAGTGTGTGCGTGTCATTATGTGCGCGGTGTGTGCGTGTCGTTATGTGCACAGTTTGTGCCTGTCGTCATGTGCATAGTTTGTGCGTATCGCTGTTTGCGCAGTGTGTGCGTGTCGTTATGAACACGGTGTGCGTGTTATTATGTGCGCAATGTATTTGTACCGCTTTGCGCAGTGCGTGCCGTTCTAATACGCAGTGTGTCGTTATATACATTGAGTCGTTATGTGCACAGTGTGTGTGCGTTTCGTTATGTGCACAGTGAGTGTGTGTCATGTGCGCGGTGTGTGCGTGTCGCTATGTGCGCAGTGTGTGTGTGTGTCATGTGCGCGGTGTGTGCGTGTCGTTACGTGCAAAGTGGTGGTGTCGTCATGTGCGCAGTGTGTGCGTGTCGTTATGTGCGCAGTGTTGCATGTCGTTATGTGCAGTGTGTGCATGTCGTCATGTGCGCAGTGTGTCCTTGTGTGCTTTGGGATTTTGGCATCGCTATGTTATAGCCAGTGTGTGCGAGTCGTAATGTTCTCAGTGTGGGCGTGTCGTCATGTGCGCAGGTGTGCGTGTGGTTATGTGCGCAGATGTGTGTTTTGTTATGTGCGCAGGGTAGACGTGTCGTCATGTGCGCGGTGTGTGCGTGTCGCTATGTGCACAGTGTGTGTGTGTCATGTGCGCGGTGTGTGCGTGTCGCTATGTGCACAGTGTGTGTGTGTGTGTCATGTGCGCGGTGTGTGCGTGTCGCTATGTGCGCAGTGTGTGTGTGTCATGTGCGCGGTGTGTGCGTGTCGCTATGTGCGCAGTGTGTGTGTGTCATATGCGCAGTGTGTGCGTGTCGCTATGTGCGCAGTGTGTGTGTGTCATTATGTGCGCTGTGTGTGCGTGCCGCTATGTACAGTGTGTGCGTGCCGCTATGTACAGTGTGTGTGTGTCGTTATGTGGGCAGTGCGTGTCGTCATGTGCGCAGTGTGTGCGTGCCGCTATGTACAGTGTGTGTGTGTCGTTATTTGCGCAGGTGTGCAGGGTTATGTGCAGTGTGTGCAGGTCGTGATGTGTACACGGTGTGCGCGTGTCGTTAGGTGCGCGTTGTGTGCAGTGCGTGGTGGTATGTGCGCAGGTGTGTTGTCTTGTGCGCAGTGTTTGCGTGTTGTCATGTGCGCAGTGTTTGAGTGTTGTCATGTGCGCAGTGTGTGCGTGTTGTCATGTGCGCAGTGTGTGCGTGTTGTCATGTGCGCAGTTTGTGCGAGTGATTATGTGCACAGTGTGTGTGTGTCGTTATGTGCGCAGTGTAGTGGATCATTATGTGCAGTGTGTGCATGTCGTCATGTGCGCAGTGTGTCCTTATGTGCTTTGTGATTTTGACATCGTAGTGTGTGCATGTTGTTGTGTGCGCAGTTTATGGAGTACGCCCCAATACTCACAAACCGAGAGGCAAATAATATATTATGTTAATTTTCATTTATTGTAAAACAAAGCACATTCAACAGAAAATCATCTGCATTTATGGTTACATATTCATGTGAAAAAAGCTTTTTCATCCAGTTGTCACAAGACTTTTTTTTAAATAACATAATGCTTTTCCTAGAAGATGTTCTTTTTCTAGTGAATCTTTCTTTTGACATATCATTCATGCTGTCTAACACTCTGTTATTAATCTAGAATAATATAATAAAAAAAGTAAATAAGAGCAAAAACTCATACCGTATTTACTCGAATAAGCACCCCCTCCCTAGGTTTTATGTAACTGAGTAAAATGACATCATAATGTAGTTTAAAGAAAGCAGAATCTCATAGACTCTGGACAAAAAAAAGGGAAATATTTAATGGATGAAAGTTGAAAAAAGCTGCTTTACGTTTTAAAAATGATATAAAAAGAAAAGAAACTGATGCAGTATAAAACTGATATTAAATTAATAAAAACACTTCGGACTTTTGTTCGAAATTTGTCCTTTGAAATAGGCGCCTCCCTTAAATAAGCGCCTCCCCCAACAAGAAGCGCCCCGTCTGAGAGTAAAAAAAATTGAATAAGCACCAGGCGCTTATTCAAGTAAATATGGTACTGTGAGTAAAGATGTGTGACTGATTTAGTATATAAGCTGTTTAAACAGAGCCATCACAAATATGCATATTATTTTGGTTAATTACTTTGATTATGGTAGCAAGTGAAATTTGAGGATCTCAAGAAAATAATATTATGACTAAAAATTATAATACTAGTGGAGAAAACGTCAAGGAGCAGTTTGCCCCACAAGATAAAAAAATTGTAAGTGGTGCAACATAAGATGCAAAGAGTGTAGTAAGATGACAAAGATAATAACAACAAAGACATGGGCACAAACCCCAGCCCCCACCCAAAGGTCAGCCAAAGATTGGCTGCCTTCAAGGAAACAAAACAGAGGATAACGGGACGCAGACAGCATTGGATATTTCTTGTATTATTCAGTAACCTGTGAAGAAAAAAATCATGGGTCAGAAAAAAATTGTGAGGAAGAAAGCCGCTTGTAGTATGGTTAAGCAACACAAAAAGGCATTATATGACAGATATAGGCAAGAGTGTGATATAAATGTCATGAAGCCTGTAAGCATCAATATATTTTATAGGGAACTTACAACAAAACTATGACAGAGCAGGGTGGGCTGTGTTACATTTGCACAGAGCTTGGAGCTGAATACTTTACAAAACACTTTTGATAGGAAACTGTAAGTCTGTTGATAGGAAGACAAGACAGCTGCACTTGGAGCAGGCCCGTACCCAGGATTTTACTTGGGGGGGGGGGGGGGGGGTGCGAAATCAGAAAAAGTGGACCTAATTTTTCGAGGTGGGGGGGGGGGGGGAGGGGGAGAGAAAGAGGGAGTTTTCTGATAAAAATCCAACCACCTCAGAAAGAATAAAAAGGGATTTTTTTATGCCTTTGCAGTATCTCCACGGGACGTTTATTGTCGGATTTGGCTAATACCAGAGTGATCTAGCTTATGATTTAGAGTTTTATCTACAAATAGCACGTCTACTGAGAACCAAAAGTGGACTTTAGGCCGTTGTGTGGGGGGGGGGGTGCGTTCGCACCCCCTGTGTACAGGCCTGTGGAGACAGGTCTTAAGGGCTATTTGCCATCTGAGCTTCAATCAAAATGATATAGGAGAGAAGGACATAATGTTCTTTGGGAAGCATACATAGTGAGGGGAACAAAGAAAAGCCTTCTAGGCACACATGTCTTGGGGGTTACAATAAATTGAGATGAGGAGCCCAACAGTTAAAAAAACTGAAAGGAATTACACAATTTTCTGATTTAAATTAAGAGTTTGATAGTTGTTCTTTGCATGCCTTTCATGCAAGTTACTTATTTGGAGAACCTTTCAGACTAGAATGCTAGAGAAACTATGGCAAGGTAATGCTATATACAAAACATCTGGGGTCAAAAGTAACTTTAAAAAAAAAAATGCAGAACAAATAAAAAATTCAAAATAGGCTAGTCAGACAGCTTCACCACCTAATATATTTTAAGGAAATAAATCACAAGTGATATCAGTCATACCAATAGAAAAACAATCATCCAGCTACCTTTATCTTAACATTTTTACATCTAATACGCTAAGGAAATAGTATGTGTCATCTCTCACAGAGAAAAGGAAAACTCAAGAATGACAATCCCTAGCTAAAAGGGGTACAAGGAATGGTTTCCACTCGCAAACACACCATTTTGGAGCTCTTCACAGATACCCAAAATGTATTTCTAACTCACAGCCAAAAGCACAAAAGATTCATGCCTTTCAATGCCTTTAAAAATGGTTGGAAAAACTTTGATTGCATTCAAAGGATTGCATTTGACTTGAATGTCGACGTGCGAACTAGCATGTATTTCCCGCCAAACACTCTAAACACAGGGCCCCCAATAAGGCAGAGAAAAGTGAAGGAAATTCTTATAGAATGAAATAAAGATAATTTATAATGGAAGCACAGAGGTATAAATCAATTATGTGATTCTGATGTAACCGTTTTTTTTTTTCAGATCAGATAGTGGCTCTAATGTCTTTTATGAATTATAAACGTGAATGTTTCACGGGTATCCACTAAAAGTAATTATTTTAATATAAAAATAAAATATAGTGGCTATATAACGGTATACAAAATACTGTTTCTCTGTATAGGTAAGATTACATGAGGTTACAAAGATAAAAAATTCGTAATAAGGGAAAGTTCATTTATTATCCCGAGGGGGATAAGTCGGTGCGTGTGTGTGTGGGTGCGTGCATGCATGCGTGCGTGTGTTGGAAGGGGCAGGGGGAAGAATTCACTGAAAAATATTAACTCAGGAAAAGTCACTCAATTTCTCAAAGGTTAGACTAAATCCAGGTTGTTAACCTAATCAAGGTTCATGCTATATATGACACAGAGGAAGCAAAAAGGTTTTTATTTGTGCATGTCAAATAACTGCCCGCAAACCAAGACTTGTTGAAACAAGAAGCCTGATTCGACACTTGGTCAAATTCTATAGAATAGACTACACCCAAAGAAGTTACCCCCCTTTTAAAAATCCATATACTTTTGATGCCCCCTTTAGACCTCAAAAAATTCTCGAGGCCCACCCACAGTATCCTCACGACCCCCTCAGGATAATTAATTTTCCCTTAATTTAATTTTTAAAGACATGGAAACATCTTTACAGTCGTGAGCTTGACAATTCATGTTTGAACAGCAAGGATTTTCAGGATAAAAACAACTAAAGCCAAAACGAACCAAATTAAAGCCATACCTGTCAACCTCCGAAAATCTCAAGGCTTGAGAATTTTTTGGGGGGGAAGGGGTGGGGTATGTTCATTTTTTTGGGGGGAGGGGTGGGTTTAACCTTGCAGGCATTTGACGTATAGAAAGCACTCACGAACAAATCCACTTATAGATCTCACGAGGGTGTTAGATAAATTGCGCTACGCAAGTGAATTATTTTTTCAAATGTTTTAATAGAAAATAGGCAAAATGACGATTTTCTATAGAATAATATTTTGGAAGCGATAAAAATCGCTAAAAAGCGGGAGATTTGGTGGTCAACGCGGGAGAGCGGGAGAAGGGGCCCAATATCTTGTGAAGTTGACAGGTGTGTAAAGGTGAGTGTAAAATATAAAACAGTGACTTCAATTGACGTGATAAGGCACAGAAGTTTACACCCATATCAGGTGGTCTTTAATGCAGTGATGAATTATTACTAAAAAAACATATGTTGAATTTATGTTAAAAATGACTCAAAGCTACTACAAGCATTCACAGTTTTTTTGGTAGAAGGCAGTTGTGTAGATCAAAATGAAAAATAAAATGGTATTTGGTGGTGAAAGAAATATTCACACACAGGACTAAGCAAATGCTTTGGCCATTTCGAACCATAAGTGAGTTGAAAATGCGCCGAGGCTGAAACTTGAACTTGCCAAACTCACCCCACCATCAGAAAGGCCTTGCTTTGCTGTGATTGGTCAAGAGCATATTGGTTGACAGCGCACTACAGCAAAAGTCAAATGGTGCCATATATTTTTAATGGCGAAGGACGTGTGTGATCTGAAACTGCTATAAAACTCAATTCTATCTAAACTAGTTATGTCAAAAATAACACATTCTTATAGTCTTATAAGAGTAAAGCATAGAACCTCATTTCTAGCACAACACGACCTTATTTTAAACATAACACGTCGTCCGTCGCTGAGTATTCATGTTTAAGTTTGAAGGAAAACATCTGAGATGTATCAGACAGAGTACATTCCAAGTCTGGTTTTGAATTTTCAATTGTTTTCTGCCATTGCTGCCTGTGATCCAGAATTGAAGAAAAAAAAATATGTGTATCAGAAAATCCTGAGAATATACAACAGTAATAATGTTTGTTGGAAGAGTGACACACAGGTTTTTATCAGTAGGAAAAGGATAGCGTACATGAGAATCAAACGATAATCAAAATTGAAATCCCACTGCAAATACCGTTGTTCTTTTATATTTGTGGTTTTATTTCTTTTATAAAAAAAACTCACAGAACTGAACACTTCATGACATGTTTTTCCAATTCTCAGTTGATTGATTTCATAAGCAATAATCCCAATACATACAACTCCGTCACGTCATGAATAAACATGGAGATTGTTTGATTCATAATAAACAGCTCCAAGACAACAATGCAAATGTGGTTCAAGTAGAACAAAAATAATTTTAAATCAAATTAAGATCGTTTTAAAAAAATCCCTAAGTATACTTAAATGTATATCGGATAGAATCAAAAATCCCAAACTGTCGTGATCTCGTACCAGAACAACAAATACAATACACCAAAAACTGGAATTCGACACTGCCAAATTTTCGTCTTTAATGCAAATCGGCATGATGAAAATGCAAAATCCAAGAAATATATCATTTAAGGTATAAAACAAGTACCTGTTTCTATAGGTTTAGGGTAGAGTAAGGACAAAACCAATATTCATTCAAAAAGCAAGATAAATGACTTACTTCTCGGTTCTCTTCTTGTGACATTTTGTTCGCCATTTTGGTTAAAAATCAAAGCGCCAGCGATTATCTAGACAGCGGTCATCACACAGTTGGGCATCCTGTGCCCGAGGAAGCCTTGGTCTACCCATAAATCATCGTTCACTTTTTCGCGCTTTTTTCAAGAATTTCGTCTCTCGTTGCAAGATTTCAGGTAAGTTGTCTCGATTTGTCTTTAAATTATCTTTAAATACTTTAAGCTCAAAAAAGCATCATTTAAGATACAAAACAAAGTTCTTAGAAACAAAAAGAGTGTGAGAACGTTCAGCCTAATATTTTGCCCAACTTTATGAACTGCCGAGACGACGGGAGCGAAAAATGGCAAAGTTGAAATCGTTGGGTATGCGAGTGTACTTACTGTATGAGCTATGAGCTTTCTTAACTTAAGCTTATTTGTTTTATTTTTTTACTAAATGTTCTTTGTGTAATATAAACAAAACAAGCTTTTGTATTTTTTGGTAGATACTGTAATCCTTGTTCTGTTTCAGTGTAGCGGCTGTGATCGCATCTTACTGTACATGGAATCCTCTTCTGTAACAAATGGTGTAGAGCACGGAATAGCTTGTCACCCAGTTCGCAAACCTCTTCCAGGGCAGGTAAAGTTTATATTAAGCTTATATAGTTTGTGAATGATTTGTAGGAACGGCTATAATGAGTTCAATATTTTATTGGCTGAATTTTTATGTCAAATAGTCATTGACTTAATACTGTCAAACCCATGACTCAATGAATAAGTTTGATTTTTGACTGCAAGAAATTGCAGTGCAAACGTAAAGCTCCTGATAAAACATAGGTCAATAGCACCGTACTTCAAATAATTGCCTTCTTATTGACTCTGTGAATTAAGAAAGTAGTCTGTGCACCAGAAGGTTATTTTGGGAGAAATTAAAGTCATCATGTGAAATCCATTTCCATAGTGACTCCAAATATATGTCTCTGCACTTTAAAAAGCTCAACATTACATTTCATCTTAAGGCCATTTGTTTGTCTGCAAATTGCCTTGGACCATTCATGAAGTTTAGAGAAATTATTCTGAACTTTTGCAAACGAACAACATGAATGGGATTGAACCATAGAAGATCGATTGTTGTTAGTGACATATGTAGGGCGCATGCGCATGGAAGGCCTCTCTGACAAATCTAGCTTATATATACTTTTTGGCTTCTTTATTCAGTTTGATAACAAAGCCCTTCTATACCACTAAGCTTTAACTGGAAGGTGAACTGGTAAAGGTGAATGATCTAAGGTTTACTGTGTTGTGAAAGCACAGAAAAACCATAAAAAGTTTACGGATGATAGATCCAACCATCTGAGTTTAAAATGTAACAATATTGCATGTACCTGACTTTTCGGTCACGGAACAAAACCTGTTGAATACAAATTGTTAACAAAAAGTTTGCAGATTACTTTGAGCCACAAAGTGGCTAAAAAGTGGGTCAGTTTTTATTGAAAGATCTGATGAGGAAATGCTGATTGTATAGTAGGCACTAAAAAATATTGAAATATATATAGTAAACACCCAGGAAGATAAGAGTTTGGAGCAACCCAAAGCATTCAACTTTGGACTCTTTTAAAGTACCTTGGATGAGATTGAACATCAAAATTAACTACTGGGCCTGGCCATATATGCCTTCTCAAATATCTAGAAGGTGTCGCTGGTGCAAAGGCAAAAGGAAATAACAAAAACAAATCAACAATTTATTTATTCATTTATATAAATAAATATAATAAATGCATAAAATAAATAAGCGAAAAATGAATAAAAAATAAAAATAAAATAAGACAAAATAAAAAAACAAACAAACAAAAAATAAATTTAATAAATAATTCAAATCAAATAAATAAATGCAGTAGCAGATCTATGGGGGTTGTTGATAAATGTAAAATGATAAATAAATAAATAAATAAATATATATATATATATACTTAACGAGTTACTTATTTATTGTTTTATTTATTTGTTTTTATTTAGTTAATTAATTAATTTATTTATTTACTTATTCATTAATTTAATATATATATATATATAAACAAATAAATGTTTTTATTTAGTTAATTAATTAATTTATATATATATATATAGATTAATTAAATTAATGAATAAGTAAATAAATAAATTAATTAATTAACTAAATAAAAACAAATAAATAAGTAACTCGATAAGTAAATAAATAAATGAATAAATATATAGTATACTTAAATAATTAAATAATTGGATTAATTGAAAAATAAATCAATATAAAAATAATTCATACGCAAATAGATAAGTAAAATAAAAATGTAAGTAAATAAAAAAAATAAAAAAAATAGAATGAATAAAGAAATAGATAAATAATATAATGGAATAACTATATAAATAAATTAATGACATAACATAGAATGAATATAAATGAATAACATAATATAAATGAATAACTATAAATAAATTTATAAGTAAGTAAATAAATAAATTTAGAAAAATAAATTCAATAAATAAATAGATAAATAAATAATAGAAATAACTATATAAATAAAGGTATAAGTAAGTAAATAAATAAATTGAATAAGATAGAATGAATAAATAAATAGATTAATAATATAAATGAATAATTATATAAATAAATAGATAAGTAAGGAAACAAATAAATTAAATAAAATAGAATGAATAAATATATATATAAATAATATAAACAAATAATTATAACTAAATTAATAAGTAAATAAAATATTGACATAAAATAAAATAAATAGATAAATAAATAATATAAATGATTAAATACAAATAAATGTAAAAGTAAGTAAATAAATATAAATAAAATAGAATGAATGAATAAATATATAAATAATAAAAAGGAATATCTATAACTAAATTTGTAAGTAGGTAAATAAATTAATAAAAATAGGATGAATAAATAAATAGATAAATAATATAATGGGATAACTTTAAATAAATGTATAAGAAAGTAAATAGATAAATTTAATGAAATAGAATGAATAAATAATTAGATAAATGATATAAAGGAATAACTATAACTTAATTTTAAGTAAATAAATTAATGGCATAAAAAAGTATGAATTCATAAATAGATAAATAATATAAACGAGTAACTATATAGATAAATGTATAAGTAAATAGAAATAAATTAAATAGAATGAATAAATAAATAGATAAATAATATAAATGAATAACTATTAATTAATGTATAATTAAGTAAATAAATAAATTGAATAGGACATAATGAATAAATAAATAGATAAATAATATAAACGAATAACTGAGTAAATAGAAAAATAAATGATATAAATGAATCAATAAATATATTTAGTTTAGTTTTTTTTACCTTTAGTAAAAATAATTCATACGCAAATAGATAAGTAAAATAAAAATGTAAGTAAATAAAAAAAATAAAAAAATAGAATGAATAAAGAAATAGATAAATAATATAAAGGAATAACTATATAAATAAATTAATGACATAACATAGAATGAATATAAATGAATAACATAATATAAATGAATAACTATAAATAAATTTATAAGTAAGTAAATAAATAAATTTAGAAAAATAAATTCAATAAATAAATAGATAAATAAATAATAGAAATAACTATATAAATAAAGGTATAAGTAAGTAAATAAATAAATTGAATAAAATAGAATGAATAAATAAATAGATAAATAATATTAATGAATAATTATATAAATAAATAGATAAGTAAGTAAACAAATAAATTAAATAAAATAGAATGAATAAATATATATATAAATAATATAAACAAATAATTATAATTAAATTAATAAGTAAATAAAATATTGATATAAAATAAAATAAATAAATAAATAGATAAATAATATAAATGATTAAATACAAATAAATGTAAAAGTAAGTAAATAAATATAAATAAAATAGAATGAATGAATAAATATATAAATAATAAAAAGGAATATCTATAACTAAATTTGTAAGTAGGTAAATAAATTAATAAAAATAGGATGAATAAATAAATAGATAAATAATATAATGGGATAACTTTAAATAAATGTATAAGAAAGTAAATAAATAAATTTAATGAAATAGAATGAATAAATAATTAGATAACTGATATAAAGGAATAACTATAACTTAATTTTAAGTAAATAAATTAATGGCATAAAAAAGTATGAATTCATAAATAGATAAATAATATAAACGAGTAACTATATAGATAAATGTATAAGTAAAAAGAAATAAATTAAATAGAATGAATAAATAAATAGATAGATAATATGAATGAATAACTATTAATTAATGTATAATTAAGTAAATAAATAAATTGAATAGGACATAATGAATAAATAAATAGATAAATAATATAAACGAATAACTGAGTAAATAGAATAATAAATGATAAAAAGGAATCAATAAATAGATTAATGAAATAAAGGAATAATAAGTAGATAAACAAATTAACAAAATTAATAAATAAATAATGTTTATTAAATTGATAAATAAATTAAATAAATGAATAAATAGATGAATATATAAAAATAAAGTAAATAGCATAAATTGTTAGACTAAAATTATTAGACTTATTAACTTATAAGAATAAATTAAATAAATGAATAAAATCAAATACTCAAAAAAGATAATAGTAAGAATATATAAATAAAATAGATAAGTTTTTAAATACGATAATAAATTAAATTATTCTATTAATAGAATAAATTATTGAAATAGACATAATATTAAAATAAATAACATAAATTGATAGAATCAAATAATTCAATAAATAAATAAAACATATTGATTTTATTTAGAATATTATTTAATATTATGATATTAAATGCTTATTTTATTTACATATTGCTTTTATTTATTTGATTGATTTCTTCATTGAATTTATTTATTTTCTTTGTTTGTTTTTTTATCTGATTTTATTTAATTTTTATTGTTTTATTCATTTGATTATTTATTTTATTTCATTTATTTCATTTATTTAGTACATAAATGAATAAATAAGAAATTGTTGCTTTGTTTTTCTTTTCCTTCCGCCTTTCCTCCAGTGACACCTTCTAGATATTTTAGAAGGCATGTCATGGGCTAAGGCCAGTAGTTCATCTTTGATGTTTAATCTCATCCAAGGTGCACTACAAGAGTCAGTCATTGAATGCTCTGGCTCGCTTTAAACTCTCATCTGACTGTGTTTTATTTATGTATATTTCTATATTTGTGTAAGGTGATAATGCAAGTTCACTTTCGTTTCAAGGCTGAAAATATTTTCAACCCTTAAACGAAGAAAAAAGGAGATTATTATTCACGAAAAGAAGAGATTGGTCACAAAAAATGAATTTATGGTTCCTGGATGTTCAAGGTTAAATACCATAGAGTGAGCTGGTTTAGTAATAGAAAGAAAGGGGTTAAGCTTTCACCTACGCTCACTAACAATTACATTTTGGATGCGCTGTAGTCACAACACATTACTAGGCCGTTTTTGTTCAATAAATATCATCAATATAGGTCATGAACAGCCGTTCTAATATTACATTTTTATCCTTTTCCCTTCTACAATACTAAAGGCTAGAGCTTCTGTCTGTTATAGCAGCAAAAGTGGTAATTATTATTTTTTACCTGTTCTGCTTAATCTCAGCAATGCTCTGCAAAGGCTAGTTACGCTACCCACCACCTGAACAAAGTCTTTATTGCGAAGCCAATTCGTCTCTGAAAAGGGAGAGGGAGGATGCAATGAATATTAAAGCTTTTTTGAAGTATTATTGTGATTAAAGCTTGTTAGCTTTGTTAGTTTGTTAGGAACTGTGCAAAGTTTGTTGTTTCATCTTTTTACATCTTAACAGCTTTTACTGCTTTAATTATTACAATCTCCACCGCAACTGTTGTTGCGCTTATTCAATAATTTATGACCAATTGTCAAGGAAGCCAGGAACAAGGGAAAACAGTTCTGATCAAAGGTGTACCCATGGGTAAACAAGGAAAAACGGGCGTGCAAGGGTACTCTACAGAGTGCTCGAGTTTTTGCGTGAGTTCGTAGGTGCGCAAGGGAGCAGGAGTGCACAGAGGTGAGCAGCACAAGGATACACATGAAAGCAAGGGTGAACAAGGGAGTGCAAGGGTGAACAAGGGAGCGCAAGGGTGAACAAGGGAGCGCAAGGGTGAACAAGAATGTATCAGGGAGCGCAAGGGTAAACAAGGGTGTATCAGGGAGCGCAAGGGTAAACAAGGGTGTATCAGGGAGCGCAAGGGTAAACAAGGGTGTATCAGGGAGCGCAAGGGTAAACAAGGGTGTATCAGGGAGCGCAAGGGTAAACAAGGGTGTATCAGGGAGCGCAAGGGTAAACAAGGGTGTATCAGGGAGCGCAAGGGTAAACAAGGGTGTATCAGGGAGCGAAAGGGTAAACAAGGGTGTATCAGGGAGCGCAAGGGTAAACAAGGGTGCATCGGGGAGCGCAAGGGTAAACAAGGGTGCATCGGGGAGCGCAAGAGTAAACAAGGGTGCATCGGAAAGTGCAAGACAGACAGACAGACAGATTTTATTTATTGGTCCCTTGAAACAGTAAAGTTACATCGGTTAGTGACCAAAAAATTTTAAAAAAAGGTAAAATAGTACGTATATAAGACGTACAACAGCTATTATGTGATTGTTCTTAGTTTTAGTTTACATTGTATTTCCTTTCTTTCATTTTTTCTTTTTCTAAATCTTTTCTGATTGTTTTTAGTTACTACTTAGTTTTACATTGTATTTTCTTTTTTCTTTTTTTCTTCCCTTTTTTCCCCTTTCCTTTTTTTATTTTTATTTGTATTTGTATTTTTTTTTTTTTGCTCTGCTTACTTCAGATTTCTATTGTGCTTTAGGTTTAATTTTTCATATTAGCGTTTCTCTTAGCTTGAAACATTCGGAAATGTACCTTGCAGCTATCCCTGCTAATTGAGTTGGCGGATTTATTAGTAAATTGAAAAGGCGTTTTTGTGTAATTTGATTGCGCTGCAAATTTTGGATAACTGAGTTTCGTAGCTCTTTGTATGTTTGGCATTGTACTAGAAAGTGAAATTCATTTTCTACGTCATTTTTGCATGTTGGGCAAATCCGATCTTTTTCCTTTGTGTAAGGCCTCGTGTGTCTGCCTTTCTCAATTTGCAATTGGTGATTACTTATTCTTAGTTTTGTTAGCGCAACTCTATGTTTCACATTAGGGATGGCTACAAGATAATTCTCTAATTCATATTTGTCTTTAAAAGTTCTATAAGTTCTTAGTTTGTTCATTTCATTACTGTTTTTCCTTTGGTCATTGAAAATTTCCCCATGCCATTTCTGGAAATACATATCATTAAGTCGTTTAGAGAAAATATCAAGGAACAATGTAGGGTCGGTTTCATTTTGATAGAGCCACATAAACCCAAAACCCGCTTTGAAAATTATTTCTTTTGTTTTGTGGGTCCAGTAGGACACGTGAAGGTTATTTACACACTCTGTATAAACTACTTTTGAGAGGGCCTCTTCTTTTGACCGAAGGTTGGTCCAGTATTTTATGTTCCTATATGTTGCATTTATACAGAGAGGATATCTGCCTAGTTCCCCTCTGCACGCATTGTTCACAGCCGTTTTTCCAGTTCCTAGTAACATTTTACAGAATTTAAGATGTACTGATTCAAGCGGATCTCTATCATCAACACAGCTTTTATTATCGGCACCCCATACCTCGCTGCCATACAATAAAATTGGTTTGATCAGTGCATCAAACAGTTTTAATGTAAGATTAATGTCTGATCTGAAGTGAATACCGAGATCTTTCCTTAACTTAAATAAAGCTTTGAGTGCGGTTTTTTTAAGCTCCTCTTTTGCTAAGTTAAAGTTTCCTACCGCGCTGAATACTAGCCCTAGGTACTTATAAGATTTGACATTTTCCAATTGTTCCCTGTTCAAAAGGAATTGATAGTTATTCATTACTTTGCCTATGTTATTAAAAATCATCACCTTAGTTTTTGAAGTATTGACTTTTAGACTATTTTCTTCTGAGTAGATAGAAAGTCTATTTAAAAGGTCTTGCAGACCACTACTTGTTTCCGAGAAAAGTACTAAGTCGTCTGCATACAGAAGACAATTTAATTTTGTGTTGCCTAAGATGTGGGCACTTGAAGATTTCGCTAAGGTATCAGGTAAATCGCTAAGGAACAGATTAAAAAGAGTTGGACTCAACATGCATCCTTGTTTTACCCCAACCATGCATCTAAAACTTTCACTAATTGAATCCCCTATCTTCCCACACGATATATCATTGGAGTACATTGATCTTAGAACTTCGTAAAAGTTTCCAGAAATACCAGCTTGTTGTATTTTCGCAAATAGTTTATCTCTAGGAATGCTGTCAAAGGCCTTTCGGAAGTCTATGAAGCAAGTGAAAAGCATATTGTTTTTCTTCTTGGGCTTGCTTTTTACTACTCTGTCGATAACGGTTTTCAGAATAAATATACTGTCTACTGTTGAGTGTTTTTTCCTAAACCCCCCTTGTTCCTTCTTTAGATATCCTTTCTGCACAAGGTAGTCATAGAGTCTTGAATTAAGTATAGATGTAAATAACTTACTGAGGCATGATAAAAGTGTTATTCCTCTATAATTGTTGACGTCAGAGCGATCGCCTTTTTTGAAAATTGGGATAATAAAACCCAGATTCCATTCTTGTGGAAACACTCCTGACCTAAGAATGATGTTGAATAACCTAGTTAGGTAGGGTAGTAAAGTATCTTTACCATATTTTAGTAGCTCGTTTAGTATATTATCGTGACCGGGAGCTTTGTTGTTTTTAAGGTTTTCTATAGCTAATTTTACCTCCTCTAGCCGTATCTCTGAGTCTAAAGGACCCGTCTGGTCTCTACATTTAGGGATGGATAAATTTGTAGTTGTAGTTTTGTTTAAGTCCATGAAGTGTGAGTGTAAGCTTTCTATTTCTAAATCACATTCTTGTTGTTTTTTGTCTTTCCCTACGCTGAATAGATTCTTGAGTGATCGCCAAAGTTTTTTGCTATCTTTGAAATCCAAATTTTTGATACCGCTTGCTCTGTATTGATATTTCTTACGCTTACATAATTTCTTGAATTTTTTCTTCTTCCAAAATAGCTCCCGCCTTAGCTCACTGTCATTGGGTGAGTTACATATCTTCCTTCCACACCGTTTAAGGTTTGCCTTCTCTGATCGACATTCCTCGTCGAACCATGGTGCGTTTGTTTTTTGACATTTCTGCTTGTCTCCGTATTTAAAACCCGCTTTCTCACTGATCTCAACTAGCAGCTTTGTAAAACTTGATGTGATATTGCTTGCTGTGTCTGGGCAATTGGTATCGCAGTGACTGACTAGGTTATCCAGTTTAGACCGATAGATATCAGAGCGAAGAATAGAGTCCACATTTTCTTTTACATTTGTACCGTGGCAGAATATTCGTGCGTGTTTAGCAAAGCTTTTTGATTGTGTTACCGTAATTTTGTTTCCAATCTTTATATTATATGTTATATGGCAATGATCAGAAATATGTGGAAGCAATGGGTGAATTTTAAGAAATTGAAATTTCTGCCGTACTCTATTGCTACTTATCACGTAGTCGACTAAGCTGGTACCGTTGTATTGATAACATGTCTTTTTCCCTGTTAAATCGCCAATTATCCTTCCATTTGCGATTCGTAAATTACTTTCACTACAAAGCTCAATCAGTGATCTTCCTCTGCTATCAGTATAGTGGTCCTCAGAGTACCTTGGCGATGGTACATCGAGTTCATAATCATACCTTGCAGAATGACGTCCCCTTGGCCGAGATATTTTATAATATCCTCTTCCAGATCAGACATATAATCCTCATCATTTGTTTGTTCATAATTTTGAGGACTAAAATAGACGGTACCTAGGAAGATATCCTTTTCCGTTCCGAAGTAATTTCGTTTTAATTTGCACCATATAATATTCCGGTTTTCCGAAGGTAAGTACGCGACTCCTTCTGCTACTTTGTTGCTTATATAGAGTGCGATCCCTCCAGAAATTTTTTTTACCAGATTTTGGTCTTGTTTTTATGAAATGCTTGAATTTTTCGACAGCTAAATCTGTATTTTGACTAGCATGAGTTTCCACAATTCCGAAGATATCATGTTGTTGAATGATATCAACCACCTCTGCTAATTTTGTTTTATTACCGAGCTCTTTGCTTTTATGACCGTGGATATTCCACGTACCAATTCTTAAAGACCTCCCAAAATCCCAATTACGAGAAGTTAGTGAACCTGGCATATTGACATTTTCAGTGATTTGAGATGTTTTTTATCCATTTCTATAGGCTAACCTTACACATTCAGAAATAATTTTTAGGGCTTGTTCTAATTGTTGCTGCTGAGAGTTCATTGGATACTGCTGTCTACCTGTGGGAAGTTGATTAGTTGTGGGTTGCTGGTACCCCTGTGGGTTACCTGGGAATGGGCGAAACATCGGGTTGTTTGTTGGTGGACAGTACGCTTGTGGGTTGCCTGTGGGGGCCTGATATCTTGCTTGTGGGATACCTGTGGATCCGCTAGGAGCGCCTTGTCTTCTTTGCTGGAAACGGTTGTTGACTGGGAATTTCCGAGTTACAGCGGGATCCCTTTGTCTTCTGAGCCCTGGAATTTGACTTTTTAAGCTTGCGACTAGTTTTTTCGTTCCCGTTTGGTTATTTAAGTGTACATTATCTCTGTATACACTTTCGTCGATATCTCCATTACGTGATAAGCAAACACCTCTATTGTCTGCAAAATACACCTTTGCACACCTAGAAGACAATCGCTCAGATGCACTGTTAACGACGTCTATTATGTCATTTTTAGCATGATCTCTCAAGTGAAACGTTAAGCCAGATACAACTATTTTGCTTTGGGGCCATAATTTAATGCACTCTTCTACGATATTCTCGATATTGGAGCAGATTTGTTCTGTGGGAAGTTCACGTATGTCGTTTGTTCCTGTATGCAATATGACGTATTCGTACTTATTGCCAGCCTCGCATCCCATTGTGCTCAAGTGGTCCAGCATCTCAATCGTGCCTCCTTGTACATATTGTTTGTTTACATATCTACCTCTCGCGAACCGGCTTTGAATAATTCCTCCAAAGATAGAATCAGAGAGCATCAGAATATTTCCGTAGGTTTCTGCGAGCGTAGCATTTCCTCTTGTCGTATTCTCTGTTGCTGTCTGGGCTGGTCTAGGTTCAGTTTCGCCTCTAGTTGTGCGAGAGGAGTCGACTATTTGTTGTTGATTTCCATTGATTGGTGATTCAATATTACCGCTAGAAGCAAGCTGCGGCAAATCGTTCGTGTTTGGAGAGTTTACGATACTAGAGCTGCTAGCCACTGTCGTCCGCAGTGTTTTTTGTGTATTAATTTGTCGTTCCACCTGTTCCACTTGTTCAGAATCCGATGGCTCGCCGCTCTCTTCGTCCTCTGAGTCATCGTCGCTGGATTCTTCAGCGTCCATTTCGATTTTGGTTTCTATGAATGTCAATCGCTGCTCACATTTTTCGAGGTCTAATTTAGTCTCGCGAATTTTATTTCCAAGTTTGGAATGTGAGCTCTGCAAACCTTTCAGATCAGCAAGGACTTTATCTTGCTTTGTTTCGTCTAGCTTCCGATCCATTTCCATAATTAATTCTTTCCGGCTATTCTTCTGTTGGCATTCCAGATCTTTGATTAGAATTAGTTGCTCGTTCATATCCATACTAAGATCGGATAATTTCTTGTCAAACTTTTCAATGAAGCCTTTCATCATTTCTTTGAAATCGAGAAATTCTTGATATCGGTCATCATGACCTTTTTGATCTGAGCTGTCCTTTAAGGCGACCTTTGAACTACACGGTTCAGAGAGTTCGACTGGATCCGTTGTTTCTTGCTCAGTTACAATAGATTCCTGTTCGATAATATCACAATCAGTTGTCTGATTTGTCTGTCCAGAGTAATCAAGTAAAGACATCAGTTTCTTGATGAGATAATCTTTACCAGTACCCTGCAGTTGTACGGTCTTCGTAGACGGATAAAAGTTCACCGTTATATTTTCGAATCGGTAAACTTCGGAGTTTTCTTTTGAAGAATGACTTATCAAAGCGTCTTGATCTCCATCCTGCAGTTCTTTAATGCAAAATTCCAAAAGTGACTTTGCATTCGAATTCCATTTGAATTGTTTCTTGGATGGTAGGTAACTTAGGAACTTAGTAAGTTCAGAGTGTTCTGAAGCCGCTTCCGACGCCATTATTCTTCAGGCCCGCGCGTGAGACAGCCATCGAGGGAGTAAACAAGGGTAAACAAGGGTGCATCGGGGAGCGCAAGGGTGTATCAGGGAGCGCAAGGGTAAACAAGGGTGCATCTGGGAGCGCAAGGGTAAACAAGGGTGCATCGGGGAGCGCAAGGGTGAACAAGGGCGTGAACGGGCGTGCAAGGGTACTCTACAGAGTGCTTGAGTTTTTGCATGAGTTCGTAGGTGCGCAAGGGAGCAGGAGTGCACAGAGGTGAGCAGCACAAGGATACACATGAAAGCAAGGGTGAACAAGGGAGTGCAAGGGTGAACAAGGGAGCGCAAGGGTGAACAAGAGTGAACAAGGGAGCGCAAGGGTGAACAAGAATGTATCAGGGAGCGCAAGGGTAAACAAGGGTGTATCAGGGAGCGCAAGAGTAAACAAGGGTGCATCGGAAAGTGCAAGAGTAAACAAGGGTGCATCGGGGAGCGCAAGGGTGTATCAGGGAGCGCAAGGGTAAACAAGGGTGCATCTGGGAGCGCAAGGGTAAACAAGGGTGCATCGGGGAGCGCAAGGGTGAACAAGGGCGTGAACGGGCGTGCAAGGGTACTCTACAGAGTGCTTGAGTTTTTGCATGAGTTCGTAGGTGCGCAAGGGAGCAGGAGTGCACAGAGGTGAGCAGCACAAGGATACACATGAAAGCAAGGGTGAACAAGGGAGTGCAAGGGTGAACAAGGGAGCGCAAGGGTGAACAAGGGAGCGCAAGGGTTAACAAGGGTGAACAAGGGAGCGCAAGGGTGAACAAGAATGTATCAGGGAGCGCAAGGGTAAACAAGGGTGTATCAGGGAGCGCAAGGGTAAACAAGGGTGTATCGGGGAGCGAAAGGGTAAACAAGGGTGTATCAGGGAGCGCAAGGGTAAACAAGGGTGCATCGGGGAGCGCAAGGGTAAACAAGGGTGCATCGGGGAGCGCAAGAGTAAACAAGGGTGCATCGGAAAGCGCAAGAGTAAACAAGGGTGCATCGGGGAGCGCAAGGGTGTATCAGGGAGCGCAAGGGTAAACAAGGGTGCATCTGGGAGCGCAAGGGTAAACAAGGGTGCATCGGGGAGCGCAAGGGTGAACAAGGGCGTGAACGGGCGTGCAAGGGTACTCTACAGAGTGCTTGAGTTTTTGCATGAGTTCGTAGGTGCGCAAGGGAGCAGGAGTGCACAGAGGTGAGCAGCACAAGGATACACATGAAAGCAAGGGTGAACAAGGGAGCGCAAGGGTGAACAAGAGTGCGTAAGGGTGAACATGGGAGCGCAAGGGTGCACAAGGGGGCGCAAGGGTGAATAAGGGTTTATCAGGGAGCGCAAGGGTAAACAATGGTGTATCAGGGAGCACAAGGATAAACAAGGGAGCGCAAGGGTTAACAAGGGTGCATCGGGGAGCGCAAGGGTAAACAAGGGTGCATCGGGGAGCGCAAGGGTAAACAAGGGTGCATCGGGGAACGCAAGGGTAAACAAGGGTTTATCAGTGAGCGCAAGGGTAAACAAGGGTGCATCGGGGAGCGCAAGGGTAAACAAGGGTGCACCGGGGAGCTCAAGGGTAAACAAGGGTGCATCTGGGAGCGCAAGGGTAAACAAGGGTGCATCTGGGAGCGCAAGGGTAAATCAGGGAGCGCAAGGGTAAATCAGGGAGCGCAAAGGTGAACAAGGGCGTGAACGGGCGTGCAAGGGAACTCTACAGAGTGCTTGAGTTTTTGCATGAGTTCGTAGGTGCGCAAGGGAGCAGGAGTGCACAGAGGTGAGCAGCACAAGGATACACATGAAAGCAAGGGTGAACAAGGGAGTGCAAGGGTGAACAAGAGTGCGTAAGGGTGAACATGGGAGCGCAAGGGGGCGCAAGGGTGAACAAGGGTGCATCGGGGAACGAAAGGGTAAACAAGTGTGCATCGGGGAGCGCAAGAGTAAACAAGGGTGCATTGGGGAGCGCAAGGGTAAACAAGGGTGCATCGGGGAGCACAAGGGTAAACAAGGGTGCATCGGGGAGTGCAAGGGTAAACAAGGGTGCATTGGGGAGCGCAAGGGTAAACAAGGGTGCATTGGGGAGCGCAAGGGTAAACAAGGGTGCATCGGGGAGCGCAAGGGTGCATCGGGGAGCGCAAGAGTAAACAAGGGTGCATTGGGGAACGCAAGGGTAAACAAGGGAGCGCAAGGGTGCATTGGGGAGCGCAAGGGTGCATTGGGGAGCGCAAGGGTAAACAAGGGTGCATCGGGGAGCGCAAGGGTAAACAAGGGTGCATTGGGGAGCGCAAGGGTAAACAAGGGAGCGCAAGGGTAAACAAGGGTGCATTGGGGAGCGCAAGGGTAAACAAGGGTGCATTGGGGAGCGCAAGGGTAAACAAGGGTGCATTGGGGGGCGCAAGGGTTAACAAGGGTGTATTGGGGAGCGCAAGGTTAAACAAGGGAGCGCAAGGGTAAACAAGGGTGCATTGGGGAGCGCAAGGGTTAACAAGGGTGCATTGGGGAGCGCAAGGGTGCATCGGGGAGCGCAAGGGTAAACAAGGGTGCATCGGGGAGCGCAAGGTTGAATAAGGGAGAGCAAAAGAGATTAAGGGTGAACAATGAAGTACAGGGGTGAGCAAACGCTCTCACACGAAAAAGGTGAAGGTAGGTGCAAAAGATTGTAAGGAGATACTGTTGTAGTTCCTTCCATCACAGGGTGTAGTAGTGTGTTGCAACATCCATGTAAAAAAAAAGGCCTCAACCCAGGACGAAATATCACCTAATTGATATTTAGGTCATAGTTGACTGAATGAAGATAAGCATCCAATCTACTATTACCAGGACCTCTGCCTCGGAGGCCGGTGACGAATACTCAACCAGGAGGTCCCTCAGGTCCATTATTTTTCCTGTTACGATTTGATTGACCAGCTTGCCCGGGACCGGGGATGGAGTATCCTGAACTGACAATAAATGGTCATTGTAGTAACGCTCAGGAGGGCTATCATTTGGGCAGCTAAAACTAGGTCAAACAAGCAGCTGTGGAAAAGTGGACGGGGCCGGGTCAGAGGAAGACAACAAAAAACTATCCGCCAATCAAACTAGTAACATCCTTTTAAGGATTGTTGCATAGGTCACTGCTGTAGGATGGGCCGCAGAAATCTGCCGGGGTTAAGGTATAACCCCCATAGTTGTCGTCTTTACCAGTGGCGGATGCTCGTTTTGAGATACGACTTGTTGAAGTGTTGAAGGTTGTCTTGGCATACTAAGGTGATTGACCGGACGATTTATGCCAAAAGTGAAGGCCGTGAAGTCCGAAAGGCAATATATTTCAACCACCCTAACCTTAACACTAACTATAACCCTAACCCTAATCCTAATCAAGGTTACGGTGGTTGACAGCAAGACTTCTCTGTTTGCCTTTTTGTGACATGTCACTTTCAGGACAATCAGGAAACGGTTTCAGGGAGTGGGACTTGCCCCATGCATGCGCGGTCACACTCGACTAATATAAATCATAAGCTATAGTACACCACCTGGCGTGACCTTCTTGCGCGGGGACGGACACGAGCAGTGGAAGCAGCTGTATGGAAATGGAAGAGCTGGGCTATTATTGACGACTAGTCCTCAAGATATAGTGCCATCAATTGTTGACGAAATGCCACGGTCTCACAGCAAACTCGTTATAGGTGCAAATGATCGTAAAGAGGTACTGGTATAGATCATTCTATCGCTGGGGGTAGTAGTGTATAAAAACAGCCATGCAAACAAAGAAGATCTTACCTGTTTCTTGCACTTGTTCGACTGTTATTTGTGAAGATAGGCCTCCCATATAGTATTTCCTGGTGCCCTGTCTCAGATGCTGGGAAGGAGTTTGCAGGCAAAAGGTCCCTCGGGTCAATAAAGTATCGGCTTACAATCAACCTGATTTACCAGGGTAAATCCCGTCCCTACCAGAAACGGTTAGTGGCGCATCGCTTTGTACTTGTCTTCTCTGTTTGCTATAAAGTAGCACACGCCACGAAGAGGCAAATGGGAGTCAAGATATCAGTCTCAGGAGGTGGGACCCGCGGTCTATTTTTAAATGAAATTCAAACAGTCTTTTTAATGTTTTGATGTTGTTGTTGTTTTGAGTTCGTTTCCGTCCTTGTTCTTCGTCTTGATCTGAAATAGCAGATGGTTTCTCAGCACATGCGGCAGTATTTCTTTTGGACCGAGCTCTGCGAATTGTTTATCTCATTTTCTTGGTTGTATTTATTTTGTGGCGGCTAAAAAGTAGCACACGACACGCAAAGGGAATTGGTAGTCAAGAAATCAGTCTCTGGGGGTGGGACTAGAGCCTATGCACGCGCGGTCGGACTTGACTCTAAATATGTCTAAATTAAGTTCGACAAGTTTGTTTTTTATGTTTTTATGCTTTTTTGGTGATGTTTTTTTGAGTTCTTTGTTGTTTTCTATTTTGTGGCGGCTATAAAGTTGCACACACCACGAAAAGGGAATTGGAAGTCAAGAAATCAGTCTCTGGGGGTGGGACTAGAGCCTATGCACGCGCGGTCGGACTTGACTCTAAATGTCTAAATAAAATTCGATCAGTTTTATTTATTTATTTTTTTTTGGGGGGGGGGGGGGGTGGTGTTGTTGTTTTGAGTTCGTTTCCGTCCTTGTTTTTCGTCTACATCTATCATCGCATGTTGTTTCTAAGCACATGCGACAGTATTTGTTTTTGACTGATGTCTAAGAGTTGTTTATATCATTATCTTGAGTAAATTCTAGGGCATCTTATTTGTACAAGGTTGGAATTCGTCGAGCGTTTTTTTCTTCTTAAAATAATTTTGTCATGTCGTTCCTAGTTTTTTTCTTCTTGATGTAATTCTCACATGTCGCTCCAAGGCAGACACTGTTTTGTCGACCTTGAAAATGACATAATCAAACTTTTTCTTTATAGCTCTACCGAATATAAACAAAAGAAAAAATGATAGCAATTATCACAAATTAAAATAATCAAATTATAATAAAAAATACCCTTCTTACGACAAAAAATACATGTGATCTTCTCGTGGCGTGTGGATCATATCAGAGACAATAAATGGTTAGACCTTTGTAATTTGTCTCGACTGTTTTTGCCCTAAACAAGGCAGAACTATAGGATTAAACAATTGAGAGAAGAGATCGATAAATCCAATGACTGCCAGTACTGAATTGCATTGCCTTTTTTGCTTGGTGGGATTTTACTCTTGTTATTATTCCTCCTCCTCCACTTTGTTTTTCTCACCGCCTGGGGGGTGGGGGGGGGGGGGGGGTAGTAGTGTGTGACAACAGCCATGTAAACTAAGAAGGCCTCTTCCCACGACTAAATGCCTACTTTTGTTCTTGGACTTGTTTGACTAGGTATTGTTGAAATTCTCATCTACTATTACAACACATGAGGCAGTATTTCTTTGGACTGAGTTCTGCGAGTGCTAATCTCATTTTCTTGAGTTAATTCCATTCTCAGACGGCCCTGTGGTTTGAGTCGAAGTCTTGCCTGTACCAATAGCCATCAGAAAATCGCTTATTACACAAGGAAAGCAGGCTTTTTTTCTTCTTAAAATAATTATTTTATGTCGCTCCCAGCTTTCTTTTTATTTTAAAGTAATTCTTTTATGTCGCTCCTAGCAGACACTGTTCTGTCGACCGTGAAAATGTGAAACCTTTTCTTTATACTTCTACCGTATAAAAAAGAAAGAAAAAATTATAGTTATTATAATAAATATTTGAAATAATTAAGTTATATTGATAGAAATACCTTTCCTACGACAACAACACATTTGATTTTCTCGTGTTGTGTGAATCAGATAATAGACAAGGAATGAGTAGACCTTTGTAATTTATTTGTCTCGACTGTTTTTGCCCTGAACAAGGAATAACTATAAGATAAACGATCGGGGGAAGAGATCAATAAATTCAATGAATGCCTGTAGTGAATTGCTGTACCTTGTTTGCTTGGTGGGATTTTTCTCTTGTTATGATTCCTCCTTCTCTTAGTTTTTTGTCGCCGCTGGGGGTAGTAGGGTGTGACAACAACCATGTAAACTAAGTATGCCTCCACCCACGACTTAATGCCCTTCTTGTTCTTGGACTTGTTTGACTGGGTATTGGTAAAGAAAGGACTCCCAGCTAGTATTATTTGGTATTACCTGGTGCTCTGTCTCAGATGCCGCGAACAAGTTTGCAGTCAAAAGGTCCCTCAGGTTAGATTACCATCTAATTGACCAACTTGGCCTCGACCGTGGAGAGTATTTCGTCCCGACCAGAAACGGTTGGTGGATTACTTCTCGGTACTTGACTTTTCTGTTTGCTATAAAGTTGCACACGCCACGAAAAAAATTGGGAGTCCAGAAGTCAGTCTCTGGATGTGGGACTAGACCCTATGCACGCACAATGAAAGCAGGGCATATGTGTACCAATGGAAACAGTTATGTTTATGGCATCGCGCTTCAAGATGCCAAGCCTCTACGTGGGCCTTAAAAGGGTATCTTATTTGTACAAAGTTTGAATTTGTCGAGCTATTTTTTCTTCTCAATGTAATTCCCTCATGTCGCTCCGACCTTTCTTACCTTCTTGAAGTAAATTTCATAAGTCGCTCCAGGCAGACACTGTTCTCTCGACTGAATGAAATATGAAAATGATATTGTCAAACGTTTTATATATATACCTCTACCGTATATAAAAGAATGAAAAAAATGATAGTAATTAAAATAAATAATTAAAATAATAAAGATATATTGATAGAAACGACAACACAACACATACACACATTCAATTTTCTAGTGTCGTATGAATCAGATAACAAACAAGAAATGGGTAGACCTTTGTAATTTGTCTCGACTGTTTTTGCCCTAAACAAGTCAGAACTAAGGATTAAACAATTGAGAGAAGTAGATAAATCCAATGACTGCCAGTACTGAATTGCTGTGCCTTTTTTGCTTGGTAGGATTTTACTCTTATGATTCCTCTTCTTTTTTTTTTTTTTTTTTTTTTCGCTTCTGGGGGTAGTAGTGTGTGACAACAACCAGTCAAAAACTAAGAAGGCTTCCTTCGACAACTAAGTGCCCTCTTTTGTCCTTGGACTTGTTTGACTGGGTATTTGTAAAGTCCCAGCTAATATTACCTAGTGCTCTGTCTCAGATGTCGGAAACAAGTTTGCTGGCAAAAGGTCCCTCAGGTTGGGTTACCATCTAATTGTCCAACTTTGACCTCGACCGGGGCAAATATCCCGTCCGACTAGAAACGTTTTGTGGAGTACCGCTTTGTACTTGTCTTCTCGGTTTGCTATAAAGTAGCTCACGCCACGTTAAGGGAATTGGAAGTCCAAAAATCAGTGCCAGGAGGTGGGACTAGACCCTATGCACGTGCGGTCGGACTTGAGTCTAAATATGTCTAAATGAAATTCGATCTGTTTGCTTTTTATGTTTTGATGTTTTTTGAGTTTTTGTTTTTGTTCTGAGTTCGTTTCCGTCCTTGTTTTTCGTCTACATCTATCATCGCAAAAGGTCCCTCAGGTTGGGTTACCATCTAATTGACCAAGGTGTTGTTTTTGTTCTGAGTTCGTTTCCGTCCTTGTTTTTCGTCTACATCTATCATCGCAAAAGGTCCCTCAGGTTGGGTTACCATCTAATTGACCAACTTGGCCTCGACCGTGGAGAGTATGCCGTCCCGACCAGAAACGGTTTTGGAGTACCGCTTGGTACTTGACATTTCTGTTTGCTTTAAAGTTGCACACGCCACGAAAAGACAATTGGGAGTCCAGAAGTCAGTCTCAGGATGTGGGACTAGACCCTATGCACGCACAATGGAGGCAGGGCATATGTGTACCAATGAACACAGTTATGTTTATAGTATCGCACTTCAAGATGCCAAGCCTGTACCTGGGCCTTAAAATGGTATCTTATTTGTACAAAGTTTGAATTTGTCGAGCTATTTTTTTTTTCTTCCTAATTTAATTCTCTCACGTCGCTCCGAGCTTTCTTATCTTCTTGAAGTAAATCTAAGATGTCGCTCCAGGTAGATACTTGACTTTTTGCTATATAGTAGCACACGCCACAGAAAAACAATTGGGAGTCCAGAAGTCAGTCTCAGGAGGTGGGACTAGACCCTATGCACGCACAATGGAAGCAGGGCATATGTATACCAATGAACACAGTTCTGTTTATGGCATCGCGCTTCAAGATGCGAAGCCTTAAAAGGGTATCTTATTTGTACAAAGTTTGAATTTGTCGAGCTTTTTTTTTTCTTCTTAACGTAATTATCTCATGTCGCTCCGAGCTTTCTCATCTTCTTGAAGTAAATCTCACATGTCGCTCCAGGCAGACACTGTTCTTTCGACTATGAAAATGATATCGTCCCGACTCTTTCAAGATGTGGGCTAACAGTAGATAATCTCCGAGAAGATCAGAGAGAGACAACAACACGAGTGTTTAGCTCTGTAGCAAAAATGGAGGACTGCATCCGGGACTTTATTGTTCTTACCACAGGGAACCCAGATATTGTAACATCCTTTCTCTTTTGAGAAAGTGAAACAGAGGCTTATAACATAACTAACAATTGTCCTTGCGTATAGTAACGTGCTGATAAACATTGTTCTCAGTTCTAGATAAAATGTAAACAATAAGAATAAAAGATACAATCAACTATTTAACATCAGATTAGTCTTTTGTTTTAACTCGTGACATAATCCCTAAGGTAGCTTGGTTGCGTAGTTGTCCGTGAGGATCTCCGTATGGGTATTATAGGTGGTGTCTGTTCCTCAGCAACCGCATTAGGTGTTTCCACTTGCGCTGGTGTTTCTGGTGATTGGGTGGTAGTACTAGATTCCATTTCCGCGGGTGGTGGTACTACTTCTGGTTTCCTTGACGACAATTCAGGTTGAGTTTCCGAAGTCTTCCTTAGTTCGATTCGGTTTCTTCTATACTTCCCAGAAGGCGTTTCGATGTCATACGACCTTTCATCGAGTCTCCTAACAACCACACCCTTTTCCCATTTTTTGTTGCCTTTTCTTAAAGGTTTCAGTCTGATAGTATCCCCCTCTTCCAAAATTCCAAGATCCTTAGCATTCTTGTTGTAGTTCTTACACTGTCGTTGTTGTTCCAACTTGAGCCGACACCGGTCCTCCTTCAGAAAATCCATTCCCCTAGGTTGGAGTTGTACATCAGTCATGGGTAATATAGATTTAGTTCGACGATTGAGAAGGCGTTGGGCGGGGCTGCTTCCTGCTCCTTGAGTTGGTGTGTTTCTTATCTCAAGGAGTGCTAGCTGGGGGTCTGTTTTGTCTTGAGCACATTTTGAGAGCATAGCCTTTGCTGCTTTTACCCCAGACTCAACTTTTCCATTTGGATGCCCAGGTGAAGATAGATTATGCTCAAAATCCCATTCATAAGCATAAGTCCTCAAACTCTTTGGCATCAAGCTGAGGTCCTCCATCACTGACTAGTTGTACAGGAACACCAAATCTTGAGAAGTGTTGTTTCAGTTTCCTAATCACTGCAGGGGAGTCAGTTTTTTTAAGAAGGTCAACTTCCCAGTATCCACTAAAATATTTAACTGTTAGTAGGTAGTCTTTGTTGTTCCATGAGAATAAAACAACACCAACAATTTCCCATGGTGCTTTAGCTTCTATAGCTATGAGTGTTTCTTTCTATTGAGCTTTAGCAAATGTTTGACAGGCATCACAAACACTTGCTAGCTGTTTGATTTCTGCAGGCATACCAGGCCAAAATATGCATTCACGTGCACGTCTTAACATACTCTCACCTCCAAGATGTGATATGTGGAGATGGTCCTTGATCTCCTTACGCATGCTCTCAGGAACGATGACTCGTTCTCCCTTAAAGATCAATCCATCATGTAAGGTCAGTTCATCTCTATATGAAAAGTATGGTGTAACCTGGGTAGGCAGTCCTGTCTCGAGTCTGGCCATCCTTTAAGAATGACTGATTTCAGAGTATCGTCCGTTTCAGTGGCTTTCTTTAGCTGTCTAGGCCTTTCTTCTCTAAATCTTAGGTGACCAACAGCATTAATCTTAGCAAAACTATCCTCGTGTTCAGTATCATCAGGCAAGTATGCACGAGATAAAGTATCAGCTATGTACATCTCCTTGCCCTTCTTATATACAACTTCAATGTCATACTGTATAAGTCTAAGCATCATACCTTGAAGACGCTTTGGGGACTTGTGCAGTGGCTTGCGTGCAATCATTTCCAGTGGCTTATGATCACTATGCACAATGGTTTTCCGTCCAAACGTATATTGGTGAAAACGTTTCAGCGAGAACACAATTGCCAGGCACTCTTTCTCAATTTGCGCGTACCCGCATTCCGTAGCAGTAAGGGCACGACTGGCATAACACAGCGGCTTTCCTTCTTGTAGTAAAACAGTGCCTAAACCAGTGCTCGAGGCATCACATTGTATCACAAGTTCTTTGTCAGGATCATAATAAGCAAGTACAGGAGCTGTAGTCACTAGTCTCTTTATTTCTTTCATCGCATGATCCTGTTCCTCACTCCATTCCCATTCCACATCTTGTCTAGTGAATCGACGAATAGGATCCATTACCGTGGAGAGTTGTGGAAGGAACTTTGCGAGATAAGTTACCATTCCCTGGACACGTCGAGCTCCCTCAACATCAGTGGGGTTTTCCATTGGCTTCGACTTTCTTCATATCAGGTTTTAGACCCTCACTTGTCACGACGTGACCAAGGAACTCAACTTCAGTGGTCTTGAACACACTCTTCTGGTGATTCAGCTTAATGTTATTTCTAGCACAAACATCAAGTAGATTTCTCAATTTCTCATCATGATCACTCTCAGAATGTCCATAAACTAGAATGTCATCAGCCACACAGACCACTCCACGAAGACCTGATAGACTCTCCATGAGCTTACGCTGGAATATCTCAGAACTGACTTTGAGACCAAATGGGAGACGACACCAACGAAATCTGCCATTCACAGTGATGAATGTCGTCATGTAACTACTCTCTTCATCAAGTTAACAGTGCCACTAACCATGGGCAAGATCAAACTTACTGAACAGCTTAGCATTGGCGAGCTCAGGCAGGATATCATCAATTGTCGGGAGAGGGTATATTTCCCTCTGAAGAGCTTCATTCAAGACTCTTGGGTCAAGACAGATCCTGAGCTGGTCATTCTTCTTCTTCTGTATAGAGATCTGTGAGCACCATTGAGTTGGCTCAGTTACAGGCTTCAGGACTCCAAGCTTGACAAGGTTGTCTAACTCTTTCTCAAGTGCAGGTTTAACTCTGATAGGTACTCGTCGTTGTGGACTTTGAGTAGGCACGGCATTGCCATCAACCTTGAGATTTACTTTTCCTGAGAAACATCCTACAGCAGTGTCATCAAATACAGCTTTGTATTCAGTCACTAATTCTGTGAATCCATCAGCGACTACATGGACCTGCTTGAAGTTATCATAGTTGACCGTGATGAGCTTCATCTGTTCCGCTGCTTTTCCGCTAAGCAAGGGTGTTAAATCCTCTTTCACAACTTCAAACATGACATTATCCGTCTTCTTCGTAATCAGATTTATAGTGATAATCCGACACTTTCCACTTGTTTAAGAGTAGTTTTATTATACATGTTCAGTGTATTTTCCGATTCTTGGAGTTAAGTGTTTTGCTGCACATATTTCTGATTTATAACATTGACTGTGGCACCGCAATCAACCTGGAATTTGACTCTCCGTTAATCTTTTAGACACATCTCAGCATATAAGGGACCCCCAGAGACAGAGTTAATTGATTCAGATATGACTGGGCATACCATTTCAGCAGAGGAATCGGAGTCAGATCCGTCACCAACAGTATGGACTTGTTTCTTGCCACCCAAACTTGGACAGCAACTCGAGAAATGGTTGGGAGCCTTGCAATTATTGCATCTCTTCCCCCAAGCTTTGCAGAATTCCTTCTTTAGAGTGTGAGAATAGCCACAAAATTTGCATTTAGCTGCTTGACGAGGATTCGTGCCTCCAGGTTTACCATTACCGACTGCCTTGTTCCTTTGACCATGTGAAGCTCCTTTTATTTCTGGAAAGGAAGAGGAGGTACACCGATTGAATATAAACAAGCAAAAAACAATCTTCAGTTGATCAGACGTTTTCTCATAACTGTGACAAATGTCAAGTGCTTTCTGTAGAGTGAGTTCTCCTTCTTGCAGCAGACGCTTTCTGGTATGATCATCTTTCACACCAAGTACAACTCTATTTCTTCAGTAAGGAAGTTTTCAAGCACTCACAGAAATTGCAAGTCTCGGCCAATGTCTTCAGGCTTGCAACATAGCTGTCATTACTCTCATCAGGTTTCTGGACTCGAGTGTTGAACTTGTACCTCTCGAAGGTCTCGTTGGTTTCACCAAGTATGTGTGCATCAAGTTTGGTTAGGATATAGATTAATTAAGCTCCTACTGAAAATTTATTTATTTTGATACTGATAATGCATTCGAGATGGCGTCTAAAGTTAGATATTTCACAATTAGCAAGAAAACGGGCTTTGATAGTTGAATCGCTGTACGAACCATTTAAGGAATTCAAATTTCTATACGAAGCGAAGGCCGATTTAACAAATCAATACAATGTTTATGAACAAATAAAGTCTTACCACAGTAATTTCAGCAAGTAAGAGTCCTTCTATGGCTTCCACCAACTCCTGGATGCTGTCATCCTTCGTTTCGACCTACAAGAAATCTGGAATGCTGGATATTCATGGGACGAAATCCTACCAGAACAACTACAAGATAAATAGACAAGCAGAAATTAATAGCTCATTGAACACGGAAAAATTCGGAATTTCTATATTTTTTTCCGTGTTCAATAAACTGTTAATTTCTGCTGCCCTAGGTTTGCATTCATTTGCATCTCTTAAGCTTGTTGAAATGTATTTTTTTTCTTTTGAGCCCTGAGCACTACACTGTGTACATTGTCTATTTTTGGGTTAGTTTTTCTAATGAAAATAGAACAAGAAATGACGCTCTGAAATAGGAAGCAAATAAAATCGGCAACAGACAAGTTACAAAGAATGCTGATCATGCAGATCAATAGATCGTACAGTGTTTTAGAAGTCAAACTCAAAACATAGACAACTTTTGGCGGGAAAGATGAAATCAACATAAACAACTCAACTAATTTAGTTTGCAAAAGAACCTGAATAAAGTAACAGAATAAGTAGGAGATAACAAGAAGGAAATAAATACCAAATATTATGCAATTATACTATACATTATTATTATTACAATATTATTATTCAATATTATTAATATTATACAATATAACATACATACTCACAGAAAAAAAATGGCTTCCATTTATTTTTTGTACAGAAAATGAATATTTGCTTTCAAGAATTATATAATTAAGCAATGCAAAATGAACGGAATTTGATTGATCAATAGCGCCAAAAAAAGGAGGGCTTGGGCGGTGACGTCCATTAAGTACTGTAATTCTGTGTTATCGCTGTTCAAGCATAGTTTATTTGCAGTCATCCATTTTTTAATATCTCTGAGGCAAGATTCCATACGTATTTTAGGTTGTATTAGCTCTCCCGGATCCTGGGGATTAAAAGGCAAATAGAGCTGAGTGTCATCAGCGTAAAAGTGGAAACTTACATTATGTCGTTCTATTACTTCCGCGAGAGGTGCGGTATACAAGGAATAAAAGATTGTACCTAGAACAGACCTCTGAGGAACGCCACATTATAATTTACGACTTGTAGAGAACTCATTGACAGCAAAGTGCTGAGGAGTGAGCAAAGTTCACTAGATGTTGTAGACGAGAACTCAGATAGAAGTACATAATATCATTTCTCCTCAAGAATAAGAATAGGTTAAGTAGGTGGAAAATTGATCCGGATTGTTTGGACTGTATCAGCATAAAATGTCATTTTGGAATTGTATATGAGTGTTTACCATGATGCATTGTTCAACATACATTTCGCGATGCACATTGAGGTTTGTTTTACGCCACAAGCGTTCAAATTTTCTTCGTTTTGTTTTTGCTTGTGCAATGTCATCGGTGTACCAGGGAGCCGCAGGTCTTTTGGTTACAGTTTTAGTTTTAGAGGGAGCATAAACATCAAGCAGAGAGGATAGAGTCTCTTGATAGCAGTTAGCAAATTGAGTTATGTCGTCAAATTGGCGTGATACTAGGTCTGAGTCTTTGATATCTTGAAGAAAACAATCCTTATCGAAGTTTTCTACACTTCACTTCCACTCGTTCTAGACTCGGCTTTTGGCAGGTTGATACCAGTGCACGGCCGAGTTATCTGATATAACAGGATCTGTCACTCTTACGTTTTCTACTGATTGATCCCCTCCTTTTGTAATTATCAAATCAAGGGTGTGGCCATTTTTGTGAGTCGAATCATGGACATGTTGTGTCAAGTTAAAAGCGTCTAGTAATTCTCTGAATCGAATGGCAGATCGATCCTCTATAAATCAACATGAAAATGAAAGTCGCCTGTAATAATTAATGGTTCAGAAGATGTGATGACCCCTCCAAGAAAAGAACTGAAGTCATTTAGAAACTGGGTGACATTTAGGTGGAGGACGGTTGCCAAAAATCATCCTATGTGAGAACAGCAATGTAAACTAAGAAGGCACGACTAAATGCCCTTAAAAGGTTTTATTAACAACTTACATTAACCGCAACTTCGGAACTACAGGGATATAGCGATATCTTGAATCAGTATCTGGGCTCACGTGAATCGCATTCATTGGGAGCCGCATGATTCTGATCAGTATGAGGCCAAACGTTGAAATACCGAACTCCAAGCGGCACGAACGCGCGTTCGATTGCTTAATAAAAAAAAGATGATCTACATTTTTAACATTGTTTGTATTCATTTTTAGCGGTACCATGTCCATGTACCCCCTCCCTCTCGAACCACAATCTTTCTACCCCATATCCCCCACCACCCATGATGCACAATGCAATGCATGGCGCTTTCACAGGACGGGGAGCCAGGACCTGCAAGGAAACGGGAAACCCTACAAAATGACAAATAGGCTAGCAGTGAAACCTTGTGATATTCGCGAGTATAGGCGACTTTTGGGTGTCAAACTCGCGCGCGCTCAGGCTTTTAAGGGCAAAATAACATAAGGTTTTATATTTTCGTCCCCCTTCTGGCAGGACGGCCGCATCAGTTATTTCAGGGGGGTTATATTGGCTTGAATTTGTCACGCAAAAAGTCACGTGATAGTAGTAGAGGACTTGGCGGCTCAAACCAAGTCCAGTCTATACTACTCACCAGCGGACGGATTCCATAATATGGTAACAGTATATGAGTAAATTAGTGCAATACACCAAATACTGGAAATCGACTCTGCCAAATTTTCGTCAAGACTTCTTCAGGGCAGTCTGCCAAATTTTCGTCTTTAATAAGACTTTTTCAGGACAGAGTCGATTTCCAGTTTTTGGTGTATTGTATTCATTGAATTGTATTCAAGAAAATATAAATACCCGATGAAGCGTTATCGGATAAAACAAAATATAAATACCCGGTAAAGCGTCATCAGGTTATCGGGTAAAAGAAAATATAAATACCCAATAAAGCGTTATCGGGTAAAAGTAAATATAAATACCCGGTAAAGCGTTATCGGGTAAAAGAAAATATAAATACCCGGTAAAGCGTTATCGGGTAACGAAAATACAAATACCCGGTAAATTGTTATAGGGTAAAACAAAATATTTTTACACTTCCGTTCACTTTAAAACAACCGGAAGTGCGTTGCTCTGACAGAATAATGTGTTCATCAGCCAGGCAAAACGGATTATCGATCGGCTACGTTTGTTTTTTCAACCTCGCACTTACTCAAAAAGCAAAACATACAACAAACAACAAATTTTAATTTATCCTTATCTTACATATAGAAACAAAAGTATAAACCTCAGAGTGTTATCTGTTTCAAAACAGAATTATGAATGAGATTTTATGAGCATCAATAGTGCTCCAAGAAATTTAGTTTCCTTTTGAAAACAGACAAATGAGAATTCTAGACGTTTTCGTCTAAAGCAGCCTTACTCTATACATCCTCATTACTATTTGACATGGAATTATGATGTGACTTTGGTAATAATGCATGGCTGCTGGTCCCCTCTCATTTCTATGCCGAATGAAATAAGATATTATTCTGGAACTCCAGAAGGGTATCATCAGGTGCCACCTGACTCATTGTCGCCAGCATCTAGCATTTATACGGGAAACTGTTGACGGAGGATACCAAGGAAGGGATAGAAGGTACCCCTGTTAGAAGCGCGCCAGTCCCTCCAGGTCTGCTCGTCGAGGTAACTCTGGAGGTGCACCCTGCGAATCCCCCGCCGTTCTTTTACTGTGCGTTTAAGGCGGGACCATAAAGATTCGATGTGTTGGGTGTGTACACCGGTTATCGGATCGACAAAATTGTACCGGTGTACAAAAACTCCTTGATTGGCCACGATATTTGGCAATCGGGCATGAAGGCGTCTATACGCCGCCCAATCATCGGAATGGACCGTGGAGCCCGGAAGTAGCGCTCGTTGGATGAAAGGGAGGAGCGTCTCGTCATCTCTCCGTGGAACAAGCTGGAAATATCCTCTGGAAGGGGAATATGCGGTGGACAGCACGCCAAACACCCAATTTTCGCGCATTGGCGGTCTTCCACGGTTGTACTAAAATGGACAAAGAAAATAAAAATACATGACACAATTTATCGAAAAAATAAAACATAAATACCAGGTAAAACAGTTGTACTCCCCTTTTTATCTCAGAATTTTCATATCGCATTCCGGGTAATAATAAATAAATATCTTATATTAGTAGCTGTTAGGTAAGACATACCTTTGGCTTGTGGTTAAATCTGCTCTCGTCTATCTGGCAGACAATGCCGGGCCCTCTGAATGGTATTACAGGGCGTCGTCGCAAATCTTCTGCGCAGATGTCTCTGATCCTAGCAGATATATGGCCCACAGCCCGTTCACTTACATCCCACATCTCTGCGGATGTCTTCTGTTTCAACTTTTTTGCCCAAGAATGAATTATGATGACAATTTTGGAAAGTTCAATTCTTGGGAACTCGGCGAAGAAGGATCCATTCCTCACCGATGTCCTGCGATGGCAGTTTGGACACCTCCTGTTTAATATGACATTCAAAGTAAGCAACCACAACGATAATGTTTTTGTTGGGGTTTGTGATCTATCTATTAGTACGAAGCCTGCTGCTATTTGTTTGGTGTTTCTGGATTCATGTGACCAAATAGAGAGCTAGCCCGCGTGCAGCAGGAAATAAACCTTGGTTAGAACCGAACTATTCCAGCTGGATACAGGCAAATAGAGAGTTAGAAGGCTTATTACCTTATTACACTTAAAATTTCGCGATTTTGAGATGGCGATATATTTCGCGACACTTTTAAAATCGCAAAATTAAAATGACGTGAAAATTAAATGCAATAAGGTAGTACGTTACGCAGTCAAGCAGGGAGTAAAAATACCACAATAATGGGGAGAAAGGGTATTATTCCAAATGTGATCAATCTCCTCCCCCCACACCCCCCCCCCCCCCCCCCCCCCGGGACGTGTAGGCTCGTATTACTTCGCACCACAGCCGCTTCTGCGCTACCCTAACCTACTGTATATATATATATATGTATGTATGTATATATATATATTTTAAAATCCGGTTTTTACGAATCCAGTCCAGAAAAAGTTTGTTTTTCTTGTAGAGCTATGTATCCATGTGACTCTGTGTATTGCCATTTAGAATTCAGACCTTAATCCAAACTACGATTTAGAGGTTTGAACATGACTAAATGTTTCACACAAAAACTGGCGATATATTTTCTTTACAATTCAAATGTTTACAAGTCAAAAGGACGCATTGTATAAAAAAAACTCGAAATTTATTTGAACAGTCAATTACAACAAAAGATTTTACAAAATTTGCAGTGGTTTGAAGGACTGCGGCTTCTTTAAACTTTGTTTGGATTCCACAAAATGGTATCAGATCGATAAGTGATGATAGGATTTGGAATAAGATCAACATTTTTTTTACTGATCGGTCTCCTCCCATTGATTCTGCTGAAAGGAACCTAGGATAGTATCTTATTACTTTTAACCATTATCACCATCGCGGTGACCTTTCGACTTTCATCGCGTTGAGTATTTTATTTTAAGTTCAGGGTAGGTTATCAGCGAAAAGTTTTAAGGCTCTACGCTGATTATGGTCTATTCGCAATCAAGTTCGTTGCTCTTATTTTCTCGGTAGGATTGCTTGTGAGCGTTCGAAAATGTTGCTTCTTGATAAATTCTGTGATTTTTCAAGACGGATATTTTGCTGAAGATTGTTATCTTTTTTGATGTTACAGTCATTATGTATGCATTATTTTATTATATCCGTTCAAAGGAATTCATCGCTCGGAGAAAAGAGATATAGGAAGATATAACGGATCCGATATAACTATACAGCCATATTATATAAAATATAACAAAACCGTTAACACGGTAGTCATCGGAATACGAGCCTCCTTATTGTACAGTGAATTCGCAATCACGGCCTTTTGATCGTGCTAAGCCTTGACTTCAAACTTCCTAAAGACTCAGATATTAATCTGAGCAAATGTACAACATATTAAAAGTTATTTACTGATTGCGTGGTGCTATTATGCTTACCATTTGTAGCCATCAGACCGGTCAGGGCACAGAGTTAGTATCATTGGAATTGGCTGGTCGTGATGTGGGCAAAGCATTTCCCTTGCCAGTAATCCCCGTGCCTGTAGCCAGGAAATCACATCCAAAGGTGTATTCCCTATATTCCTTAATAACGTTCGGACATCAGGATCCATTGAAGATTCGTTTTTGGAGCAAAGCTAAACAATGTGATGAAGATGCGATGAAATCGAAGAAAGCGACTATAGCCCTAACTATGTATTATTAGGCACGTGCCTCTATATGATAAGAAATGGTGTTTCTCCAATTACAAACACTCTGTTATTGGTGATAATTTTGCGTAAACGCCTAACGAACAAAAGGCCGTTGCGTTACCGTCAATAACATGTTATTTTTGTCATTGGTGATGGTGAAGTGAACAGACTACCCTGGGTACCATAGCCTCCTGAATTCTTTCGTTATGCGCTCAGCCAAAATAAATGCGAGGAGGCTCTGGGCGGGCGAATAGCCTTTCCTACCCTGGGTACCAGACCCTCCAAACTTCTCTAGCCCATTGATGCTCATCCAAAATGTCGTCGCGACGAGCTGGACGTAGCCTGAGTATCAGGCTTTTTTTTAGGGGGTAAGGGGGGAGGGCCTGATATTCAGGCTATGGACGAGGGTACCAGAGCCTCCAGACTTTTCTCTTCTAGTGACACTCAGCCAGAATGCCGAGACGGAGGCTCTGGTAATCTAGATAAGCTTTCCCTAGTTCCAGTCTCGAACAACTTAGTTCGTATACCGATTGCTTACCCACAGAACGGTTTAACAGAGACCGACAGAGACAATATCCTTCATAATCCGAGCCCTACACCCACCCCCGACAGCGCGTGTGATGACACCCCTTACAAAACAAATACATTATGACTCGTTGCATAACAAAGCGGTTTATTTTCGTAAATCGCGCGTTTAGAAACACATTTCGCTGTGCTCCCCTGTGTCGAGACGGCATGGTAATCTTTCAGACTGGAAATATTTTTGAAGTTATGTTCTAAGGTTTGAGCGTTGTCGTAACTAGCATTGAAGTCCATGCATGCAAGTGAATGAACAAACTGACGAGAATAGGCGTCTTCTATAGAGTGGGGAAGAGTTTTTTCGTGATTGGCCCTGAATTAATAAATTTTCACAAACAAAATACAAAGAAAATCAAATAAGTCCAAATAATAGTTTTAGTTTGTCATCATGATCGGGTTGGGCTCCCTGTGCACCCTCAACTAACAATTTCTAGCCCTCCCCTCCCCTTCCCATTTGCAATTGAACAAAGAAAAGAAGAGATGGTTTTTGTTTTCATATCAGTCAATCCTGTTTTCCAGGCATATCTGGGAGTCCGCTTTAATTATTTTTTCGCTTTTATATTGCTCTAGAGCTTTGTAAGTCGATTATTTTCTACGTAACCTTGCAGGAATTCGTGTTTACTACGATTTTGCTGGCAGCCACTTGAAAATGGGGCCTAGTCCCTAACGTTTTAGAATACCACAGGTCTCCCGCGAGCTCGCCCCAGGCTCTTTTAGACCATTTACAAAAACGACAGCATCTGGCCATTGATATTTATGAATGTTTTATTTTCTCTTTTTTTTTAGAAAACAATTTACGGCTATAACATCATAGAATATGGCAGCATAAATAGAGCTACGGCAAGAACAGGCCACCATAACTTATATTTTTCAATCAGTTTCATTTCAGAAAATTCCTCAATTATTCAAAATTATCAAATGTTATTGTAACAATTTTGCTATACGAAAACTGTAAAACGGTAAATACTTTCAATCAATAAAAAACAATTTCAATAAGCAAGTTCCACATGCTATGTACTGTTTGTACATTTATTAGATCAATGAAATCGTTTCTCCTTTTCTGTATCAAAATAGATAATTATTAACTTATACATTCCACGTTCGCTTTAGAATAGTCTAGGTGACAAGCAGACAAGAGATGGAAGGAAAATATTGTTAAAAAATATCAATATTTGGCAATATAATGGGCTTATGATAATAGCGGCGTATGTACTATATGATCCCATCGACGTTGTTGAAACATAAACACTAATGGTCTTTCGTGACCAGGATCTCATCCATTTGATCCTTTTATCTCACCCTAGTCATGAAAGACCATTAGTGTCGTTGCGTTTACAACGTCAATGGGATCGTCATTTCTTTCAACGATCCTTCCATTGGCATTTCGGATGGTGATATTTCCGATATTCGTCTCGCGCAGGTTGGCAATGGCCACTTGATACAAGAGCTGCATTCCGCATTTCCGTGAAGATTTCATAGCTCCCGCTTTTGGGCTGGAAATTGGCAGCAATGCGTCAGACTTTTGATAATATTTCACGATCCTCTGTCATCCTCGATCTGAGATAGGACTTTCAGTCGTCGTATGGCACTTAACGACATAACAATATGTTTGAAATCATCTGTGATCAAGAAAATAATAGTTTTTCTCCTTATATAAAACAACGAACATAAAAGTTAATGAGTAAACATTTGGTTTTCCCTAGTTATGCAAATATAATATCGCCAGTTTTTTCGGAAGTCCAGTGACTGCAGGCCTGGCTGCGTACGCCCCTGGAGATGATGCTGATTTGATAGATGACAATGATTTGTTGCTATGATAACCAGTGAAGGGTAAAACCTTTGAGAAATTTTGAATTTTTCGCTATTATCTTGACTAATTAGACTAAGAATCATTTGCTGCTCTTTGTCTTCGCTTTCGTTAAGTTTGATTGCTCCTTGCATTTAAATTATTTAGGGATAGTAAAACGCCGAAAATGTCAAGGAAATTCAATTCAACATTTTTCTAAAGTTTCACCCTTCACTGGCTACCATAGCGACTACCCCTGAACTCACGATACGCCAAAATCATTGTCATCTATCAGAGTATCATCTGCGGTAGTTTCATTTAGTTTTGAATATGTTCTACGAGATTACAGATTTTCTTGAGGAATTGATAATAGGATGCTTTTTCCTTTGATTCCTTCTTGGTGGCCAAAAATGGAGGTAAAGTGACCAAATTCCCCCCCCCCCCCCCCCCAATCCATTTTTTTTTCATGGAATGACCATCTATATATAAATAGGACTCGATACCATACATTATGATATTCGCAAATTTTATTATTATATCTTGGCACAATATTTACGAAAAAGAATCTTTTTATATTGATTTTCCAATTTTCTGTTTTTTTATTTCCAAGTTTTCCATGCTTGAACAATAACAAGATTTCTCCCATACTCCATTGAGTTAGACGATGGAAAGAGATACTTTGTGTGACTTGGTATTTACCATTACTGCTCCAATAAACGCTTGTTTTTGTATGGTTCTGGAAGGATTTTTACTCCTTGTATGCAGTTAAAAAGCTTTTTTTATCTAGAGAACAAAATAAATCTGGACAAAAGGCCCTCTCCCAAATAAGCCCCTCATCTTGGACATGAAAAATTGAGTGCTGCTGTAGTGCTGGCTTAATGGGCCTTATTTAAAGCCAATATAAAGACATCCTTAGATAGCATTTTAAGAAATGTGACTTTTTGTGGCTGATTTTTGCCATAGTTCTCCAAGAACACAGCCCTCATAGCCTGCTCCTCCTCATTTCATCTGTGAAGCAGTCTTCAGAATTTCTGTCTTTCTACACAGTACTCAATCACTATTTTTCCAGGACTATCTCAACATCCAGTTGATGAGGTTTTCCGCATAAAGATACAAACTTATTTATCTATTTGATGCAAGAGTCCTAAAGTTTTAAATAAACAAATTAGTACATACAATTTTTAAGTTTATGGGGTGAGTGAAAGGCAAGTAGGCCTGTAGCCATGAATTTGAATAGACAGACAGACAGACAGACAGACAGACAGACAGACATGTTTTTTCAACCTTTAGTAGCGTGAGAGCTGAATTACAGGTTAAGCGCAACATTTACTAATTCAAACAATACAAATATTTAACAGTGACAAATTCAGAAAAACGTTTAGTGTGAAATTCCTTAAATCTATGCGTCTGCTGGTGTGTTAACGAGTAATAGTTAGTTTTTCTCGATCTTCTTCTACTATCAGCTATATGGGAGGGGCAGGCGGGGGCCCACTAGACAGACCAGTCACTGTTAGATGTCTTGTCCTAGCTCAAGGTTACTCACCTGAAAATGAAGTTATTTTAATGAGCAATTCCACATGAGAAACTAAAAAAATGGAAATTTCAAAACTCACATTTCTGAATAGATTTTTTTCACATTTGTACTCTCTTATGTCTAGTGTTTATGAATTCAACTTTTTTTCCCTGATGCACATTCAGGGGGGAGGGGGGGCAACAAACAACTAGACAACCAAGGTTTAAAAAGGCCTCACAACCACTATGTGGAATTCTGTCTATAACACTCAACATTACAATCACAAACCATAATTATATTTATGATTTACATCCAAACATGTAACTATTCTAAAAAGGATTAAAAGAAAATAGTTACACCTTTGATAAGAGAAAAAATGATATTACATTTATGCATTATTATTCGATAAAAAAAAGAAAATGTTAATTGATTTTGCCCCTTCTCATGAAACTGGTTGTAAGATGCAAAAAACAAAAATAAGTAACTTCTTAAAAAGATAACTATGCAAAAAAAATCTGTTATTAGAGAAAAAATATTGATATTTAGGCTGAAAATCTATCAAAAAATTAAAAAAAGATGAAAAACTCTTAAAAGCCTGATATAGTTTGTTTGATAAATAAGTGAGGATTGATACTTAACACATTGACCCCTCAACCGGCCTGTACCGGCTTTGGGAAGTACCCAAAGTACCAAAAAATTAATAAATGCAAAATAAACACAACAAGATGAAGATACTCAGGCATCAGTCTAAGGGATAAATGGTCTTGCAGATATGCATCCAACCAAGGTGTTGGCATCTACTCTTAAGCCAAATAATAGCACAGGTTCTTTGACAAATCTCAAATCGAACAAGGAGAGAAAAGCAGAATCACCCCTCTCAATAAAACGATCAAAATACCACACAAGGGAGAGAGATCAGCAAACACAGCTCAAGACACAGATACCTTTATTCTGATCCTCCAGGTACATTTCCATGGCCTTAAAACACAATGTCCACTCCTTGAAGGATTGTACAACCATGAAGATGTCTTTACGTATTGCAAAGCATTCTGGGAGATCCAGGGGAAAATTCACAAGATGAGGGCCAGTCAACACTCCTCTCCCCAAAGTCAGATGTTTTTTTATAAGTCTTTTCACCCCGAAGCCAAACAAATCAATCCCAGGTCATACAGACCCAGAATAGCAGTGTAAACAATTTTGGAATCAATTTGGTTTCAGAAAAGACAGCATTTAGGAGAGCTGTGGTGATTCATTAGAAAATTATTTTCTCATCCAGGCAAAGCCAAACAAGAAAAAATCATCATGAATCCACCTTTGCTTGCAAATATCCATAAGCAAAGCACTCAATTATGCCTCAGTAAACTTCATGATGTCCTGAGACACTCTCCTAATATGCTCATAGCTGTATTTTTGATGAAAAATACAAGCAACCATCAACTTGTGCTGGCTTCAGCACAACGACTAGGGATTAAAAGTGGGGAGCGAAAAGCACTGTTGGAAAGCTTGGATACCGCTGACTAGGTGCAGCTGTGTTTGACTTTGACGGACTGTATAAAACTCAGCGCCAGTTGAATAAGACCACAAACTAGGACACAACTTGGAAACGCTTTAATCAACAGAGAACCAAAGCCAGTATCGTAACACAGCAAAAACAAGATGGCGGAGACGTGGCAGGATTTGGTGAACGTAACATAACTAAGTACCGCTGACCGGTACTGGCGTGACTTCCTTGCTTTCTCTCTTATACTATCTACTGTAGAGAAATCACACAACTAATGTCTTTCACGGCGTACAATGTAAATACGATGGACTGATTAAAGGATAGGACTATAACAGTAAGCCTAATTGCTAGCATAGTTTATACATTAAGCCCTATTTAAAGTCAGTGATAAAGTCGTCATCTCTATAACGTAAGGGAAGGTGACGCTCGCGGGTAGACCTCCTAGGTGGGGATGTGTCATCATCTTGAAGATTGGAGGGACAGTGACTGGAGTCCATAGCTCTCGTCTCAGAGGCGTCGGCATCACTTTGGGGTGGTACATCCCGGGAAGGTGGATCAGTTATCGCTGTCGGTATATCTGGTGGGGCTGGGGGCGGAAGCCTCTTGGTGGCCGGAGTGTCATCTTCATCTGCGGAAGAGTCACAGTCATAGGCTGCAGTCGGTGTCTTGTCCGGTACTTCAGATGGAACCTTGTAGCAATCTGTTTTTTTTACTCTGTATGACGTAGAACGTAACTGCGAGCCAATAAACTTTCTGATATTACAGAAGCCTCCTTCAGTGTCTACGACGAGATATCTATCTTGCCCTCGGGTCTTGTTCCTGTCGGGATGCAGGTAAATGAGGTCGCCAACAGTGATTGCTGTGGATGGGCGAAAGTCTGCGGTGGGCGCTTTAGATTTCTCGCTGTACGCGTGGTTAGAATTCCGCTGGTCGTGCTGTTTCTCTATGAGGGTTTGGTCTTGGAAGGGGAGTTGACTGTTGGAAAACTGGTCACGCTGAGTCCACATTTCCCTCGCAGACAGACCACGTAATCGGATGCGGGCGTTGAGATTAGCTGTAGCGACTGCAAGTGCTACTTCAGAGACAGGGCCCCCTAGTGGGTCAAGCTGTAGGATCTCACGTTCTAACTCTTGTACTGCCTTTTCAGCTACCGGGTTCTTATTGACGTTCTTTGCGCGTCCAATTTCGAGGACTAATCGATGGTGTTGCAGGAGCTTGTCTTCCTTTAGCGCTTGAAATCCTGGGGCTGGGTCAGTGCGAATGATGGCGACGGGACCGTCGAGGGGACGCATCTGCACGCAAAGACGAATGAGAGCATCGCGAAGGGTAGAGTGTTGCTCATTGGTTAACAGTAAGCTGGTGGTGTACGAAGTCACGCACTCTCGTACAATCAGGATAAACTGGCGTGACCGACGTATGACGTCTGCTGCGAAAGAAACTCCAATAGCGTCGGGCGGGTCGCAAGACGACTGTTCTATACGTGCTTTGCTGCTTGTACGGAGAGAAGCGCAATGGTGGCAAGCTTGAGACACGCGAACGATGGCCTTCTCAAGATCAAGGGCGAACAGATAGCGCTTGGTGGCCATCTTGAGTTGGTGAGTTGACGGGTGACATAGCTGAATATGTAGAGCTGTGAGTACGCCGTCAAGAACGCGACGTGGAACAATGATGCACTCACGGCTGGGCGATAAGGGTGTTTCACGTTTTACGACGAGTAAGCCATCCTTGGCGATGGTGGCGACACCAAGATATCGTTTGACGTCTTTGATGTTTGTTACCTTTTTCGAAGGTCGGGTGCCCTGTTTGAGGTGGGAGTGAGTTCGACGTAAGTCAGGACACTCGGACTGAATCGCGAGCCAAGCTGATCGGCTAGTGAAAGGGAGCCGCTCGTTGCCATCAATGACGTCCTGAATTGATGAGCGCCTGACATAAGAGTCCCCGAGCTGTTTGACAAAGGAACAGATCTGACAGGCTTCATCTTCGCACGGTGGAGCGTTTCGACTTGCGAAATCTGAGGGGAGAATGGAGGACCCTGATACGTGTCTGACTGTGGCTTGGTACTGACTGACTGCAGAGAGGAAGGTCGAAATTCGTGGGCTTGCGGAAAACTCGCCGCGGCATAATTTCTCGTACGCCTGTACGCAGGGTTTGCTGTCAGTCAAGATGGACGCTCGGTGATGAGATTGTATTAAGTAGGGGCTGAAATGTCTGGTAGCAGAGGCTATAGACAGTGCCTCAACTTCGCAGGGCAACCAAGACGACTGTGAACCTTTTAGCTTGGCGCTGTAGAACCCAGCGAGGTGTAGGTTGCCGTTACGTGTGATGTAAAGTGTGGCGCCGATTCCTGGGTCACGCAGGGCGCCATCCGTGACAATCCATAGGAAATCCTCAGGTCTTGGCAGGGTGATGACGCGGGTGGAAGAGAGGGCCTTCTGGGCATTATAGAAAGCCGTATGTAGATTGTCAGTCCACTCAATAGTATCTCGTGACTCCCGGCCAGCGACAATTTCGTCGAGGGGTGATAGAAATGTGGAGCACTGTGGTACAACTCGTGAAAGTACCTTGTATGCGCCAATAAAAGAACGCATGCGACCAACGGTAGTTGGGGTTGGACATTGGGCTAGCGTAGCAACTCGGTGGGGGCTAGCCTTCAAGGTGCCTGCACTCCAGATCCATCCAAGAATAGTAGTGGTCTTGGGGTTGATGATTGTTTTGGAGGCAGACAAGCGAAGATTGCATTCGTGAAGAGCCTGGAGGGTTCTTTTCCAGTTGCTGAAGAGTTCATGTGGGGTGTTTCCTCCACAGTAGAGATCATCGGCAAGCTTGACAACAACACCTTCAGCAAGAAGATCTCCAAGGACGCGGCACATTAGTTCTTCTAACGCAGTTTCAGAACCAGGCATACCCATTGCACAACGGGTGTAAACTCTGACGCCGCGAAAGGGAGTTGCGACTCCGCAGTATTTCAGAGAGTCTCTTGACAGAGGGATCTGATAAAATGCACTGGTTAGGTCAGTCGCAATGAGGTGATTCCATTGGGCGATTTGGCGTAATGTTGAATCGACGTTTGGCATTAACGACGGTTGAGGTTTGCTGTATCTTCCAACATCAGCAAAGGCTGTTACAAGGCGTGAACCTCCATTCGGCTTGCGGACTAGAAATGATGGATTTAGATATTCCACGGAGATGCCTACGTCTTCTGGGCGTTTAAAGACCCCCTGATTCTCCAGTTCATCAAATTTATCTTGTAACTCGAGAAGTTTTTCACGTGCATATTGGGGAAGGCGCCCTTTCCGTTGGGGGGGTTCAACAGGCCCCATGTTGACTCTGGCTTCGAAGGGGCCTACGTGGCCGTTGTAGCCTTCGATATTAGCGTCAAACACCTGGTCGTATTCATGGTGGAGGGCTTTGAACTTGGCTTTGATATCTGATGGTAGCAAACTGTCAGGATCTAGAGAAACGTTTGCTGAATGAAGGGTGTCTGTAGAAGGGAACGCACGGGCTGGGCTGGTCGTTGTGACGTTCGATGGTTCGAAAAGTTGGCGGACTTGACAGAAGTGCTCGTTACGTTTGAGTGAGCGTGGCTCCGATGTAAGGTTGGGAATACGTATTCTTCCGGCTATGCTGGTAACGATGCCAGGGGGAGGCCAGACAGCAGATGGTTTTACTCTACGAGCGCTCGGCGCGTCGGTACGAGGTTCAAGTGCATACTCGGCATCAGTGGGTGTGTCGTCCGGTAGTGTGATTTCAAGAAACTCGCCTGGCCAGACTGTTGCGTTGCGTGGTGGTGCACGGAGGACGGTTACAAGGCGTGCCGTGGTCGAGGTGAGGGTGGAGTGGTGGGCTCCATAAGTGTAGATGGTGTTGTCTCCAAGGATAATCTGCCCTTTTGCAGGTCGGACCGCAATGTCATTTTTCTCCATAAAGGGCGTGCCGGCTAACACTTCTACGTCTAGGTTTTCCACAACGAGACCTTCAAATGAGAAAGACTTATCTGCCCGGGTGAAAGAAAGGCGCGTTTCACCAACAACACGTAACTGGGATGAGCCGTCGGCCTGGCTTACGGACTGAGAGCTGGTTGTAATATTGCAACCGAGGCGTGTCGCGGTGGAGAGTCTTATCATGTTGCCTGTGGCACCGCTGTCGACGGTCATTCGTACGGTATGGTGATTGTAGAAGACGTCTAGATATGGTGACTGGCGGGTCTGTATTCTGAGGACGACCGCGTCATGGGCAGTGTGTGCAGGGGGGTCGATGGACTCAGTCGAGGGCATTTGGGCGTGTGTCTCTAACTCAGAGTCATTGTCGTCGAAGATGTCAGCGATTTGTCTAGCTTTAATCATATAGCGCCGATCGCTATCTGGGAGAAATTTGCATTCGCTTAGGAAGTGATGAGTATCCGACCGATTAGCCTGACTGCAGAGTGGGCATATCTTCGAGGAGCGGGGCTTTCTTGATGTGGTCTTGCTATTTGGTGCCGGTTTCCACTGATTGTTGTGGCTTGTGGCAGGTTTCCACTGATAAGTGTTGTTGACGGCTGAGCGAAGGATCTTTGCATCATCGGACGTGCGAATTTCCTCTAGCAGGGAGCTCAATGCCTGAGAGATTTCTGGTTTGATCGATGCGAGAGTCCTAGAACGTAGCTCTGTCCCGTACCGTTGCTTAACAAGGCGAGGTAGTGATGGGTGAATAAGCCTCAGCCAAGTCAACACTATGAGGTTTTCTAGTGTTGGGGAAAGTTCCTCTTCTTCTGTTACTTGTTCGCCATGGTGAGTTAGGTTATTGGGTTTGAGGAGGGAATCCTCGGCGAAAGCCATAAGTCTTTGAAACAGGTCTTCCGGGCGCTCGTCGGGCTCTAGATGGATGTCGACGAAATCTATGAAGTGTGCACCAGTTACTTGAAATCCAAAATGTTGTCGGATCGCCTGCCAGATAAACTCTAGAGATGTAGAGTTCTTAACTAAAGTGTTTCTCGAAATAATAGGACAGTAGTTTGCGATTTGTCCTAGCATAAGTTCTAAAAAGTTCACCTTCTGTTGGGCAGTGAGGCGTTTTGATTGCTGAACGGTTTCATCATCATCGGTATAGCCACGGAGAGGTTCGGTCTTTGTTTTCTTTTTCCATGTAGCTCCATCGGCAAGATAAGTTGAGAAATTTGTATCGAGAGACAGCGTATACATCAGGTTTTGCTTCCAGTTTTCAAAACTGGTGATAGTTTCGGTTTTAGATAGGCTCCATTGTTTTGGTGCTCTGTGAGTAGCAGCCATTTCTTCGGTAAATAAGTTGTGCTGTCACAGCGGCGTTTGCTGTTCTATTCTGTGATTTTTTTGGCGAAAGAGACGAAGGGACGAAATCCAGCTGCCACCACGCCAGTTGAATAAGACCACAAACTAGGACACAACTTGGAAACGCTTTAATCAACAGAGAACCAAAGCCAGTATCGTAACACAGCAAAAACAAGATGGCGGAGACGTGGCAGGATTTGGTGAACGTAACATAACTAAGTACCGCTGACCGGTACTGGCGCAGAATAGGGGCGGAGGTATCTGTTTTCAGTCTGTTTTTTGTAAATTCAGCTCAAAAAAAGCCAGGAGTCAAAGGGTTAATTATTTTGGAACTAAAATACTGTAACACATATGCAAATAGTTTGGTTTATACAACTGCATGGAAATTGCCTTATAAGGCAATTTTCATGCAGATAAAGAGTAAGTTGTCAAAAGATATATAAAATGCAATTATATTATCAAAAAAGTTAATTAAGTTTTCACACGTGTAACAGAACCTGTAAACAGAACCTTTTACTAGTTTATAGTTCAAGAATTATGGGTGCATTCTTGAAACTCAACCTTACATAGAAAACATCTAATATAAGAAAACATCCACATATTTTAGATTCACAGAGTTTTCAATTAAAAAAACAAGTTTTTGACAAAAGCAGTTTTTCTGATGTAACATCTGTAACGCTAACAAAACTACAATTTAAAAATCAGAAAATATAGCTTGGGCAACTAAGGTCTGTAACAAAGACCTGTTCTTTTGGCTATACTTTTAGGATAGGATCCCCAAGATATGGTGAGTAAAAATTTAAAAAAAAATGGGGGTGTACCCAGTCTCGTTTTGGTGCTGTGGGTGGCCAAACACAGCCTACTTTTGTCGAAATACGGCTATTTCATGAAGATTGTATGACCACAAGTTAATACTGTAGCAAGGTGATTATCGAAATACGGCTATTTCATGAAGATTGTATGACCACAAGTTAATACTGTAGCAAGGTGATTATCGAAATACTTTGAAATCATGTTTATGTTATACCAGATGGACCCCCAAAGTGCTAATAAGACTAATAAACAGACAGACAGACTTCGTTTAAGGAGGCTCATTAGTAATTCTTTATAGCATTTTTTATTTTACTCAGAGGTCAAATAAAATTGACCTCTAGAAGTCTCAAATCTCGTCCGATTTCATTCATCTTTTTTGGGGATGATATTTAATCATCCGTGTTTGATGGGCTACTGGTTTATTTTATTTAACGGTAACCGATTTAAAGTTATTTAATATATGAACCGACCAGTATTTTAAGAACTTTCCAGTATATTTCCAAAAATAACTGATGCTTTTTCTCTAAATTTGCGGAGAGACATAACTTATACTTATCAGTTTTCCATATGATGTTGCGCATTAAGTGAGCTAAACAGGCTACAATCGATTTACAATGGACAATAGCCAGGTAAAAGCCTTGTCACTTCTTATATTGACCTTATTTTACACACTGTCATTTATATTATTATTATTATTATTATTATTATTATTATTATTATTATTATTATTATTATTATTATTATTATTATTATTATTATTTTTATGTACATATTCGATCACAGCTGTTAACAGCTGGTAGGTTATGTATCGAGGTCAAGTCGTATCCCACGACCTCAGACCTTGAGCACCTGTCTTAGTAGCTGCACTGATCTGAGGAGAGCTCCTTTCCGGAGTAACTCGATCCTTGTCTTTAAGCCAATCGAACTTAAATGCTTTGTCAAGTTTAACCTTTTCGCCGACATTAGCATCTCCTGGCACAGCAATATCAATTACTATGCATTCACCTTCTTTTCTGTTCACTATTACGATGTCAGGTCTTTGTGCTTGGATTTCCCTATCTGTTTGGATGGTAACACCCCACAGTATTTTTAGGTCAGGTTTTTCGATGACTGGTAATAGCTCGTGTTCATACCATTTTTCTTTAACCTCAAATCCAAGTTCTTTCGCAATTGCCCAGTGCACAATGCTGACCATGTTGCCGTGTCGGTGTTTATACTGGCTCTGTGCCATCTTGCTACATTCACACAGTAAGTGATTCACCGTTTCATCTTTCAAGCCACACATTCTGCATAAGGGAGATATCTGTTGTTTTTCTGTTTTCGCCTTTACTGCATTCGTTCTCAGCGCCCGGTCTTGAGCTGCTGTGATCAGTCCTTCTGTCTCTTTCTTCAAGTTTCCTTTTGTCATCCAGTCCCACGATGACTCATCCCTTATTTCTTCCGTCTGTCTAAGAAACTGACCATGTAATGGCTTAGTCTTCCAATCCTCTTGTCTTTTTTCTTTGAGCTTTTCTTTTAAGACCCTAGCAGTCTGTTCTTCCTCTACACGAAGTATTCCTTCATTCCTCACCGCTAGAAGTAACGGTTCCTTGCTTTTGTGAACATAGTCTGCCAATCCCTTTTATTATTATTATTATTATTATTATTATTATTATTATTATTATTATTATTATTATTATTATTATTATTATTATTATTATTATTATTATTATTATTATTATTATTATTATTATTATTATTATTATTACTATTACTATTACTATTACTATTACTATTACTATTACTATTACTATTATTATTATTATTATTATTATTATTATTATTATTATTATTATTATTATTATTATAATCTTGTAAATATATCTAGCAACTGTGGAAAAATAATAAACTGGAACTGACATTGTGACCCAATGCACTGCAGAAGATGGGGGATAACATATGACCTTTTCTGGGGGGGGCTATATGCGTAACACATTATTATTATTATTATTATTATTATTATTATTATTATTATTATTATTATTATTATTATTATTATTATTATTATTATTATTATTATTATTATTATTATTATTATTATTATTATTATTATTATTATTATTATTATTATTATTATTATTATTATTATTATTATTATTATTATTATTATTATTATTATTATTATTATTATTATTATTATTATTATTATTATTATTATTATTATTATTATTATTATTATTATTATTATTATTATTATTATTATTATTATTATTATTATTATTATTATTATTATTATTATTATTATTATTATTATTATTATTATTATTATTATTATTATTATTATTATTATTATTATTATTATTATTATTATTATTATTATTATTATTATTATTATTATTATTATTATTATTATTATTATTATTATTATTATTATTATTATTATTATTATTATTATTATTATTATTATTATTATTATTAATAACATATGACCTTTTCTAGGGGGGGGCTATATGCGTACACAAGCAATAACAACAACAAATAGGAATGACTAAAGGCTAATGCATAGCTGTCATTTCTCCCGCATTAGGCGGGAGTCGCAAGATTTTGAACCCTTTTCTCAAGCCTTATTTTCTTGAAAATACCCATACATTTTCTGTATTCCCCCGCATTAGCTATCTTGGTACTTCTAATACATTCACTGTATTTTCTAAAGATTTTTCCTAAAGCGAGGTTGACAGCTTTTGTTTTCATGCATTTATCTACCGGAGAATTGATAGCGTTGCCCATTAAAATTACCAGAGTCCATTCCGCGTTTTCCTTACCTGCACATATATAGCAATGTGATAATCCCAATGACAACAACAATCCAATAATCCATGCATATCTCAGAAAACTTCCCCGCAATATCAGCTATTGCAGTCTCCCCCCCGCTGCAGCAATCTTGCAAGCTATCCATGCTCAATTATTCAGCAAACAGCAAGAGAGGCGAACCGAATGCCAAGCAATATCTGCTATTGATGTCTCCCTTGTACTACAGCAATTTTGCAACCATTCATGCTATAAAAGCTTCAGCAAAATGCAGGTTTGGGATATTCTTCACTCAGTCACGCAACTCTTGGAACATGTGGTCAGCGGTATGCTCTTTGGGACTCCGGTAAGTACTTTATGCAAGTTGTCTTTGCCTATTAGCTTCCACAATGCTTGGTTTTACAAAGGGATCACGGCAAGATGTATTCATTTACCGCGCGATTGAGACTGTTACGAAAATAAACCAATTTGTTATGCAACGCGTCATGTGTGATTGTTTTGTAAGGGGAGATACCAGTTGCGCTGTTGGGGGTGTGTTACGGCATTTTCGGTTAGGTTGCCACGGCCGATGACAGAGAAAAAATACGAATGATAGATTTTCAATAAATGGATACAAAATACTGAAATAAAAACTCTATAGCGATGCTGGGGCGGACATATCTAGCCTAGCCCTAAAACTTTAACCCGAAGTGATGGGGGCGGGTTATCCATAAAAGTAGACGGAGGTGATCGTCCTATGTTTTAGGCTGTGAAATTGCTACTTTAAACTGCTATGGTGGCGTTTCCAGGAAAATTGAAAATATGATTGATTAGAAATCGCTTCGACTACACCAAACGTGATAAGGGGTAAGAATTGCTTTAAATTAAAATATAACAAAAATTGTACATTCTATTCGGATACTCCTCCCCCCAACTCCCTATCGCCACTCCCCCCCCCCCCGCCAGCTTCCCTCTCACTCCTGTCACGAATGACCGATATCCATGCCTCTCCAGTCACGTGACTTATTCTGAAGGTCCCACAACTCAAATCCTATCGCAGTCTGTTTCTCTTCTTCAACTCTGATTGGTTTATCTTCTCGTGTAGGCGCGATGCCATCGTACAGCCCGATAATGACGTCGTGATGACGAGATCGCCTGGTTACCAATAGTGGTGAACCTTTGCTTGAATCAACCGCATAGTACTTGGGCTTGTATCGCAGGCACAGAAATATAGTTACAAGGATAGTAAGAAAAGTTGCAGTTATAACAAATATGATGACGAAGATGACATTAAAGATGAAATACTTGTGGCTTTGGTCAAACGGATTACCGGTGTTCATGTTTCTCCTAGTTGTACAAGGAGGTTCTTCAGGCTCCTTCTTATTGGTGAAACATACGCGTCGTAGCGACAACTTGGGGGTTTTCTCCCTGGCTGTCAGTCCCTTTATCAGTGGGGTAAGTTGAGGTAAACGCCCTGCTGTGCCTGAAGATAAAAATTGATATATATGCAAAACCAGAAAAAAATCAAACTGTAAACATCACTTTACATCTAACGTCGCAATACTTCCTTTATGAGTAAAGAGTCTGTTAGCAGCCATCTTGTCATCCTACCAGAATATCAAGGGAGAGAAAGCATCCATTCCCATTGGCTGATTTAGGAAAGCTATTGCGTCATTCTCGATTGAAATGGGTAAATTTAGATGTATTTACATGGTTATCTAGAAATTTCTTTAAATAATTTATCTTCCAATCTACATATAAGTGGGCTGGCAAGGACTCTTAAGATATGCCTGGCCGAGCTGTTTGATTGGTTGTGGCCCTGTCACGTGCTTGTTGCACAAGTCGAGCCGTACACAACAGAGAATTACATCGAGGAAACAAAAGATCGTTGCTCTCTGCATCAAAACTTCTTTTCGGTCTTTTCAAACCTCCGCAGTTCTGATGCAGATTCAAACAAATGCTATCATTTTGCTGTGTAAGCTCACGTAAGCCTCGCTCGGCACTTTACAAAATATATATGGCTATATAAAACTAAATTCTCTTTGGCCTGTGGAACTCAGGACATATATTCAAAGCAAGCGAATATGAAACCTTATTCGCTATGATAAGGTGTTACGACAGGCTGATATTCCTTAAGGTGAAAATGAAACCTTATTCACTATGATAAGGGGGTACGTCAGGCTGATATTTCTTAAGGTGAATATGAAACCTTATTCCTTAAGGTGGCACACTCCTTATGTCGTAATTGTTCTGATTGTTAAAAACACATTTAGACGTCGTACAGGACAGATGGTGGGAGTAGGGTGGGGTGGGGCCAGTCTTAGATACCATAAAAGAATAAAAGTGGATACACCCCCCTTTCTTTTTTAAGATTTCGTGGACCTCATAAATGGACTCACCGGGTCTTTTATATAAATTACACATCTTCTTTTTGAGAGTACAAATACGTTTTAGCTTGAGCAAGATAAGTTCACAATACTCGTTTGCCGGTTGATGTTTCTGGGTTCAAAAAAGACGATTTCTAAGCCGCCGATAAATTGACAGTGAATGAATGAAAACTCCAATTGTAGTTTTTCTTCTTGAACGATCGATATAAAGCAGAATGAAAACGACTTCACATACAAAAAATATTATGTTTTATGTTGCACGAATAATAAGATATTTCTCTTACCCACCCAAATTGCTAGTAACCAAAAGGAAGCGAAGATACTCTAGTTTTAGAGCGAAGCACTACACACACATTTTGCCCTATAAGATTTGTAAAATCTTCATCTAGATTTCCAAAATACGCGATGTTATGGGACCTACTGAGGGACAGGTATATCAAGAACAGGTGGCCAAGCGAGAATGCTTTGACAAACATTCCTTGTGAGACTTGTGTCACGAATGCTATAGAAAGCAAATTATCTCCCTAAAAAGCACGATAATACCTTCACCTTAACCTACAAAGAATTATAGTATTTTTCCAAACCATCCTCTAAAGACCATACCATGAATTATATTGCTGGGGAGCCTTTTGAAATGATGAAAATGGCCATCCATCAGTATGGCTCAAATTCTTACCTGTAATTTTCCGCTTAATTGATTAATTTACCTTCCCTCCCAAAGATTTCGCACTTTAGTAACCGCTTTAAGCACCCGTTGGTAAAGCAATGTTTGTAATGCAGTGGTAGCTGTATTTGAAGTAAACTGTAAACAGCATTATTAGTTTATTAGTAACAACAGGAAGAATTTCCGTAAATGCCCCCCCACCTCAACACACACACAGGGCACCATTTCTGATTTATTTCGTTTCATTTAATTAACATTGCCCTTGTGCATGCAAAAAACTGGACTACGAAACTACGTAGCAGGTAACTAATAATGCCAAACACCTCAAATTACCTATAATAACTTATGTTATTAAGGCATGTATATGCGTGTGCTACAACGACTTCACAAGACAGGCAGCGCGCACTGTTCAGACTTCACCAGACAAGACAGCGCGCACTGTACAGACTTCTGTAGAAATCTGTACAGTGCACCATAACTTGTCTATTGAAGTCTGTACAGTGCGGTCTATCTTGTCTATCGAAGTCTTTACAGTGCGCCCTGTCTTGTCTGTTGAACAATGCAATACAATATTCTTTATTTTTGGAGGGTTAAATTTTAACCGTGGAGGTTTCTCACAAATGGTTCTCTCTTCCTACCCTAAACTAAAAAACGTATATATATATATGACGTCATTCAGCAGGACATTCAGCAGGACCATGGCGTCATGAATAAATAATCAAGAATACATAATCTATCAGATTATTCCTTGCTTAATCAGATTCCCATTATCCATTATCTTTTAGGGTCTTTATTTTTGGGTCATATAGGTCTTTGTTTTGGTGTATTTTCACTTGCCCCATTTGTGGGTCATTTTTAGCCTTCCAATATTCACATCCGGGCCCTTCTTAAATCGGACTCCCCTATTAAAAGCTGGGACTTCTAAGGCTGGGAGATCTTGAATCGCCTTTAACTCTGCTATGTAGGCGCTGCTTAGTTCAGCAATTTCAGTCAAATTGCCATTCTTTAGAGTGTCCTCGATCTGTGCAATTTTTGACCTAAAGGCAAGGTATTCTTTTTTATTTATTTATTTATATATTGTAATCCGCAAAGCGTGAGCATGAGGCGGATATATAAAATTACAATAACAAAAGGAAATGAAATAAATGTAAAAGGAAAAAGAATACAAAATAAAGTAATAATGTAACACTACTGTCTCTTCATTTTAACATTATATGCAAAATTCACTGGATAACAGCTCCTTAAATTTAGCAAGAGTTGGTGCCTCTATTATGTTATTTGAGCGGGTTAAAAAGCTAAATTTAGAAGTATTTGTGTTCGAAGGCAGGTTTATGAACCTCTTGGGGTGAGAGGAGCGAGTAGATTGCTTGCGGGTTTGTAGGAGATCTTTGGGAATATTTATGTTTACAAGGCCATACACCATTTTGTAGAACATAGTAAGTCTCGCCATCTTCCTTCGTAGCTGGAGGGAGGGCCATTTGAGTTCTTTTAGTAAGCCTGTCACAGTCCCTGGTTCATAAACGTAGCAGTTCTTTGCGAATCTTGCCGCTCTCCTTTGTACGCTCTCTAGGTCCTTTATTTGCTTCTGGACATGTGGATCCCACACACTAGAAGCAAATTCCACACGTGGGCGCACGAGGGTAGTGTACGCTCTTTCTCGAACAAAATCAGGGCAAGCCCCAAGATTTCTCCTTATAAAACCGAGTGATTTGTTAGCCTTTCCAACAATATTAGTGACATGAGTGTTCCAGTTCAGATTTGAGGACAACTCTACACCCAAGTATGGGTGGCTCTGAACAGCTTTTAATGGAGTCCCACCCAGCGTGTAATTATAAACAATGGGAGACTTGGATCTATGTATTCTGATAATATTACACTTGTCGGCGTTGAATGACATTTGCCATGTTTTAGACCATTTAAAAAGGAGATCAAGGTCTTTCTGAATAACTGCTGCACTCTGTGGGCCTTCGATTAGGCCATATAAGATTGTGTCATCCGCAAAAAGTCTAATACGTGAAGTAATCCCTGAGTTGATGTCATTGATGAACAAGAGGAACATCAGTGGTCCCAGGACAGTCCCTTGGGGGACCCCTGATGTGACTCTGGTTGATTTTGATGTCTCCCCCTCTACAACAACTGTTTGATTTCTGTGGATTAGCCAAGACCTGACCCACGTAAGTGGCTTTCCACGGATACCGTAAAAATCAAGTTTCTGAAGCAGACGCCCATGGGCAACCCTATCAAAAGCCTTTGAGAAATCAAGTAGGATGCAGTCAGTTTGGTTTCCTTGGTCAAGATTGTAACACAGTTCGTGGAGCACAGTGATGAGTTGCGTCTCGCAGGAATACTTTTTCCTGAAGCCATGTTGTATATGTAGGAGGATATTATTGCTGTCGAGATGGGACATTAGGTGGCGAAACAAAATGTGTTCCATGATTTTACAAGTGATTGACGTTAAAGATATAGGACGATAGTTAGAAGCTAGGGACTTATTCCCTTTCTTAAAAATTGCATGAATGTTAGCATTGCACCAATCCTTGGGAATCTGCCCAGTAAGAAGTGAGTAGGTGAACAGCTTTTGCAAAAAGGGGGCCAGCTCTTCAGCGGCAGTTTTTAGTATCCAACTAGGGATTTGATCGGGTCCACTAGCTTTGTGCACATCAACACTCTTTAGGAGCTTAGCAATACCACGTGTGTCAAACTGCAGATCAGCGATGTCAGGGAAGGGTGATATAGGCAGCACTGGGAGGTTGGATGTGTCCTCAACTGTAAAAACTGATTTGAATTGATTGCTTAAAATCTCAGCTTTGGTCTTGCTGTCAGTGATGACATTGCCATCAGGCGTTTCTCGTAAACCAGCAACTCCCACCGTATCCCTGCGCCTAGACTTGACAAAGGACCAAAATCGTTTACCCATAGATGGCTTTTTGTCTTGTTCTGGAGGTTCGAGCAGGTTGGCAATATATGAGTGATATGATTCTCTTAATTGTTCTTTGACTTTGGCTCTGAGCTTTTTAAATTTCATCCAGTCAGACTGGCGTTGTGTGGTTTTGGCCCTATTGTATAGCCTTTGCTTCTTCCTAATGGCTCTTCTGATTTCGCCGGTCATCCAGGGTACATTCCAACGACCAGATAAATGCTTGTGAGGGATATAAGTGTCCATAATGCTAGAAAGCGTGTCCTTGAAAAAAGCCCAGTATGTTTCAATAGGCTGGTCCCATTCCTGCCAATCAGGGGCTAGTGCATTAGCAACGGCTGCCCTTAGACCATAGACATCAGCCTTCTTATAGAAGAAAACCTTGCGGGGTTTTTTCTTGGGTGTACGTGTTTTTAGATTGACAGTGGAAAGGACTATGCTGTGGTCACTCATGCCATTGAGCACCTCAGTCCTGGAGATCAGATCCGGATTTGTTGTCAGCACCAGATCGAGGATGTTGTTTTCTCTAGTTGGCTCTGTTACACCTTGGGACAGAGAATGTTCATGGATGGTATCAATAAAGGCTTGATTAACCAGAACTCCATATTGGGGGTTATCCTTAACAATATATTTATTCTCACAGTCCGTGCAGTCCCAGGAGATATCAGGTAGATTAAAATCTCCAGTGACTAGGACGTTAGGCAAACAAGGGCTTGATGTGATTTTGTTCAATGTTGAGTCTAGGGAGTAAATAGACTCGGGCTGGCGGTCTGGGGTTCTGTACATACACCCATTATATAATGGCTTGGTGCCAGCAATTTCAATTTTGCACCATACAGACTCAACATGTTCATCCTCAAGTGAGTGGATTCTAGAAGATATAATAGAATCCTGCTTTGTTGCAACCAGAACACCTCCACCTCCACATTTCCTGTCTTGACGATAGATTTCATAACCCTGAAGCCCTAGTTCAGCTGTAAGGACATTGTCGTCAATATGAGTTTCAGTGGCATTGATGATATCAGGTTTGAAGGTATTCACAAGGGACTGAAGTTCACATCTCTTCCTCTCACTTCTCAAACTTCGACAATTAACTGTCAAAATAGACAGGGAGTGCTTCCTTATAGGTTTAGATGATTGAGAACATGATGTTGTGGAGTCGGGTGAATACTGCTGATCGCCAGGAGACGAAGAAAGGAGAGGAGGGCCCAGAGTGGTATCAGAGGAATCAAGACACGAGAACTGGTTTGAACATTGGACCATAGCGAAGGAGTCCAAGAGGGAGCTCGAGAAATTGGGCATCCCGCAGGCGCAACATTCCCAGACGCAAGATGAATTGGCGAGAGCGTCATATATAATCGTGTTCATGTTCAGGCAACGAATATGAGACCAAATATCACAAAAGTCACATTGAATTCCTCGCTGGTTTATCCGTACCGGTTTGCTGCAGATTCCGCAAGGGAATTTGTAGTTAGGCCCAGGATTTGGCTCGACAGAACCACTCAGCAGGAGTAAGGACAGAAGCGTGAAGAGTTTGGGCCGTTTTAAATCCAAGATGGCGGGCCTTGTAGCAGATACCCGGAGACGATGTAGAGCCTCTAATCCGATTGTTTCGGATGCATTGAACGCCGAATGCTTTCCCTGTGTTATTAACAAGCATTTCTTGTTTGATTTATCTTGGTTCGTACGAATATTAAGAGAGTAACAGGCGATGGTAAGCAATATCAAAGGAGCTACAAAATCCATGGCCGCCATGGCCGACGACCGCTGACCGCTCTCTTGCTACACAAGCAGGACTGATAACTGATGTAAAACCGGTTTTCTCTTGAACTTGTAGAATTAAGGAATCTGCTTGTTCTTTTATATTTTTTTGCATGGTTTCTGCATGATTTAATATTTCCCGAGACAACGACTGATACGTAGAAAAGATACTCAAGACCTTTTTCAGCTTTGCATCCAAAACTCGTTTTGCGGTTTTAAGCTCGTTTCTCAATTCCAATTCTTCTTTTCTTCCCGGTGCGTTTTCTACTAGCCTGACAAGGAGGGAGTTAGTTGGGAGGCATTCCGCTGGATTCGTTATCTTCGTCTTCTTCCTACAAATCGGACACTTGATAAAACCTTGCTCTATCTTCATCTTCTTAAGGCACGATAAACATACATTATGCGCACACACAGGCAGGCATTTAGGAGTCTCGAATATTTCCGTGCATATCGGACAACAGATCTCCTCCTGAAGAAAGAGTTCAAAGTGTTTTTGATCGGGTTTCCTCTTGGCCGCCATGTGTTTTCACAATAAGCTTAAGTGATATTTTGGATAATTCTTCACTTACAAACAATAATTTATTCAGCTCCGAAATCAGTC